>NC_042616.1:100473533-100781056 GCF_901001135.1 Rhinatrema bivittatum | reverse complement strand
TGTGAGAGGGAGGGAGGTGGGGGTGGAGGGGAGAGAGAATGAGGGGGAGGTGAGAGACAGAGGGATGTAGCCCGTTTTAACGGGCTTAACGGCTTGTAATATAATATAATGTAAGTATAAATGTAGGTTAATAAATTAAGTTAAATATAAGTGTTAAATATTATAATGTAAGTTATAATGTAAGAGTTAATATAATGTAAGTTAATATAATGTAAGTTATAAATATAATATAATATAATGTAAGTTATAAAACAAAACAATCTAGACCAATCAGAGGGATTATAAATGTCAGGGAAGGGAGGCTAATAAACTAGGGGGAGGAGCTGGAAGTCCTATCCCTTAGCTGGATAAACTGGGAATGAACTGGGACAACTGGCAATGGCGTTGGCACACATGCTTTTTAAAATTCTCCCATTAATATGGTAGAAGCAAGATTTGATTGCCCACTTAAAACTGAGCACACGTGTGCATGCGGTCAGGCTATTTTATAACATGAAGCCTATACATGCGTATGTTATAAAATGGCTGCATCCCTGGGTATGGGCCGATGAACGTGTGCACATGTGTGCCCACATGCCACTTTGAAAGATACCATCCCTGTGTGTGTCCTATGCATGCTTGAATCCTGATATTGTTATGGCTTTCATAATTTCCACTAGAAGTTTCTTCCCAGGTGTCTACCATTCTCTCAGCGAAAAACTATTTTCTCACTTTTCTTTTTGGCTTTCCTACCTTCAACTTCATAGAAGGATCCCTTCCCCTTGAGATTTCCTTTCTGTGCATAGTGCTAACTTCTGGTACCTTATCTTCATATTCCCCCTTTCCCTTCCTTCTTCGAGAGAATCTATCTTTAGTTCCTTCAGTCTTAGGGGGTCATTCTCTAACGCTATTGCACGCGAAAAGGGACTTTTTGCTTGCGATAGCTAGCTCGGGGCGGAGTCAGCCCCAGAAGAGGAGGAGTTGGGACGGCACCGGGGCCGACGCTGTGGACACATCGCTGGTGGCGAAAGGTAAGATTCCTTATCGCTGCCAGTTTCACGCCAAATAACTACACCATTCATTAATTACGTATGTATTCGTTTCCCAAAAAAAACCCCATCCCAATCCTTTAAATTTAATTAACTACAACCCCCCACCCTCCTGACCCCCTCCAAGACTTACCAAAAGTCCCTGGTGATCCAGTGGGGGTCCTGGCGTGATCTCCTGCACGGGCTGTTGTCTGCCGGTATTAAAAATGGCGCCGATAGCCTTTGCCCTCACTATGTCACAGGGGCTACCGGTGCCATTGGTCGGCCCCTGTCACATGGTAGGAGTAATGGATGGCTCACCCTCTTGACCCCCCCCTTAGGGGGGGGTCAGGAGGGTGAGGGGTTTATTCGTTAGATACGTTGTATTCGTGGGGGTTCGCCATACGTTTCGTGACCCTACGAATACAATGAATAGGGACATATAAGTTGCGGATTGTCAATACGTCGAAAACGAATGCACACCCCTAATTTATATATCCCCTATGTATGATTTGGGGGGAGAGGGTATTACAGTGTAGTTTCCATACCCCTTGATTATGGCATTTTTTGCCTACTTTCCAAAGGGAAGAAGGCTTGTGAGATCATGTATTTCTGTACATGTGTGTGTGTGTGTGTGTGTGTGTGTGTGTGTGTGTGTGTGTGTGTATGTGTCCATGTGTCCACCCCTACTAACTTGTTTGTTTAGTGTCCTCTCCATACTGAATCTTTAGTACATGTATGAGAGTCCAAAGGGATCCAGACAGGAACATTTTTTTGGATCTATGTATACATGCAGATGCATGCACATTCATGCATTCCAGAGAGCAGGCTCCATTAGTTCTGCATGGAACTTACTATTTTTCATCTTATCTACCCCCATGGCATGTCTTCTTTGTTACATATTGTCATATAATCTGCAAACAGGCATATTTTTCCTTCTATCCCTTCCTCAAAGTGATTTATAAAGACACTTAAGAGGACTGGGCCTAGCACTGATTCTTTTGTTACTCCACTGGTCACGTTCTCTTCACTAGAGTGGATCCCATTAACCACTGGTCTCTGAGTCCTACAGCTCAACCAGCTTCTCACTCAGTTTATAAATTTGTTGTATTTCCCATACTGGCAATCCTGCTCACCAGTCTTGTTTGAGAAACAGTATCAAAGGCTTTACTGAGTGAAAATAAAGATCAATAAACAAAAAATTATGCAAGCTTGAACTAACAATATATTTCTTGACTAACTTCTGGGAGATAACACTCCCTCCTTTCCTCAGTTCCAAACAGGATGACCAGGTTTTATGGACATCTACTTCGCCCTACTGATCTACTGCTCTGATCAATTTATCAAAAAACCAATCAAGTTTGTTTCATAAGATTTTCCCCTTGTTAACCATGTTGCCTAGGATTCTGTAAGCCATGGGCTTCAAGATACTACCCTATTCTACCCTTCAGTAGTGCTTTCATTATCTTATTCACCACTGTGATATTTCTACTTCCTCCTTGTTCCAACAAAATGTGTATCAACTGCACAACTACTATGGTCTAAATTGAACTCTGTGGTATCCCGCATAGCAGAAAACTGTGTGTTACTATTTGGGTTCTGTATTTATTTAGTAGGCATGTAGACAATGCAAATGCTTGAGATGTTCTTTTCTCCTATTATAGCTATGATTTAAACAACAACTTGTTAACACAATAACATCACAAATTAATATAATATAGCTCGCGTCGCTCATTGAAGAGTTAATATAATATGGAGAAGCAGATGAAATTTCATATTTGTGGCTGCAGTGACAGATATCATTATTCAGGCTTAGGGCCATGTGAAAGGGCAAATGGGTTTAAGGAGATACTCCTTTGTTGTTATTAACACTGATAAATGGCATACAAGTCTGTGTGAAAGGATAACAGGACAGAGCTCCTGTCAGACAGACAATGATAAATGTGGGGCCAGGGACAGCTAAGTCCACTAAACAGAAATCTGTACATGACACCTTGTGCATTTGATAGACTTCTCTGGATGGCTTGGCTAATCCACAGGGCAATGCTATTCTTTCAGAATAAGGTCCTTGAGTCCGCAAGGTGCAGAGGTACCAATTTGTGGTTCATATTAATTGTCATATTCTTTTCATGTCTCAATCTTTTTCTCTTTTGAGAAGGTGGTAAATTGTGCTTTTTCACCCTCCGCCCAACATGCACTTTGTGACAATCACAACAAGGAAATAGCATGTGAAGAGAGTTTGTATGATCAGAAATCCAGACTACAAAACTCGTCCTACTTTCCACTCCCACATTTGGTAGAAACCTGTTGGAAATATCTACTAGTCCAAAATCAACTAGCCAAGCCTGATGCATTAAATACAATATCAGTGAGAAATGCAAAGGTAATTTGTACATAATCTTGTTTTCCATGCCTTTCGTGACACATCACAGAAGTTCTCGGATAAAAGAGAAGAAAAGTGTTGTCATCTTCAACAAGAAAGTTCCATCACTGTAAAGGGACAGGCAGAGGAAATTTGCAGGATTTAACTCTGCTAGTATTCACTGCAGCCTCCTAACCAACATTTTAATTCAGAAATACTTAAGCTATATGAATAATCCTATTTCTTTGGGGAGCAGAATAACAAATTAATAATCAAAAAGAGTACAGAATCCCACTACAAGTAATTTAAGAATCTTTGTGGTGATCTACGTATCATCAACATCACTGGGCAACAGTATATGGTCAGATAGGATAGGGTATGAAATAATTTGAATGGACACTGAATTAAAATACTTCGTGAATTAAAGGAGGCAAACACTGGCAATTTTAATTGATTTGTATATTGTGTATTTAATACAGTATTATATCATTTTATAACAATGAGTGCATTAAAATACTGAGTTTGGACCTTAGCATGAGTGCTACTGAATTGAAACACCGTAGTTTTAATTTCTTTTGTAAGTGAAATATAAACATGCTTAAAATAATTTAAAAAATATGAACTCTGCTGTAGCAGGACATTTTTACAATATGATATATATTACAACGGTGGAATGTATATTTATTTCTGCAGGCAATGAGAAATATAGGGACACTTTCACAGCAATAAATTAATGCCATAAAAATGAACTCCTTTTTAATCTTGAGATCATTTCATGATACATGTTTTCAAAGAATGGTCTTCGCAAAAGCTATTCTACAATGTATTACTAAAATCTGGTATTATCTGTTCTGAGTGTGTAGTGTGGCTGAGACATTAGCACAGTAAAATATTAAAGGTGAATTTTAAAAGCCTGGTGCACGCATTAATTAGGGGAGTCGTGAACAGGTCGGGCTTACGCTTGCCGACCGTATTTTAGAAAGCACCTATGTACGCTCATAAATGCCGCGGTGTGCACGTCTCTAAAGTTTACAAAAAGGGGCAGGGCGTGGATTTGTGCAGAGCAGGGCATGGGCATTTTGAAGCCTGGCCAAGAGATGTGCATGTAAATATATTTATGCCTCCTTATGCGCGCCAAGGTCCCCTATCGTGTAACTTTACTTCTGCTATGGATGACATGTAAGTTAAAAAATAAAAGGATAGAGCCATTGCTGAGGGGTTTAAAGGGTCTGAAGTAACTGGGGGTGAGTGTAGTCTATCAAACTAGGGAGGGTGGTTTGGAGGATTTATCTGTTAACCAGGTGAACTGATGGACAAAGAGGTAAACTGGGAATGGCGTGGGCACGTGCTCCTTTTAAAATCTCTTGATTTATGCGGCAGAAGTGGGATTTGTGTGCCCAAGCACACACCCACTTAAAATTTGGCGCATATGTGTGCGCGGCCAGGCTATTTTATAAAATGCACGCATATACGTGCCAACGCACGCGTGCACATGTGCACCCATGGGCCAGTTTGAAAGTTAGCGGCCCTGCCTAATACATTGTTAATATGGTACTGACAATTTCATTGTCCATGTCCTGCATTCAATAGTAGGATCATAATGGAGAGCAAAACAAATCTGTTCCCCACCCTGGAAAGATGGTGAAAATGACAAACAGAAGGTATGGAAGTGTCATTCCTGCACATTTTAGTGCACCAGCTCTGCAGTCTCCGAGCACAGATGACTTGCTTCTATTTTTGTGCTTGCTAATTTGTTTCCAAGCACATACTGTACAGAGAGACAGAGGTGTTTCCTGGTTCATGCAAGGAGGTGCAGCATTTTACTATAATTCTGTTTTCTCTGTATTGACATTAAATGCACCTGTTTTATGTCACATGAACAATCTGCATGTTGCAAATGAGGAAATCTCTCATCTCTCTATGCATTGACTGAATGCAGACAAACAGGAAAAGTTCCAGGCCAATCAAAATCAACTAGAAAAATAAAAAGACTATTTTTAATAGGGATTTTAAATAGCTCATTTATCAGTCTGCAAGTTGTATTACTATACCAACTCAGAATCAGGTGTTAGCATTGTTGTTTTTTTTACAGTGCAATATAACTATTTACATAATTGTGTTTACTTAGAAACCTCTGACCTCAGCGGCCAGGCTCCTGAACAGACCAGTATTTGAAGAGCTAAATACATATTTGCTTCATTGTGTCATATTTGTAATATTGTAATACATTACATTGACATTAGTGATAACAATTTTATAGCGGTAAGTATAAAAAATAAAAGCTTCTCTCATTAAAATAAGATGTTATTCTCTCAAAATGTGTTTTTTAAATTAAATGTCTGTAATTATATATCTTTTCCAATGTTTATCTATTCATGCCTGAACTGTCAATGATTTTTAAAGTTCAGATTAATACAAATATCTGAATGTAATTATTGCTGGACCTAAAAATAGGAAGCTTTCACTGAAATCAAGTATTTTGATCACTGAACTTAGATGCAAAAGATGGAAGCTCATAGATGTTTCATAAATCTATTACAGGATTAAATACTATAGAATAAACAATGTTATTGTGACAAATATTTAAGTACATTCTCTGCTGTAAGCTTTTCTTTAACATAGCATAGCATCAGTACAAACAATGGGCCTGATTTACAAAGGCCATTCTCCCATTCTATTTCTATGGGAAACATGCTTAGTAAATGAGGTCCTTTGTAAGTCGCATAAGGCACCATTTTCAAAAGAATTCCCTGTAGGTGCAGAAGGAAAGAATACCTTTTGAAATTAGAATACATTTCATATACATATATAATATTAGCATTAATAGCAATTCAGCTCACCCAAAAAAGTGCAGGGGATTACAGCTAAAATATTGGTACTGCCAATGTCTGGAATCCTAGGGTATATTTTAGCTATTTTTCATAAATGTTTAATAAATTTTATTGTGTAGATAGTTTGGTCATGGAAAATGTAATCATATTCCCATAAAACTGTGTTATTCCAGAGAAATAGATAAATAATACTATACTATAATATCTATCTCTATTGACAAATGTCTGATGTAAATGTATATATGTGAGTGTATTGTATACACACACATGCAATGTCCTATAAAAATAAATATATCTGTCTTTATTTAGCTTCTTTACTGGGTCATTCATCAAAATGCATTATGGCATTAATGCATGCATTATTGTTCATAATGCATGGTGTGAATGCAAATTTTTTGGAGGGGTGGGATCAGGGAGGAGTTTGGGTGGGATTTAGTTAATTGAGGAGTATTATCATGGAAATAACTACATCTTCTTTCCTGGCATTAGGCTGTGTGATATACCCAAAAATGGCCATGACATAATTTGTGATAAATCATTGGAATTACATGTTGGTCATTTCTGAGAGAGAGAGAACCTCCAGGGAGGGCTTCACTGTGTGCACCTATTTATATCTCTATAGGAAGGCCATCTAATAGGTCGAGGTGAGATGTTGGTGGTGGTTTAGGATTTAGGGGCCAGTTTCGCATGTAGAGTGAGATGTATGAAAAGCACAGTACACCTTGGTGAAGATTTGACGTCATTTGGAGTGAGGAAAGTCTCACAAAAATGAAATTTGTGTGCTATGTTATCTCACCCTAGCTTGATGGTACCCTGTTATAGAGTCCATCAAGCTAGGGTGAGAGAACATAGTAGAAATTTCATCTTTGTGAGACTTTCCTCACTCAAAATGACATCAAATCAACGGTAATTTTACAAAAGCCCACTTAGGGCAGAAGTCCATGTATACAAAATACAAATGGACCACGGATGCCTTAGTGTGAGATAAGCATGCATATTTACACCTATTAGAGAGCAGGTATAAATGTCCAAATGAAAAGTACACTAAGAAAATGCTTCCACTCCACAAATTCAATCTATAATATCAATATATGGCTGAATGAATTAAATTTAAATGGAGGAAAAGACCTCAGAGCCTAGCATGTATTGTTCTCATGAATGTATCAACATGTTTTATGGCAAAACAATCACAGGTCAGAAAATCCTCCAAAACCTTCCCAAATATTTATTTGATCAAACATGTCTTTCTTTTGGTTTTATTTTTCTCTTGTGCTTTTTTTATGTAAACATTAATTTTTGATAGATAAAACATCTTAAATATTGTGCTTCTGGAGTGAAACTCATAATCACCTTACAGCTGCCTCAGGGCAAACTCACTGCACTCCTTAAATTCAACACTATGGGGTAGATTTTCAAAGGGTTACGCGCGTAATATACGCGTGTAACCCCCGAAAACCTACCCCTGCGCGCGCCGAGCCTATTTTGCATAGGCTCGGTGGCGCGTGCAAGCCCCGGGACGCACGTATGTCCCAGGGCTTTCAAAAATGGGCAGTCTGGGGGCGGGGCAGCAGTCCGGGGGCATTCCCGAGTCCTCCGGCATAGCGGCCATGCTGGAGGTTTGCACGCCAGCAACCGGCTGGCACGCGCAAGTTACGCCTGCCAGAGGCAGACGTAACTCGGTGAAACAAGGTGGGGGGGGGATTTAGGTAGGGCTGGGGGTGGGTTAAATAGGGGAAGGGAGGGAAAGGTAGGGGGGAGCTAAAAAAAAGTTCCCTCCAAGGCCGCTTCGATTTCGGAGCGACCTTGGACGGAACGGGGAAAGCCATCGGGGCTCCCCTTGGGCTCGGCGCGCACAAGGTGCACAAGTGTGCACCCCCTTGTGTGCGCTGACCCCGGATTTTATAACATGTGCGGCAGTGCGCGCACATGTTATAAAATCAGGTGTACATTTGTGCGCGCCGGGTAGCGCGCACAAATGTACTCCGCGCGCGTAACATTTAAAATCGGCCCCTTAATGTCCACGGAGCAAACCGCTCTATGGACATTATTTATTTATTTATTTGTTTGATAGCTCTTAAAATACACATATTCAACAGTTCATAGTGGAGTAAAAATTAATGTACAAATCAAGAGACATATTTAAAACATTTAAGGCATGTAGACAAAAGAAAATAAAAATGATAACATTAAACAAGATGTTAAAAACAATGTAAAGAAAATAAAATCATTAGAGTACTTTTCCTATCTTCAATCACAATTTTAAATAGGTAGGTTTTTAATGCCTTTTTGAACATCTTGCACATTAAAGAATAGATTTAAAAATGTGTGCACATATGCTCGTGAGTAATGCAAAATACATGCATGTCCTGGCCGCGCAGTGTGTGCCGAGCAATGGAGTGCCTATGTTCGCGCATATGGAAACTCGAGGGCGGGGCTTCCTGTTCCTCTTCACTGCGTGCATGTAAGATGGCCAGGAGAGGCAGACAACCCAATTTCACCACCAGGGATGTTGCCCTTCTGGCGCCCCTGGTGGTGGCAGAGGAAAAGCACCTCTTCCCTGTGGCAGGCAGGGGCACAAATTTCTGCCTGCTGTGCAGCAACAGTTCAACCAGTGTGCCTCCTACCAGCATGGTTTGCTTTTTGACCATGTCATGTGAGTCCAGAATCTGCTGAACAGTCCCCAGTCCAAGAGGATGGGGGCCTACAGGAAAGAGCAGATCTGGAAGAGGATCAGGCATGCAATCACCTTTGTGTTCTACCACAACTGCAGCATTGGGGAGCTAATGCACAAGTGGTGGGACCTGAGGAGGCATGTGAAGCAGAAGCAGGCCAGGAGGCTTGCAGAGGGACAAGACAGCCACATAAGCTTCACCCCATCTGAGCAGCTAGTGCTGAGCACCTTACCAGAAGCAGCTGTGGGTGGAGCTGGGCAGCTAGACAGCATGCAACATCTACAGCAGGAAGGTGAGCATTGTATTTTCCATACCAAAACTAGGCTATGTTTTACTGTTTTTTTATGGATTGTACCTTATCTGAAACATGGTTACTCTTATTTAACACAGTACTGCTTACATGTCTGCTGAAGGACTGAAAAGCATGCTTTCTTGGTGTTCTGCTTGCTGACTTTCTGTACAGGCTATAGACAGTAGAGCAGTGTACTGATATCCATCAGGCACTTCTTTATAAGTGAGACAGTACAGGCTTCTTAAAACTAATCAGCCCTTGATAATTTAGCTCATGTATGCTACGCAAACCATTATTGGTTACATCTTTCCCTATCAGTATGTACACAGTCCAAAGCAGTTTGTTGTCAGCTCATGGTTCACCACACAGGACAAGCTTTTTGAAAGCTCTAAAAACATTGCAGCACTGGTTGTTCTACACATACAACTAGAAAGGCAGTCTACACCTTTTTGTCTGCTGGTGCTCCGATGATTTAATTTATCATGTGAAAGGGTGCTGTGGTCTTTCAGGGGAGTGAGAAGATATGCTGGCAGCTATAATACAGATGCTTTTTTTCTAAATATGACAAAATAAAGTATAATGTTTTATGTTTGTTCTTTGTTGGGGCTATCTCCTCTGTCACTTTCCCCATCTGAGGTCCCCAAGGGGTATCAAACGTATGTGGACACAAAAACAAACTTCTATGCCAATGACAGAGGAAACATTTATTGTGTGTTTGTCTATGCTTTCCTATAGCTTTCGGGAAAAGGCACCCTTACAAAGGAGCCTGAAAAATAGGATGTGTGTTTAAAACATGAGTGTGAAAATGTGTGAGGAGCTACAAGCAGGGCCCCAAGATTTCAACAAGTTAGGATGTAATGGTTTTCTATCTCCTAGGCGTGTGTTCCTCAAAGCAGGGGCTGTGCAAATGTTTAGTCTCCATGGTGTGGGGTGCACAATCCGGGTAACTGTAGACCAGTGAGCCTGACTTCAGTGCCGGGAAAAATAGTGGAAACTATTCTCAAGATCAAAATCGTAGAGCATATAGAAAGACATGGTTTAATGGGACACAGTCAGCATGGCTTTACCCAAGGGAAGTCTTGCCTCACATTTTTTTGAAGGGGTTAATAAACATGTGGATAAAGGTGAACCAGTAGATGTAGTGTATTTGGATTTTCAGAAGGCGTTTGACAAAGTCCCTCATGAGAGGCTTCTACGAAAACTAAAAAGTCATGGAATAGAAGGCGATGTCCTTTCGTGGATTACAAACTGGTTAAAAGACAGGAAACAGATAATAGGATTCAATGGTCAATTTTCTTAGTGGAAAAGGGTAAACAGTGGAGTGCCTTGGACTGGTGCTTTTCAATATATATATAAATGATCTGGAAAGGAATACGATGAGTGAGGATATCAAATTTGTAGATGATACAAAATTATTCAGAGTAGTTAAATCACAAGCGGATTGAGATACATTACAGGAGGACCTTGCAAGACTGGAAGATTGGGCATCCAAATGGCAGATGAAATTTAATGTGGACAAGTGCAAGGTGTTGCATATAGGGAAAAATAACCCTTGCTGTAGTTACACGATGTTAGGTTCCATATTAGGAGCTACCACCCAAGAAAAAGATCTAGGCATCATAGTGGATAATACTTTAAAATCGTCGGCTCAGTGTGCTGCAGCAGTCAAAAAAGCAAACAGAATGTTAGGAACTATTAGGAAGGGAATGGTTAATAAAACGGAAAATGTCATAATGCCTCTATATTGCTCCATGGTGAGACTGCACCTGGAATACTGTGTACAATTCTGGTCGCCACATCTCAAAAAAGATATAGTTGTGATAGAGAAGGTACAGAGAAGGGCAACCAAAATGATAAAGGGGATGGAACAGCTCCCCTACAATGAAAGGCTGAAGAGTTTAGGGCTGTTCAGCCTACAGAAGAGACGGCTGAGGAGGGATATGATAGAGGTCTTTAAGATTATGAGAGGTCTTGAACGAGTAGATGTGAAACGATTATTTACACTTTCGAAGAATAGAAGGACTAGGGGGCATTCCATGAAGTTAGCAAGTAGCACATTTAAGACTAATCGGAGAAAATTCTTTTTCACTCAATGCACAATAAAGCTCTGGAATTTGTTGCCAGAGGATGTGGTTAGTGCGGTTAGTATAGCTGGGTTTAAAAAAGAATTGGATACGTTCTTGGAGAAGTCCATTAACGGCTATTAATCAAATGTATTTAGGGAATAGCCACTGCTATTAATTGCATCAGTGGCATGGGATCTTCTTAGTGTTTGGGTAATTGCCAGGTTCTTGTGGCCTGGTTTGGCCTCTGGAAACAGGATGCTGGGCTTGATGGACCCTTGGTCTGACCCAGCATGGCGATTTCTTATGTTCTTATGTAAATGCATCCCTGACCACAGTACCTGGCCTCCACAGTGACTCCCAAAGTCCATCCTAACTGTGTCCTGTGTCCCAGCAGTGAAAATTCCATTAGAGGTGTCTTTATGATTTTATCTGCTTTTCTCCCTTTCACTCCTCTTCAAAAGACAGGGCAGTGTCTTTGTGTCAGTGGGAAACTATGTCCCAAATATGTAGCACACACTTAAACTGCTCTGTCTCCTTTTAAATTCCTAGTACCCAAGTGCTCTGCAACCTGGATTAAGCCCTACTTCTGCCTCAGAGACTCCCACATGGAGTGTAATTCAGGGTAGGGGCAATATAGAATGCTATGCCCCTTTATAGCTCTGTTCCCAAGGACTGGTATTTAGGGCTATATAGTGGAGCATGCAGGAGATATGAATGAAAGGACAAAAAACACTGAATGCCAGTGTTTGACATTTACCTATTTCTTTTTGTAGAGGAGCCTGATGATGAGTGTCCAGGTCCTGCACCTATACAGCCCCAAAGGCAGTACCAGCGCCTGTGGGTAATCCCCGATAGCTTAGTTGAGGAGGGAGAGGGAAGCCCCTGAGGAGCAGCAACAGGCCGAGGAGGAGCATGAACTTCAGGAAGAGAAGCAGGAAGAGATCATGGCTGATCTGCTACAGGGTCACCCACAGGACAGCAGTGCAAGAGCCAGAACCTGAAATGGTTGCCAGTCAGGCCAAGAGGCTGTTAATACAGGAAGCAGGAAGCAGAGGGCCTCCATGATACCATCAGGAAGGAAGCGCAGGAGATTCAGCAGGCGGTACAGGGACCTTTGCCAGGCAACAGATGACCAAACTGCAGTCTGGAGGGAGATGCTTCAGAGGATACCCTCCTTGCAGCCGCAGCCACCAGTGGCTCCATCGTCTTTCATGGGGCCCTGGATGCAGTACCCTCCACCTTATGGGTCACCATTCCCATGGATGGCACCTCCCCGTGCTGAAGTTCCTCCTGTGCCCCAGCCACCTGCGCCTCAGCCTTCACCAGCCTATCCCTGGATGGCTCATCAGCAAGCAGAACCCTCGCCTGCACCACCTGTCATGCTTCCGCCACCAGCACCACCACAGCCACTGCTCCCTCCGGCTGTACCTTCCTGCAGCCATGAACTTGAACTGCCACAAGCTCCTTTGCCCTCTGAGGGCAGCGTGAGCAGTGGCAGGAGTCCACTGCATAGGAGCTCCAGATTGGGGCAGCCTAAGCTTCCTGAAGGCAGAAAAAAAAGGCCAGCCAAGGAAGTGATGCTTTAAGCCTGGATTTATCAAAATGCACTAAATATTGCATGCGATAGGAAAAGGGGTATGTTTGGTGGTAATAGGCAGTTTATTGCAATTTGTGCTAATACCTATGTGAAGCACTGAGATAGTGCAAATTGCAATACCTTTTTTGCACTTTGCGGTAAGTGCCAGAATTGTTGTATTTCCTACATACAACCACTGGGGGAATCATGTTTAGTAGTTTTAAACTCCTCAACCACAGAGAGAGAGAGAGAGATAAAGAGAGCCTAACCATAATGCCCACATCCTAGGAAGGTATTTATATCTCTATAGAAGGCCCACCTAGTAACTCGAGGTGAGGTTTAGGTATTAGGGGCCACTTTGACATTCAAAGTGAGATGTACGAACAGAACAGTGCTCTCTTGTGAAGATTTGATGACCCTCGGAGTGAGGAAACTCACCCAAAGATGAGATTTGTGCAGTGTTCTCTCAACCTAGCTTGATGGACTCTCTACCTGGGTAACATCAAGCTAGGTTGAGAGAACATTTCACAAATCTCATCTTTAGGTAAGTGATCTCACACCGAAGGTCATCAAATCTTCACAAGAGAGCACTGTTCTGTTCGTACGCCTCACTTTGAATGTCAAAGTGGCCCCTAACCCCTACACTAATACCTAAACCTCACCTTGAGTTCCTAGGTGGGCCTCCTATAGAGATATAAATACCTACCTAGGATGAGGGCATTATGGATAAATGCACTATCACCTTCTGAAATGTCTTTCAATGAGAGTGCTCCTTCGTTCTATAGCCTGCCTTTGACTCATGCGATGTATCTCCTGCAATTGCTCCTGAGTCAGATCCTCTTCCTCCTCCTCCTCCTCCTCCTCATTCTCTTGATGGCCCTCTTCTGGAGAAGGCATGTGTCTGTTTAGTGCAAGGTTATGTAGCATACAGCAGGCTAGAAAGATCTCACACACTTTGGGGGGGGGGCTGTAAAGAAGGCATCCTCCAGATCTGTCCAGACAGCAGAAGCATGTTTTAAGTAAACCAAAGGTTCTCTCTATGACAGCCCTGGTCTTGCGGTATGCCCTGTTATAGAGACCCTCAGCTACAGTCCATGGGTTGGCAATGGGGATCATAAGCCAGGTTTTTCAGTGGATAGCCTCTGTCATCTGTGGAAGGAGAAGACACAGAAAATCAGGGTTACATATACCTTCTGGGTCTCAGAGTGGGACTGCTCACAGGGCTAGTTTAGAGCAGCCCTGCAGTGGCACCCTAAATATAAGGGAGACAAAAGAAAGCAGGGAAATGTGAATGTTAGAAGTGTTGGATGCCTTCCTACCTAGAAGCTATCCCCGGTGATGTGTCCATACTGGAAGTGGTCATGAATTCTTAATTGTGAGAGAATGTAGGCATCGTGAGTGGATCCTTGAAACCGGGCACCACATTCATGATGATTCCCTTGGCATTGTAGACCACTTGCATGTTCAGGGAGTGGAAGCCCTTGTGGTTGTGGTACATGGTCTCGTCTCCTCCTGGTGCTCTTATGGGGATGTGAGTGCAATCGATAGCTCCCAAGACCGAGGGGAAGCATGCAATTTGACAGAAATCAGTCATAATTTGGTGTTGTTCCTGTCTTTTGCAAGAGAAGGATATAAAGTGTTGTGTTTTCCTGAGCAAGGTAGCCAGGACCTGCTCTATACATCTAGATGTGGTAGACTGAATGATTTCAGATGTTAACCCTAGAGGGGTTTGGAAGGTGCCGGTAGCAAAAAAAGGCCAGGGCAGTAGTGACCTTGACATGTACTGGCAAGGCATGGCCCCTTAGGTGGTAGGTTGTAGTTCTGGCTCTAACAGTTGGCATAAGTACTGTATGGTTTCCTTGTTAAATTTTAACCTGCGCAATACTTCCTCCTCGGTCAGATCCAGAAACTGTGTCCAAGTCCTGTAAACTCTGTGTAAAGGGTACCTCCTCTCTCTCTTCTGAGCCATATTGATCTGAGTACCCATGCAGCTATTGTAATCATAATGTTGAAAAATACACCAATTATGAATATCCCCCTCAATAGCTGTAGGTACAACACTGAATTCTCACCTCCTGTTCCTGTCTCGTCCCTATGTAATACTTAAAGCCCCAGTGTATACATGAAAATCTGATTCCTTGCCTTATCCTTTCAAACTCGCATTCAAAATCTGCTACCCATGTGTTATAACCTGACAAACTTTCCCAGCCTCCACCAGTAAGTCCCAGAAACACTCCCTCCCACCTTCTGCCCTGCTCCTGTGTCCACTGACCCAGAACAAGGAGGCCAACCAATGGAAAGCACCCCAGTAAAACTGAAAGTTAGCATTGGCTTGCGTAAACATGCAGTAGCAAATATACATGCGTGTGTGTGCCTGAACGCTCAGTCTCATAAGCGCACGACCCTTATAAAATACGCCAAACGCGCATATCTCTGGTGTCCTCCCCTGACACGCCCCATCACGCCCCTTTTTGGCACGTGCATGTTTGTACCCGCAAGCATACATACGCGGACAACTACCAGCTATGCAAAATAACGTGCACGTATTGGCCTTACACCACGTGTATCCCGGTGATTTTGTGCATGTAGCGCTTTGAAAATTTGGCCGTTAGTGCTGAATTTAAGCAGTGTAGTGAATTTGCCCTGAGGCAGCCGAAAGGCAAAACACTGGTCACCATCATGAATTTCACTCCAGAACCACGATATTTAACCTACGTTTTATCTATCGAACGTTGCAAGTAAATTTTAAAAGGAGCGTGCGTGCACCCATAAACATACGTATTGGGCATGCAAGCAAAAATATGCATACCATTTAAAATATTCCTATTGCATGTATGTGTTGGAGCTTTTACGTGCATACTCAAGTGATGAAAGAGAGAGAGAAACTCTTTTAGAGACAATCTGACACATTATATATCTCCTACTGTAAGAGGGGCACTTTCAATTCAGGGTGTGTTTTTTTTGTGGGGAGCACTGTTACAAGGGTCTACATACCCTTGCACCCTAGACAGACTAATGTAACACTGCACCGGCCAAAACCCACCCTGAGTTGAAAGTGCCCCTCTCTCTTACAGAGTCTCTCTCTCTCTCTCTCTCTCCTTCCTTCCCTCCCAGTGTTCACCTATAAATGATTTCCTCACTCCCAACTCCAACTTGGGAATGAATATTTGCAGTACATGCAAAAGGATGCATGTGTCTTTTTACATGTACAACCCCCAGGGTAATTTTCAGAACGTTCATTTATGCATGTAAAATCTCATTTTCGCACATAAATGCTTTTCAAAACTACCCCCATATGTGATATAAAATTGTGAAAATGACCTATATAAAAATTCTGACCATGCATAGTAAAAATTTAAAATCATTAATGAGTACTCTGAGTCATCTGCCCTTTGACTAGAGTACAACATTTTTAGACACCTACAGAGCTACTTAATGTTAAGCACATGCTTTCATTTTGAAAGCATTAAACATTTTAGACACTGTATAATTGCTTTGCAGTTGATTTGTTAACTTATCCACTCAGATTGCTTTAGCTTTATATACAGCAAATGCAATATTCTTATGTGCTTTAGTTAATATCCAGGAGCATACTGAATACTACATAGATAATACACATAAAAGCATGTAAACAAATATTCAGAAACACAAATGCAGGTTGAACCAGTGGCTCATTATCAGGTACTGCATGTGCTCCGCTATGCAAAGACCTGGGTTTAAATCCCAGGCAAGTCTTCAGCTCCTTGCCTGATTGGGGCTGGGGATACAGCATAAATGGAGTCCATAGCCCCTGGAGGGAGGGAGTTTAAATAAGTACTGTACTTTATCCACACTTCGAATTGTTATTTAAATGTAGCTTAAGTTTAAACTTGCTAAATACCTTTTTTTGTTGTTGTTATATTGTTATTTACATAAGTTTTAATTTGTTCAATGTCTGGCGTATGTTCTTGTTCTATGTACACCGACGCGATATCTTTGATGAGAGGCGGTATATAAAAACCAATAAATAAATAAGTCATCACACACAGTTGTCAGGTAGTGACTAAACGTTAGGGTGAATTTTAAAAGCTGGGTGTGCACCAAAATCAGGAGACATGCATGCATCTAGCACATGCACATGTCCACCCAATTTTATAAGCTGCCCACATGAGCACACAAGTACCGATGCGCGAATATCTCATATCAGGGAAAAAAGGGGGGCTGAATTTGAGCAGGGCATGGGCGTTCCAAGGCGAGGCCAAGAGATATGTGAGCCAGTAGCTAGGCACCTGGATGTGCACCCAGGCATATTTCAGAATAAATTTACTTCTGCTATTGAGGAGGTGTTAGTCTTTATAAAATTATTTCCAAGTGCTTGAGGGGTCTGGGTTAACTGTGGGGTGTACAAGCTAAAGACCTGGGGGGCTTGGAGGTCCTAACTCTGGGCAAACGTGGATGAACTGGTGAAACTGGTCGTGGCCTAGACATGCATCCGTTATAAAATTCTCTCACTTGTGCTTCCCAAAGCCAACATACGCAGCTCTCTTCCACTCCTTGAGTGATTGGCACTAGGGATGCTATGGAGGTGGTATTCACAGCCCCGGGTGGGAGGGAGTCATCATCATTGCTTAAGGGGAATGTCTTGTAGCTGGATTCAGGGCCCAAGACTGCAAGGTACTGGAAGGTGCTCCTGGTCCAGGGCTTTTGCTGCAATATTTATTTATTTATTTATTTATTTATTTAGAGACTTTTTAATACCGGCATTAGTGGGGATATCATACCAGTTAACAAGCGAACAACAGGTTAGAAAATACATAATAACAAGGACTAAACGGGGGAAGGGGTCACACAAGAACAGAGTAGAAATACAGTACAATAGACAGACTTTGGAGATAATTTCCAAAGGAGTTGCCTATTTACATACATAAAGGTGTAAAATAGGCCATATATGCATGTATGTGTTTCAAGCACACATAATGCATATTTTAGGACAGTGCCACATATGTGAGTATATGCGTGTAAACAAGCAAAAATACATTTGCAAAAAATGGACATGGGGCGTGTAGGGTTACCAAGTATGCATATAATTATGTATGTTAAAAGCAACATATGCACAAATATCATCCAATTTATGCATGTTCATGTACGACTACTCATTAACATATATAAGTGCAAAAACTTATTTGGTTTTTGGATTTGACGTTTGGCAGATTGCCTCTCCAGCTGAGTAGACACAGGAGCAGGCTAAGGGGAGGAAGGATTGTACCAGAGACAAATTGGAACCTACTCGGGCAAACAGGGACACACCTGTTTCATACATGGAGGTCACAGGCATAGACTGGGTAATTGAGGGGGTGGGCAGGAGTGAACTTCGAATAGATAGGGTCAAAAAGTGGGGGGTAGTGAGTGTGCCTGGGATAGATATGGCCATACTAGGTAGAGATGTGCATCATTTTTTGTGTTCGTGTCGTTCTTCGTTTTTCGGCCGCCATGGAAAATGTCGGGTTTTTTTGGTTCGGGTCTTTTTTTTCGCAAAAAATCGATTTTTAGTTAGTGCGCGCTAACTCCCCGTTAGTGCGCGCTAACTCCCCGTTAGTGCGCACGAACAAAAACCGTTAGATTTTGTTACTTTTTGTTAGTTTTTGTTCATGCGCGCTAACAGGGAGTTAGCGCACACTAACGGGAGTTAGCGCGTACTAACGGGGAGTTAGTGTGCACTGACTCCCGTTAGTGTGCACTAATCAGAAAAATGAATTTTTACGAAAAACAGGAAAATCCTGATTTTTTTCGGGCTCCCTGAAACATGCCGAATTGGACAATTTCGTTGCAATTTTCCAATTCGGCAAAAACGAATGCACATCTCTAATACTAGGTGGTAACTGAGACATACTGGTTTATACAAGGTGTTACTGGAACAAATTGGGTGGAGCTGGAACATATAGAACTATAAAGGGGGAGGGAGTGTGTGTTACTGGGACATACTTGGAGGTGGGAGTGGTGGAGATACCCTTTTCAAAATGACTTTAATGGCCTTATGGTTACTAGATCACAATGGCTGAAAAGGGAGAGAGAACAGAAGAGGAGGAAGAGGAGGAGCCTCTTACACAGAGTATACATCTCTAGGACACAATATTTGGGTCTGCCAGAGGAGCAAGTAATGTGAAGGTTCAGATTCTGTAAGAAAATCATACTGTACCTATGCAAGCAGTTAGAGCAACCAACCACCCACAGGGGCCATGCCTTGTCAGTACACATCAAGGTCACTACTGCTCTGGCATTTTTCACCACCAGCAGCTTCCAGTCACCTCTAGGGTTCATGGCTGGAATCATCCAGTCTGCCACCTCAATTTGGATAGATCAGGTCATGGCTGCATTGCTCAGGAAAATGCAACACTATATATCCTTGCCTCAGAGAAGACAGGAAAAAACACAAAAAAATGACTGATTTTTATTAAATAGCACATTTCCCCTTTATTTTGAGAGCTATTGAATGCACTCATGTCCTTATAAGAGCACCAGGTGCCAACAAGGCCACCTACCACAACTGCGAGGCTTCAACTCCCTCAATATGCAAGTAGTCTGTGACACCAAGGGCATCATCCTGGATATTATGCCCAGGTTTCCAGGATCCACTCATGATGCCTACATCCTCTTGCAATCTGGAATCCATGACCACTTCCAGAAAGGCCACATCACAGGGGTATTTCTTCCAGCTAGAAATGCACATATCACTACTGTCATGCTGCTAATAACCTCCCATAATTCTCTCCTACATATCTAGATATTCCTTAGGGTTAGGCAGCAGAGCATTTGATAGGACAAGGTTAAAGTGGTTCTCCTGGCCCTAGGTAGGAAGTTGGGTTTTCTGATAAGTGTTCCACAGCTCTGGGACATAGTGTAAGTAAGAAGACATGCTATGAGTGCCAACCCTTTTATAACAATAAATTAATGCACTGAAAATGTGTTTAGAGGGATATATACCTTGAAACTCTATTACTCAAATTATGATCACTTCTTTCATAAAATTTTTTAAAGATATTTTCTTTTTGTTCGTTTTTTAATCCTTAACAAGGTCGGAGGAGGTTGGTTAATGATTAAAATGAGTACATTACCGGATGATAGTGACAAATACAATGTGGTATGAAACCTTCCTCTCCCTCCAAAAAATTTTTTTCTTTTGTAAAAAAGATTTTTTTGGCATAATTTCAATTAAAAAATAGTAGTAAAGAAATATTCACCAATTTACATGGGTGGTTAAAGATTTAAAAAACACACAAGAAGAAAATATCTTTAAAAAACCGTTTTATAACAGCATACATACGTAAATTGCATGTACGATAGTTGAATGTATAAAAATTACATGTCTACAAATTTAAAATAGATAGCAAATATACATGCATTTGTTATTAGTAGCATAAATTTGTGAACCTTATGTGTGCAAATGCTATTTACGCTGGAGGGATACCTATATTTTGTGACAACAGTTGGATCTATCTGCTGTAGACTTTAGAATCTGGTCCACTGTTTCTCCCTAGAGCAGTGATGGCCAACCTTTTGAGCTCAGTATGTCAAAATTCATTTTAAAAAAACGAGCATAACTCGGGTGGTGTGTCACTTCTAGAAAAATCCATAATTTTGTGATATTTGTAGCTCTAATTAATAACAAAAAGTTATAATTTTAATATATGTACTGTATCTAACTAGATAAACGACGCTTGACCGACGTGCCGCAAATGCGCAGTAGAGAGCAGCTCTACTGTACATGTGCGGGCGAGCACGTCAGTCTTAGGAAAAACAAAACATGGCGGCGGGCGGAGGCGGCGGCGGGCAGCGGCGGGCGGCGGCGGCGGGCGGCAGTGGCAGCGGGTGGCGGCGGGCGGCAGCGGCCACTAGCGAGGGAGGGAGGAGAGAGTAAGAGGGAGGGATGGACTGAGTGGGAGGGAGGGAGTGGGAGGGACGGAGAGAGAGAGTGGGAGGGAGTGACTGAGTGAGAGGGAGGGACTGAGTGGGAGGGACTGAGTGAGAGGGAGGGAGGGAGGGATTGAGTGAGAGGGAGGGATTGAGTGAGGGGGAGGGACTGGGAGGGAGGGACTGAGGGGGAGGGAGGGAGGAGTGGGTGAGTGTGTGGGAGGGAGGTAGGGGGTGGGGAAGAGTGAGGGGAGAGGGAGAGGTGAGAGTCAGGGATGTAAGTGGAAGGGGGAGAGGGAGAATGTAATGTAGCCCGTTTTAACGGGCTTAACGGCTTGTTTATTAATAAAGCAAAACCAAATAATTCTTTACCTTACCTGCTTAGTGACTTTTTTGTTGCTGAATTTCATTGGCTAAATCTTCAATTAAAACACTCTCTCCCCCTCCACCACCCCCCCACACACAAATTCTTACTCCCCTGGATTTTGTCATACACACTCATGCTCTCACACTCACTGGCTCCTTCACACACAAACATACACACCCAGATAGGCTCCCAGTCATACACACACACACACACACACACACACACTGAACCCCAGGCAGGTTCCCATTCATTTTCACACCACTCCCGCTCCATCCTCCAGGCAGGCACCAATTCATTCTCACATACACATACCCCCAGGCAGGTACCCATGCATTCACACACATACACCCCCAGGCAGAGAAAATTGGCATGCACCAGCTGGTCATGAAGATTCCTCCCTCTCCGGAAGGTAAACCGAAGAGATCCGTGTAAGAGATTAGACAGTGAAAGTGAATCCCAATGTCTACGGATTATATCCGATATCAATTTTCCTTCAGCTGAAAAGGGCAATATACAATTATAACAGATTCCATGCTCCTGGTCCCCAGTGGGTAAGAACAGCCAATCCCTGTTTGAATAAAGAGCTCGTTTAAACGCTCTTCTAACTATCCATAATGGATAGCCCCTCTGGAGGAATCTGTCAGTCATATATTTAGATTGTGCCACAAATTCAGACCTAGATGGACAAAGTCTGCGCAAGCGTAGAAATTGGCCCGTCGGGATATTATTGCGGAGTGCTCTCGGATGACAGCTGGAGTATGCCAATAATGTATTGCGATCGGTGTCCTTCCGATACAAAGTGGTAGCGAAATGATCATCTACCACTGAAATAAGAATATCCAAAAATGAGATTTCTGATGGATAGTTACAGAAATTAAATTGTAAATGAGGGTTTAAAGAGTTAACCCAGTCGACAAACATATAAAAATATAAAACTGAATGTCGGTACCCACCCATCTATGAACCGGAGCCACAAGTATAAAAAAGGTGCCCACTCCGAAGGATAAATCAAGGAATCTTCGTGACCAGCTGGTGCATGCCAATTTTTGTAGACATGAAAGAGAGCTTACTCCGGAGGGGATCCACAGTCCCTGCGGTCACTGCACTATGTGCGAGCACACCAATGTAGTCATTGTATTTAAACATCCATGCACTGAATGGATTTACCGTTTGCGTTCTAGATCCGATTGTACAACTAAAGGTGTGATATACATAGTGCAGTGCCCGTGCCCTTTATTATACGTTGGCAAAACTATCAGAATGATTAAAACAAGGATGTCTGAACATTGTTCCAACATCCGACATCTAAGAATGGATGAACCCCTTGTAACCCACTGGACTCAATTTAACCATTCCATCTCTGACCTTTTTTTCACTGTGCTCGAGGTGGTCTCCCGCCCACCCCGGGGGGGGAGACTTCGCCGAGATACTAGGAAGGAGAGAGCAAAGATGGATTTACACATTGGACACTGTCAGCCCGGGAGGCCTAAACAAGGAAATCGAGTGGTATCTTTTTGATTAAATCTCCACTCTTTGCTGATTGGTTAGAGGATCTCGCGAGGGATCACTGTTTCACGCCAATTTCCAGCTTTAAAAGTTTGTCAGATTGAGGGCGCTCGCGCTCCATGACAGCTCAAAATGGTATGTACTATCGATCTTAATGTTTTTAAAAATAGTAGCTTATTGCGAGATTCCACTATATGCTTATGTCTTTATTCACAGATTGTCTGAATACTTGTGGTCCCTCCCGATGCAGCCGCCGCGAAACATGGGACCGTGTCGGGGGACTTTTATAAATGAATAATGATTTACCTATGGAGTTGCCACATATATTCTTTTGAAATTAATAAAGATAAAAATCATTGAGAACTCTGTGGAATTGAAGATTTGTTCCTGCACCATTGTTGTTGGAGATTTCAATTACCCCAATATTGATTGGGGAAATGTAACATCAGGATATGCTAGAAACAAAAAGTTGCTGGATGTAATAAACGACTGCTTAATGGAGCAATTGGTTCAGGAACCAATGAGAAAAGGAGCTATTTTAGATTTAATACTTAGTGGAATGCAGGATTTGGTGAGAGAGGTAACGGTGGTGGGGCCACTTGGCAATAGTGATCCTAACATGATCAAATTTAAACTAATAACTGGAAGGGAGACAATAAGTAAATCTACAGCTCTAACACTAAATTTTCAAAATGGAAACTTTGTTAAAATGAGGAAAATAGTTATAAAAAAACTGAAAGCTGCAGCCACAAAGATTTAAAGTGTTCAACAGGCATGGATATTGTTTAAAAATACAATCATAGACATGCAGTCCAGATGTATTCCACACATTAAGAAAGGTGGAAGGAAGGCAAAGCAATTACCGGCATGGATAAAAGTAAGGGAAAGAAGCTATTTTAACCAAAAAAAACATCCTTCAAAAATTGGAAGAAGGATCCATCTGAAGAAAACAGGAAAAAGCAAAAGCATTATCAAGTTAAGTGAAAAACATTAATAAGACAGGCGAAGAGAGAATTTGAAATGAAGTTGGCCGTTGAGGCAATAACTCATAATAAAACCTTTTAAAAATATATCCGAAGCAAGAAACCTGAGAGGGAGTCGGTTGGACTGTTAGATGACCGAGGGGTTAAACGAGCTCTTAGAGAAGATAAGGCTATTGCAGAAAGACTAAATGAATTCTTTGCTTCTGTGTTTACTAATGAGGATGTTGGGGAGATACCAGTTCCGGAGATGGTTTTCAAGGGTGATGAGTCAGATGAACTGGACCAAATCACTGTGAACCTGGAAGATGTAGTAGGCCAGATTTGCTACTCATTAGTTTGTCAAACACCTGGACTGGATGGTTTGCATCCTAGGGTTCTGAAGGAAGTAAAAAATGAAATTTCAGATCTATTAGTTAAAATTTGTAACCTATCATTAAAATCATCCATTGTACCTAAAGACTGGAGGGTGGCCAATGTAACACCAATATTTAAAAGGGCTCCAGGGGCGATCCAGGAAACTATAGACCAGTGAGCCTGACTTCAGTGCCAGGAAAAATAGTGGAAACTATTCTAAAGATCAAAATCACAGAGCACATAGAACGACATGGTTTAATGGAATACAGTCAACATGGATTTACCCAAGGGAAG
The DNA here is from genome assembly GCF_901001135.1 of Rhinatrema bivittatum. Lineage (NCBI taxonomy): Eukaryota > Metazoa > Chordata > Amphibia > Gymnophiona > Rhinatrematidae > Rhinatrema > Rhinatrema bivittatum. The sequence goes on along the minus strand of NC_042616.1, from coordinate 100,756,859 downwards.
TCTTGCCTCACAAATCTGCTTCATTTTTTTGAAGGGGTTAATAAACATGTGGATAAAGGTGAACCGGTAGATGTAGTATATTTGGATTTTCAGAAGGCATTTGACAAAGTCCCTCATGAGAGGCTTCTAAGAAAACTAAAAAGTCATGGGATAGGAGGCAATGTCCTTTTGTGGATTACAAACTGGTTAAAAGACAGGAAATGGAGAGTAGGATTAAATGATCAATTTTCTTAGTGGAAAAAGGTAAACAGTGGAGTACCTCAGGGATCTATACTTGGAATGGTGCTTTTCAATATATTTATAAATGATCTGGAAAGGAATACGATGAGTGAGGTTATCAAATTTGCAGATGATACAAAATTATTCAGAATAGTTAAATCACAAACGGATTGTGATACATTGCAGGAGGACCTTGCTAGACTGGAAGATTGGGCATTCAAATGGCAGATGAAATTTAATGTGGACAAGTGCAAGGTTTTGCATATAGTGAAAAATAACCCTTGCTCTAGTTATACGATGTTAGGTTCCATATTAGGAGCTACCACCCAGGAAAAAGATCTAGGTATCATTGTGGATAATTCTTTGAAATCGTCGGCTCAGTGTGCTGCAGCAGTCAAAAAAGCAAACAGAATGTTAGGAATTATTAGGAAGGGAATGGTTAATAAATCAGAAAATGTCATAATGCCTCTGTATTGCTCCATGGTGAGACCGTACCTTGAATACTGTGTACAATTCTGGTCGCCGCATCTCAAAAAAGATATAGTTGCGATGGAGAAGGTAAGAAAAGGGCAACTAAAATGATAAAGGGGATGGAACAGCTCCCATATGAGGAAAGGCTGAAGAGATTAGGGTTGTTCAGCTTGGAGAAGAGACAGCTGAGGGGGGATATAATAGAGGTGTTTAAAATAATGAGAGGTCTTGAACGAGTAGATGTGAATCAGTTATTTACAATTTCGGATAATAGAAGGATTAGGGGGCACTCCATGAAGTCAGCAAGTAGCACATTTGATTAATTAGAGAAAGTTCTTTTCACTCAATGCGCAATTAAGCTCTGGAATTTGTTGCCAGAGGATGTGGTTAGTGCAGTTAGTGTAGCTGGGTTTAAAAAAGATTTGGATAAGTTCTTGGAGAAGTCCACTAACTGCTTTTAATCAAGTTGACTTAGGAAATAGCCTCTGCTATTACTGGCATCAGTTGCATGGAATCTTCTTAGTGTTTGGGTACTTGCCAGGTTCTTGTGGCCTGGTTTGGCCTCTGTTGGAAACAGGATGCTGGGCTTGATGGCAATTTCTTATGTTCGTATGCGAACACCCTAAAGGGTTTCCAGCAAGGCCTGAGGGAACGTTTCAGGTAACGCTTCATGACAGTTCTGGCCATGTCACAGATAAATGCAAAGATGTAAGTATGTTTGCATGAGGATTTGTTTAAATTCAAGGCAGAGACAGGGTCTTGCTGAGCGGCTGGCCAATTCTGTTGCCAGTGATGGAAAGAGGACATTGACCCACCTTGTGAAAATCTCCCTGATGGCCATATCAGGAACTTAACTCTGTCTCATTCCCAGCTGGTTCTCAGCCTGTCCAACCACCTTTGTCGCTTCTGGTTCAGCTTCTGGGACTTCTTCTTCAGGTCCTCAATCTATAGAAAGAAATAGGATTACAAAGTTGAGTGTGTACTGTAGCTGTTAATGTGACATCTAACATGATTATCATGGCTCTTTGCACTTCCTTAATGCACCTAGAAGTGGTGTATTGCCACCGATCCCAAAAATACCCCAGAACAGGGACACTCCACTCCATTGTACTGCTTTTCATGAGGGTGCAAGCTAGGCAGCAAGCCTATGGGAATATCCCTTTCCATAAAGCACATAGCTTTGGCAAGTAACAGGAAAAATATGACAGAGCCAAATCTCTCCCTTCTAAAAGGAGACCTTAGGTTTCCTCCGTTATTGGGACCACCAGGAAATCTATAACTGGTTCCATAAGAAAATTTAGCTCAAACTGCACCTTTATTTTACTTGTAACTATTAGTTTGTCATCCCTGGTGATCTTTGGAAACTATGCCACTCTTGTGAATAATATTGCCAACACATGTACAAAAATCATGCTCTTAATGGAATGTACATCTGATACAGTATCCAGACATACTATAGGCCACATTGAGGCTATCCTATTAACTCCCCATACACACATCCCTAGAGACTCATAGTTATCCCCATGTACACTCTAACCTACACCCACACCCATACAGAGCCCCCCATGCACACCCTAACCTGCCTCCATCCCTACCCCTACATCCCTAGAGACTCATAGTTATCCCCATGCACACTCTAACCTACACCCACACCCATACAGAGCCCCCCATGCACACCCTAACTTATCCCCACCCACATTTTCTTTACATTGTGGGTAGGAAGCTCCACAATTAAAGATGTGTCTAAAGAGATGCAAAGTCACTTTGTTGTAGCATAGGTTGTGGCACACCCCAGGGATGGGGAAGTGGTCCCACTTATGCTCCATCAGAAGGGATGCCAGGTGAGTGACGTTCCTGATGGTGGTTTGGCTGTCTTGTGGGTCCTGGTATTGCTGAAAATCACTTCCCTGAAGAACCAGAAGTTGTGTGTCATGGAAACATCCATATGGATAGAACATGCAAATTTACATGTAAACTAAAAACCATGCAAATGTAATAAAATATCCACGCATAACATTAATGTTGAAGTTGCATGCATATGGGTTCACATGCAATTGTTTAAAAGTTATCCTCCCTAAGTGCACTTAAGCACATAGGGGTAGATTTTCTAAAAGTGCACCGGCGCATACTTTTGTTCGCGCACCAGGCACAAACAAAAGTACGCCGGATTTTATAAGATACGCGCATAGCTGCGCGTATCTTATAAAATCGGCACGAGCAAGGGGCTGCACATTTGTCAACTTGCGTGCGCCGAGCCCTGCGCGCGCTGCCCGTTCCCTCCGAGGCCGCTCCGAAATCGGAGCGGCCTCGGAAGGAACTTTCCTTCAGCCTCCTCCCACCTTCCCCTCCCTCCCCTACCTAACCCACCACCCCCCCAGCCCTATCTATACCCCTCTACCTTTGTTGACAAAGTTACGCCTGCCAGAGGCAGGCATAACTTGCACGTGCCAGTGGACTGCTGGCGTGCCATCACCCGACCCGGGGGCTGTTCCGGAGGCCTCGGCACCATGCCCTCCGACACGCCCCTCGGAACGCCCCGAACGTCGCGCCGCCCCGACACGCCCCCTAGTGAAGCCCCGGAACTTACACACGTCCCGGGGCTTGCGCGTGCCACCGAGCCTATGCAAAATAGGCTTGGCGCACGCAGGGAGGGTTTTAAAAGGGTTATGCTCATAACTTATGCGCGCGTATCCCTTTTAAAATCTACCCCAAAATACCAATTTACAATTCAATAGCATATATTGTACCAATTTTGAAAAGCCCACTTATATGCATAATATGCGTCTATGCACATAAAACCCACTTTTAAGCTCATAAATCCTTTTGAAAACTACCTGCTAAGGAGTGAATTTTCAAAAAGTCATGGGTGTAAAAAATAGCATGTATTTTATAAAGTAAAAAGTAAGCATAAAAAGAGGCAGTCTAGAAGCTTTTCAGGGTGGAGCCAATATTTACGTGTGCAAATTGCTATTTTAAAAGACAAGCACATAGATTTACTGACTTAGGGCCTCATTTTCTAAAGTATCGCAGGCCTGTGATACTTTAGAAGATGAGGGGCGGGGGGCCGAAATGGGGGGCGGGCCTGCGCTAGCCGGCAGCGATCGTACCGTCATGGTGCAATCGCTGCCGGTTTCGCACCCAATAGCACCACCATAGGAGGTGAAGCTATTGGGAGCGAAATAGGCAGCGAAAAGGCACCTACCTTTTCGCTGTGCGCGCCGTCGTCGCAGAGACGGCCCCGGTGACGCCCCGACTCCTCCTCTTCCGGGGCTGCCTCCGCCCCCATTTTGGTATCGCACGTGAAAAGGGACATTTCGCGTGCAAAACGTCCCTTACCGCTTGCAATACGTTTGGAAAATGAGGCCCTTACTCACATAATTTTACACCTGATATTTATGTGGTATAAGTAATGTTAAAGCTGTTTATTGACTAATACTGGCTGGGTGGGAGGTCTGGGTGAACTGGGGGAGAGTTCAGGCTGAAGAACCTGGAGGGTCTCATTGATCTGGAGAAGGACTGGGTGAACTGGTTGTCTAATTGGTAAAACTGGTAATTTACTTGACGTGTGTATGTTTTAAAATACAAGACTTATGTGCGAAAATCCCAATAAATGTAAATCCCACTTTATTTTCACATATAAAGTATTCACACGTATATTTTTAAAATAGGTAGAAAAAGTACATATGTGAAATTCATTGATTATACATTCTTTCAACGCATTGTATATGTTTGGCACAAACCTACATACATGCATACATACACTCGAATAGAGATCTACATATTTTATAAAATCTGTGTATGTCACATACGCGGGTTATAAAATACTATGGTAAAACTACACACTGCTGTATATAATCACTTATATGCTGCCACACACAGTTGTTTGAAAGTTATCCTCCCTGTATACTGGGAACAGTGTGTAGGAGGTAGATTATTATTATTTTTATATACCGACATTCAGTCTGAGATATCACATCAGTTTACATTCAGGTACTGTAGGTATTTCCCTATCCCCAGAGGGCTTACAATCTAACTTTGTACCTGAGGCAAATGAGGGTAAAGTGACTTGCCCAAGGTCACAAGGAGTGACAGCGGGGCTCGAACGCTGGTCTCCTGGTTTGTAGCCCACTGCTCTAATTACTAGGCTATTCCTCCTCGCTCCTCCCTATAAAATAAGGGAAAATGTCCTTGGATAGTTGTGAATGTGTTCTCAGCAATGAAGTGGAGAGAATAAAATGTATAAAAGGTCAATACAATCTCAGGTCCTGTTCCAGTGCTTATTCACTGTAATTATTGTTTGACAGATTCTGGGGTATATGCATTTTATAAATAAATCAATATATACATAGATAAATAAATAAATATGAATACAGAGGCTCTCTTTGGCCTTTCATTTGATTCACAATTTTCTTTGTTTTTATCTACTTATTGTGTTTTACCTCCCTTTAGTTACCAGTATACAGAAACAAGAAAGCAGAGGTTGTAAACAGAAACTAATATATAAAAATACACAGAATGCAGAAGAAGCTCTTCTGCTAATGCAGTATACTCTGTATTATCCAATGCATAAAATGTAGACTGTAGGTGCATCCTATGGGGTGAGATGCTGAGACAAATCAGAAAGCACCAGGGTCTGGGTGTTAATTTAATGATTACCAATCAGTAAATTTCATTTTAAGTCCATCTGTCCAAAAGAGTGAAGTTACATCTAACTGTTGGTACAAGAGAATCTCTATGTAGGGAGGTATCATTTTATTTAGGCATCTGGGTGGAGCCCCATGGTGATATTTAATGTGTCAAGGTCACCTAGTGGAGGGGGTCCCCAACTTCACAGCAATAAGTCTTACCTTAAGTCATCTTCTCCTTGGACACCCAGCCCATCCTGGGCTCATAGTATGGAGAGCCAGGTGGGGACCTCCCAATCTTGTTCCTTCATCGTTACGTGATATTTCTGGGGGGACTTCTCATGATGAAAAGTCAAGTGGGATTAGGCTACCTCAGCACTTCAATCCCAGTGGGGAGGGGGGAATCCAAAACCTCTCAACGTTCTTCAGGTTCACGAAATAATTCTAAAATTTAAACTGGATACATCTTCTGCCCTCACTGTCTCTCACAGCCGAATCCATCACTGGTGCTTGCTCACAGGGTTTTAGGTGGGCTCACAGGTCTTTGGTCTTCTGGTGAGCACCCTGTCGCCCCAAGAGAGTATCAGGCATAAAAATGTATCTCTTCTGTAAATTAGTGGGAGAAGGACCCTCTGGCAGGGAGTGCACGATGAGGTGTCACGTCTAAATGAAACTCCATCAGGGTGAAGCTGGGAGGCCTCACCAGAGTGTAAGACTTTAACATCCTTACTGTTCAAAGGCTTCCTCAAACTGATCGCAAAGTTCCCTAAAATGGCTGGGCTAAAAAGTACTGAGGCATCCAACCACAGCCCTCCAGGTGGCAAGGACTGAGGGGGATGGATGTTCCGTACAGGGACAGTGACATCTGGTGGCCAAGCCGGGGATAGAGGGGCCTTGCCACACTAAACTGGTAAAAGATATCAGAAGTTAAAAGACAAGGATAAACCTCCACAGATACAAGATAACACATCACAGAGATGGCACTTTGAAAGGGGAAACATTTTTCCAGGACAGACCATCGTATCGATGATCAGGATATTAAAAGAGAACTTAAAAATTACCTTAGAAATTAAAATAATCACCTGGAAACAAACATAAAGAGACTGATATACTAAGCAGCGAAGTTATTTGCTAACATAGGCTGTTATGGTATGGTTCATTATTAATATTATAGAAATGAGAAAGTCAGCATGAAATCGCAAACTTTATGCAAAACAAGCTTTTAGCTATACCTAGGATTGCCAACTGGCTCCAGATATTCAGAACCAGCTGATCTGGTCCTGCACACAGAGACTTGTCTTGCTTTTCTTAGAAAATGCAATAGGTAAATTTGTATGTAAACCGGCATGATGTGGTTTCTAATCACGAATGCCGGTATAGAAAAACTCTAAATAAATAAATAAATAAATAAATATAGGTCCCTACATGCAGTGGGGTAAAGCCAGGACTGGATCAACCTGTCCTGAAAATCTGGAACCAGTTGATGTCCCTAACTATACCTACTGGAGATATAGGTTTCACAGAAAATTAGAAATTTGTGCAATTTTCCATATGAAATTTAATTTTGCAAAAATTGCTAATGAGCTAGTTTGCATGATTCTTCACCTCATTAGCGATTTTGATACATTTAGAGTCTGCATTTACAGGTGCAAAATTATGCACTGAAAACTAGCAAATATTGTGTGCAAAAATTTGCTAACATAGTTACACATGTTATTTGTAGTAACAGTGGCACCTGGTCAAACTGCCTTCCCCCACCCATCCATACCTGTAACACAGCAAATTACACATCAAACAAGTCATATACTGTGGGGTTGGATATTGGTATCTGCAGCTGTTTATTAGATGCCTGACAAGGAAATCTAATTTTGGGTGCTCAAGCCTGCCTGTCTCTACTCTAATCCCTGGGAGGTACTATTGGGTTTCTTTGTGACTGCTTCCAACATGTTGCTCAATGTGTGTCTCGAACCTGGGTTGTCTTGCTAGATCAATGAAATAGCAGAGGAGATCCACACTGGGTAAGCTGCCACACAGCAATCCTGCAGTGTCTCCTCCTATGGCAGTCAGGCCTCACTCAAACCTTCGGAGGCCTCCCTTATTCTGTTCTCCCTTCCCCTACCATTACTCTAGCACCCCACCAGAGGGCGACCTTCTCCCATCCCCCACACCTGTGGAGGGGTCAGGTGCAGGCAGAGAAGGATCCCTACTCACTAAAGAGTGTGGCCCAGCCATCAAAGGAGCATATGGTTTCCTCAGTAATTGCCACACATAGTTCTCTCGTATAAATTTAACTTCTTCTCTTCATCTCCTAGAAATTTCTTACCCTTCTGAAGACATATCGCCCTGCCTTCACACACCCTCACTCCCTCCTGTCCATTCTTTTGCTTTACAGCTCTTTACAAATCTTAAACCAAACACCACCACATTGCTACTTTAATGCAACCTGTAATTTTTATATATTTGGGCAACATCCTATTAGCTCATTCTGCTCTGACATGATGAAGGGCATTTAGCTTCCCAAAGCTGAGGGCAGATGTAATTCAACTGTGCTGTGGTTCACAAATGTATTTTCGTGTGGGGAAAAAAAGGCAAAAAACACGCAAAAGGCCAATTGTGAAAAATAGCACATATAGACCTAGAATCATCAAAAAGCTATAAATATAGCCAAAATAGCGCCCGCAATAAAAAAAAGGTGGCATGGTTAGGCTAATTTCTCTGCTCGCGCATCGCACAGGTAATTTCCGCAAGCTGTGGTAAATTTATCGCACCACTGCAAATTTTCGCCTGGCATGCTGATTAATCCACTGCAGGTACGTTACCGACCAAAAGGTTTTTATCGCAAATGCTGTTCAGGCAAGGGGAGAGAAAGAGAGAGAGAGAGAGTTAAACGTGCCCCCTTTTACAGTGGTATAAATAGTAAAGTTACATATTGGTGTCTCTCTCTCTCTCTCTCTCTCTCTCTCTCTCTCCTTGCCCGAACAGCATTTGCGATAAAAACCTTTGCAGGCACAGGAAAAAAGTGCAGTTATTTCTGGCTTTACTCTATTGCATTATTTACTGCACACGTTAGGGCCTTAACGCAAAATGACCCAATAATTTTCTCATTTTTCATATGAAATTTTTGTGAACTGCAATGCAAAATCTGTCCAAAACTGCCTCATGAGCTGCACAATTATGTAAAGCAATTTATTAGCTACCGTACATTCACATAAATTTAACCGAGGTGATTTGTAACTTGTTACAAGAATATCGGTATATAAAAATGCCAAATAATAAATAAATAAATTTTGCATGAAAAAAATGCACAGAAGCCAAATTTTTTAATATAACAGCTACATCTCAGGAAGGTGGGGTTAAGGTTGTTTTGCAATAAGATCTGAAATTTCATGCATATTTTATCACAAGAAAAATTTAGCACAACCAATTTGCAGAAAAAATCAGCAGGTTAATATATTGGCCTCCTAGTCACAAATCTACTTAGTCCAGTAAAAAAGTATAACCTGCAACTTGTTTGTTGATCTTTATTTCTACATATATAGAAACTATTATACAGACATGCACAGAGAGCACAGATACAAATATAAAGAAACTAATATACAGACATGTTCAGAAAGCACAGATAGATACAGATACAGAGAAAGCATACATACAAATATACAGAAACTAATATGCAGACATGCACAGAAAAACACAGACAGAAATATATAGAAACTAATATATAGGCATCCACAGAAAGCACAGATAGATACAGATACAGAGAAAGTAGACATACAAATATACAGAAACTATAGGCAAATACAAACACAGAAAGCACTGATAGAAATATATAGAAAGCAATATACAAACAGGCTCAGAAAGCACAGTTACAAATATAAAACTAATATACACACACAGAAAGCACAGAGAGAATGATACAGAAACTAATATACAAATAAAAAGACAGAAAGCAAAGATAAAAATGTACAAACATTAATATACAGACACGCACACAAAACACAGATAGACATATACAGAAACTAATAAGCAGACATGCACAGAAAACACAGTTAGAAATATACAGAATTTAATATATAGGCACGTATAGATAGCACACATAACAGAAAGAAACACACAAAGAAGCATGCAGAATGTACAAATATCAGAAACATAAAGAAAGCATGCACCTTTAATACACAGAAATATACCGAAAGCAAAAATAACATGGATAAAATAGCACACAGAAAAGCAACATTAAAGCTCCGAATTCAGTGACACAAAGGGCCTTATTCAATAAAGATTTTTTTTTCCCATATGCACAGAATGGGGAAACGTCCTTTCGGAATAGGGCCCATAATCTTCAAATGTGCATATGAAATGAATTGTTTTATGTTTTGTTTCCCAGACTAGGAATGAGTCTCCTTCATGACTAGCACAACTACAAGCAATTTAATCTCTAATAATGAGTGAAATAAAGATATTTCTGTAATGCAATCATTTCCCTACATTTAACACAAATAGGGGGTCATTTATCAAAATGCTATATGGCATTTTTGCATGGGAAAACACCATAATGCACGGTGTGAATCAAATTAGGAAGAGTTTGGGGTGGGATTTCTGGCCAAGTGGGCTGGTTTTGCAAAATGCAAAGCCGTATTGCACAGCTTTAACTACACCTTTTTCATTTTTGTTAAGCCATGTGATATGGCTTTATTGCACTTTGTGATGTTTTTGCAAATAGCATTTTGAGAGAGAGAGAGAGAGAGAGAGAGAGAGAGAGAGAGAGAGAGAGAGAGAGAGAGAGAGAGAGAGAGAGAGAGAGAGAGAGAGAGAGAGAGAGAGAGAGAGAGAGAGAGTAGCTGTAAGGCCTTCATACTAGGTAGGTATTTACACCTCTATAGGAGGCCCACCTAGCTACTCGAGGTGAGGTTTAGGTATTAGTGTAGGGGTTAGGGGCCACTTTGACATTCAAAGTGAGATGTACGAACAGAACAGTGGTCTCTTGTGAAGATTTGATGACCTTCAGAGTGAGGAAACTCACCCAAAGATGAAATTTGTACAATGTTCTCTCAACCTAGCTTGATGTTACCCAGGTAGAGAGTCCATCATGCTAGGTTGAGAGAACATTGTACTAATCTCATCTTTGGGTGAGTTTCCTCACTCCGAAGGTCATCAAATCTTCACAAGAGTGCACTGTTCTGTTTGTAGATAGGTGGGCCTCCTATAGAGGTATATATACCTACCTAGTATGAGGCCTTTATAGCTAGTGTCTGTCTGTCTGTAGGTCTGTGTGTCTCTCTCTCTGTGTAGGAATTATAACAATTGTGGTACTTAGTGCAAAAATGTTATTGTGGTAATACCTTTGCTAAGATAGCACACTTTGCAATAAACAGTCTATTACCATAAAACACACCCCTTTTCCTATCACATGCAATATTGAGTGCATTTTGATAAATCCAGGTGATAGTGGGCAATTTTAATAAGCCTTTTTAGGTATATCTGAAAATTGCCCACCCTTTACCTGGCTGAAAGCGCACTTTTAGGCAGATTATTACAAGGAAGTGTTCTGGGGTGGGGGGGTGGGGGCAAGCGTATTGGCATGTTTAGGGCAGGGAAGGAAAATAATATGTGCAGATTGCATTTTCAAATCCCCACACTTTATTTTCCAAGGGAAAAGCATCCCCTGAAAAAGGCAGGAGCAAATGTTTGCAGATACTGTACCCCCGAGGGCAATTTTCAAAGTGTAAGTATTACCTGAACTTTAACTTTCAGAACTGGCGCGGATTCCATGGGCAAAAAAAGTAACCTGCAGACTTTGCAGCAATGCAATTGGTTTGGCAATTTTGAAAAATCCTTTATCTGGGTGAATTGGCTTTCTGAAAATTGCCAAGCCATTTAGCCCCTTGAAAGCACACAGAGGGACCAGAGACGCGTGTACCTGCAGGCAGGTGAGATGAGGGGCAGAGGGATGGTGAATGGCAGGGAAGGAAATAACACGCGTATATGGCAATTTCATATCTACATGTATTATTTTCCAGGGAAAAGAGTATCCACAGAGAAAGAAGGGTGCAAATGGCAGTAGATGGTTTTTTTCCAGGAAAGTTTTCCAAGGAGACGTAGGCTTGTGCTTTCCATTTGAAGACCATTGAAAACCCCATGCATAAAAGGACCCGCGGACTTTGTAACCATGGGCAGATAAAACATGTACCCCCAATAAGTAGCAGGCATGGCCCATGTAGATCATGAGAGAAAATCTATACTATGGGATATAAATATCTACCAGCATGTACATTTTTTTTAATACGATACACAAAATTAAAATCACAATTTTTACTAAAATATTTAGCTTGGAGTATGTAGATGCTAATCGTGAGCTTGTTTAGGAGAAGGGAGGAAAATGGGCAGGGCCAGTTATCTGTAGGCTCTCAAGCTATCACTCCCTCTCTCTTTCTAAGTCACATTTTTAATGATGTGTGTATACTACTCATACTTTTACCTGTTGAATTATCAGCTAGGAGATTCTGTACTTATAATAGTGGCCAAGCTGAATTTCTTCTTACAATTATTTTTCTTGTTATTGGCCATACATAATACAATTACATTGCAACCAAATTCAAGGTATATATTAATTGGTTTTACTAGTATCCAGTAGAAAAATTTACATTATAGATCGCTAAAAATATCATGAGTCTGAGGTCATGATCTAAAACAGCGCAGGCTTGTCTGAGTACTAGCAGTCCTCCATCGGTCCCTGGATTGCGATCACAGAATTAAGAAAAAAAAAGAACGCTGATATTTGCACTCTGTAAAATGTCCTATGATTTTTATGAACTTTTTTTTTCAATACGGTACCTACCGGTACCTGGATAATATAACCATATATTAGATTGTAATGCAAGACATCTGAAAAAAAAAAAGACTGCAGTAAAATGAGAGCCTTTTTTTGTTTATCTTTGCAGCTGTGCAGCATTTATTCAGGTTTTCTGCAACTAGAGGTACAATAATAGCTTAGAAAATCACCTGGGACATTTTCCTGTTCACTTTCCATGTGACAGACGTGCTCTTACATGGCAGTGTCATACAATTTATAACTAATCGGACTTATAAGAGCAGACTTTAAATAATACACTATAATGTAGTAATAGCGATAACAATAAAAATGATAGCAATAATAATGTACCACAAATCTTTCTTCAGGTTGACATATGAAAAAGAAATCCTATAAATGGAGGAAGCCTTCAGTTACAGATGAGACATATGGTCACACCCACTAAGTGCTATTAAAAGGACTGTAAAAGAAGACTCGACAGTCAAAAGTATGGAGAACTGAAGTCCTGCATCAGTTGTTACATACAAATGCAAGTGTATTTGGACCATTTCTAGTCCTCTTTCTCTTACCACATTTTTTACGTTAGTTCTTCCTCTTCCTTATTACTGGGGCAGGTAAAGAGAACTGCACTACTCAGGTGTTAGTTCAGCTGAAGATTATTACAAAATGATGAGTTATTACAATCTGTAGGAGTATGACTGCTGTACAGCGAGTGCAGTATATGAAGCTGGCATCTTTGCGTAAGGGAGTAAGTGGAAAGAAAGAAAAGCAACTGGAATATTGGGAGACTCCAAACTCATTAGCACACCCCATCCTCCACCCCCCACCCACATAATGCTAAGCAGCATTGTCTGGCTAGTACCTAGATGGGGGAAGACCAGATGTTTTGGGCTGGCTAGAAAAGGCAATAGAAAGCCTTTATAATATTCTGTCAAAATAAGTCACAGACTCTATGGTGGGGCCATGATCATCCAACCCTTAACACCCAAAAATGGGTAGAAAAGGATAGGAAAAACAACAGCATTGTGTATAGCTAGATGCATGTTCTCGTTTGTAGTGCAGGTCTCCCTCTAGTGTTCTGTTGAGAAATTGCACAGTAAAATAGGCAGACAACTTAAAATGCTGTCAGACATGTCTCATTACTTGACTGAAGACAGCATGTCATTTATTCAGTCTGACTTTGTAAAGTAAATGATATAACATCAGAATATAATCTTCAATTACAACCATTACAGATTTTTTGAAAAACCATAGGCACCCAAACATGAATGATATATTGTTGCTTATTGACATATTATGGAGAGGGGTTACCTTTTTATAGTATATTTTTATTAACAGTTTTATCTTGTTATGCTATTCAAATTGTAATACAAGGATATGCACATCAGGTTGATTTAGGTTGGATTTGAACTTTTATCCCAAAAGTGATAATTGAATTGGATTTCATTATATTCCCAGGATCACCCTTTGTAATTGTTTTGTTCAACCTCTGGCGTGCTATATTTATCACAAGAGTTAGAATTCATTTTCATTGTTTAGTTATTGAATTGGATATTGGGTTATATGAACTAAAGCTTAGTGTGCATGCTAAGGCCATATAACTTGCTAAAAAAAATTAACCATGCACATTAACCCAGTCTCAATGTAGCTTAGTGCATACCTGCATGTAACATAGATTGCATCAGATGGAAATGAGACTTGGTATTTTCAAGTGCAGAGCTGTAGTAAGCCTATGGATAATGTGGCCTTGGCCATAGGTGCCATAGTCTGAAGGGTTCCATGGTGGTGCTGCTGCTCTTGCTGCCAGCTCGGACGTCTCTTCTGTCCCCTCTCCTATGGCCTTGTAGTTGAAACCTGAGTTATTTTGAATCATGGGGCTCTGTATCTACCCAGTTTTGTGCAGTGCAAACATCAGTTATTTGAAGTACTCAGAGCCCATGCAATTAAAACTGCTGATGTTTGAACCATGGGGGCCTCCATAGATACAGAGCCCCATGGTCCAAAACAACTCAGGTTCCAACCATGCGGGTCACAGGAGGAAAGAGCGAGCAGGGAAGTGGCAGCAGGAGCAGAAATAACAGATTAGAGGTGCCCGGCCACAAGTTCCTTGTACGGTCCTTGGGAAAGGGAAGAAAGAGATTGAGGATTTGGTATTTAGAGGGAGAGAAGTTGTTCAGAAATTGGTTGAGGGGAGGGAGGGATGGGGAAAAACAGGGTAAGAATGGAGACTCGGGACCAGATAAAAGGAAGAATGGGACTGGAGAGAGATAGGGGACTGGAGAGAGATAGGGAAGAACAGAGATTTTGTTGGAGAACCAGCACTGAGGGATGAGGGGAGAGCACGGGAAGAGCAGGGCCTTGGGGATTTGCGGGGAGAGCAGAGGAAGAATGAGACTCAGGCACTGCGGGGAGGGATGGGGAAGAACAGGGACTTGTGGACTGGGGGGGGGGGGGAGGAAACCGGGGAAAGAATGGGGACTTAGGGATTGGGGACAAATGGGGACTCCAAGATTGAAAGCATGGGGAAGTTGGGAGGTAGATTGGGTTGGAGAATGGGGATTTGTAGAGATGGGGGAGGGCAGAGCAGGGTCTTAGAGACTGAGCAGATATTTGGAGTGGACGGTGGGGACTCAGCAATTAGATAGATATGAGTTGAGGTATGAGATGTGGGAAGAGAAGGGGGCTGAAGAGTGGGAAAGGGTTGAGAGGTAGTATGAATGACCTGGAGGACTGATGGGAGTCAGTGCTGTGGAGGGGTGAGAGAAAAGAAAGGGATGGTCTGTGAAGGGGATATGGAGGAAAGGGCTGGCACTGGAGAGGCAGTGAAAAGGCTTAATAAGAGGTTGAGTAGGGAGTAAGAGACAGAAAAAGGCACTGGGGCTGGTGATGGGATGAGATAGAGGAAGGTATGGGAGGGATGAGTAGAGAGGGTAGAAATGGAGGACTAGGAAAAGAGAGTAAAGAAAGAGGAGGCTAGAGAAGGAGTGAGATGTGGGGATGAGAGGGCTGGAGAGGTGGTGAGAGTAAGAGAAGGAAAGTTGATAGGTAGATAAAAGATGAAAAGAGGGATTCAGAACTGGATGATTACAGAGAAGGAGCAAGAGGAATAAAATTTAGTTATGAGTGGGTAGAGATGCAGAGAAGAGAGAAATGTAGAAAAAGATGAAAGAGAAAGATCAATGTCAGATACACAGGAGGAAAGAGAAGACAGAAGAAAGAAGAAATGGAAAAATGGAAAGGAAACCCTGGAAAAGAGCTTAGAAGAAGAATGAAAACGGAGAACAGAACCAATCCAATTAAAAAAAATGCCCAGATAATCTAGGTAGAAAAGAAAACATTTTATTTTCAGTTGATAGAGAATAGAATATGCATTGGGAATGCTCATTTCTTATGTCTTTGTATTTTGCTCTATATAGGTAGAAATGCAATTATTTTTCTCTTTCTTCCATGTTGCACTGCTCATAGATTCTAGCTTCATTAAAGTTTTTGTCTGCATGTTTCTGTTTTTAATTTGTAGACCCTTGTTCTGTATTTGATAAGGCTTGCTCTGTGCTTTGCTTGTGTGAGGGGTTCTGCTAGTGCTTAGTGACTGTGTATAAATCTATAGCAATCTGGCTTGTTCTGTTTTTCCAGTAGACGGTGAATAATGTTCTAGGCCTGCTGTCATGGTATGGCAAATTTGCTACAAATGTTCTGAGTGTGCTTGTGGCAGAGTTTTGTGGTACCTCACATTGTACCTGATAGTGAAGAAAGTTTGCTTTGCTAGTAATTCAATCCAGAACCTAATTAGTTTAGTATAATTAAAATCCTATAGGTCGATAGAAGTGGAAAAGGCATGGCATTATCATGGCTTAAAGGCATACATGCCTTTTTCAACCACTGCTGCTTAACAAGAGACTACTAATAAGATGGGTAGAGATTAAGGCTCTGTCTAGTAGAGGTCCATACAGACCAAGGTGTCGCATTTTTGGGACCAGGGTCACCCTGATATAATAAATAATAATAGTGCTGTCTTTTCCCCATTTAATAGCTTCCCATGTCATATGTTGTGTACAGAGTGAGTGCACTTTTTCACTTGGCCATAAGTGCCAAATTGCTTGGCTCTGGCTGTGTTCATGTGAAAGGATCATGCTCTATTGCTCTATTTTGCTCTATTTTGCTCTATTTTGCACATTCCTGTTACGGCCTAATAGAGCAGGTATTTAGTGTGCATGCAAGTCTCAAAATCTCGCTAATTGGCCCAAAGTGAAAAGTCCTGTTAGTATGGGGGTTTTAATACTCTCATGGTCCAAAGTGAAAGGGCCAGTTGGTATAGGAGATATCATCTTCCCTTTAGCCTGAAGTGAAAGAGCTAGTTAGCACAGGATTTTTCATCTACCAAGGGCCTAAAGTGAAAGGCCCAATTGGCACAAGGAATTTCATCTCTCCCAACAAGGTAAGATCCCCCCTCCCCCAACATGGAATGGCAAACATGCCCAATCAAGCCCCACACCCCCTAAACCAGTCCTGACCACCCCACAACCAGCCCTGCACTCCTCCTTCATGACCTGATGCCCCAGTTAGATCCTTCCCCTCCCACCCCAGCCAGATTCCGTCCCCACCCTAATCAAACACTCATCACTTCCTCCCTCCAACTTCTGATTAAGACAGTACAGTTTTTATTTATTAGCATACATGGGGGGCACGAAGTTTGCATGCCTGCTACAGACCTTTAGTTTTAGTAGGCATACCAAAAGTTTTAATGCTTTAATGGGCTTTTAGCATTCATGTTAAATATTTAGTACATGCATGCCTAAAGAAATTTCAGTACGAGTTGTAAGGTAGTTCACTTTCAAACAATTGAAGAACAGTGGGAGGGAAACAATACATGCTGAGCACTCTTGTTCAGCAGTGGGAAATGAAAACAGTCCCTTTTTCTGATAACTGTCTCATCTGAACTATGCAGAAGAGATCAATGTTGAGTCACATGTTGCATGAGTTGGACAGGTCGGATAATGGTGGTAGTGAAGAGATTAGAAGGTAATGCAATATCTGTGTTAGTTTATCTATGAAGAGCTTATTAACATGTACAGTAAACTCCTTGTAACTTCCCCACAAAGCACATGTTATGTAAGGAATGACAAGTGGCATCTCTCCTAAAATGTACAATGAGATGATGGGATGTGATATTGCTAGCGCCCTGTCTTTCACATAAATAACCCTGTCTATATTCTTTAACATATTTTGCATGCTTACAGATAACAAAAGAATAAAGTAATTTACATATTTTATTTTTGACAGGAATTTGAGAAGGCATAAACAAAATTGATGAGGATAGCTTTTGTGCCCAACATCATAATGTAATTTAAACCACATTAGAAATAATTTCCTCTACCAAATAATTGCTCAACACAATAGAAAGTAGCTAAAGGGAAAGGAGATGAATAGGCCTCTAAGTTCTTACTTACCTTTTTCCGACCATAGGAATCCTTAATAAAAGACTCCGTAGATATGAAGTTATGGACTATTGTACATTTACTTGCAGTAGCTAACACATTGCACCCCTTGGGCAATAGAAGAAAATGAGCTATTTCGTAACATACTTCAATACTTTTCTTATCTTGTAAAGTCTTGAAATAAATAAGGGGAAAAAATATCACAGTTTGGACTCAAAAGGGATATCTGTCTCCAGAAATTCTCTCCATGTTTTCCAGAGCTCTCCTTAGACTACTAGTATAAAAAGTAGATAAATTCCACATTTGGCAGTTTGTAGTATATGAATTAATAATACATTTTGTTCCTCTGGCATTTCTCATCCTATATAAAGATTGAATAACTTTTCGTGAATGTGGAACAATCTTAGCCTACCAGAGCTCACACTCACATAAACATAATTTCCATTTACCACAGCATCGAAAAAGAATAGCACCTGTTCTTGGAATTTCGGCACGCCAAGGACAGCAATTAAAAGAACAACCAAAACCCATTTTAAATAAACCTTTACATGATTCTCAGAATTTTAGACTTACTGGGAAAAACGAGGGTGAAATGGCAAGTTTTCAGGCATTTTCAAGCATTTTATGTGTTTGGATAATGCAATTCAATAGAATGGAAATAAATTAAAAAAATGTAATTGTGAAGCCCCTATGGGAGAAAATGCACAAAAGAACAGCATCTCTATAGAAAATGCAATTTATACATTCTTGAGGCTAGAAACGACTTTACCTGGCCATCATCAACTTTTCCTTCGATACTTTGGCATCTTGTATGTGGAGGCAAAGGTAGGGCATATCCAGGGAGGATAACTTTAAAATAATTGTGCACGAGCCCATATTCATGTGCCTTGTGCAAGTATTTTATATCTTAAATGCAAATGTATGTGCACAATATAAAATATAAAACTTTAATGCTAAAGTTGCACATGGACTTTTGCATACATTTGTACGTATTTTGTCATTTACACACAAATTTTCAGATGCCATCCTTGTGCACACTTCCATGACGTGCAACTTCCGGTTCTTCAGGGGCGTGGTTTTCCAGAAATGCTGGCGCCTGCATGCCAACCCAGCTTCATGGCCAGGGAGATAGCCCGCTTTGCGCTCCCTGGTGGTGGAGCAGGATGGGAAACTCTTCCCTATCCTCAGCATTCGCCACAACCTGCAGCACAACAAGCAGACCGGGAGCTTGTGAGAACCATGAAGCATCATTACCTATGTGGGGTTAAGTAGAATGTGGGTAGTGGGGGTGGGGTCAGGTCAGGATGTGCATGTGTGCTCACTGGGGAAAGGGACGCAATGTGGCCTAGAAATAGAACAAGAGCCAATGGGTATGTCTGGATACAATAACAGATGTGCATTCCATTATTAGTATGATTTATGTACATATGTTGCCAATGTAACATAAGGCAAGAGTGAAATAGTTGGCTTAGGATGGCAAAGGAAAACTTAAACCAATAGTGACAAGTAAGTATATTAAAGATGCAATTACAAGCTAGACCTTCCTATGGGACAATTAATAGATGAAATGGCCCCCAAAAGCAAAGGAAATCTATGATCTCCTTTCAGCAGGGAGAGAATTGACCCTCTCGCACAGTTCCTGTAACACCCCAAAGCTATGTTCTCTATGGAAGGGACATCACCATTGGCTGGACTGCCAAACTAGTGCCCTCATGAAAAAGCAGTACCATGGCAGTTCATGGAATATACCTTTGGGTCCTGGTGGCAGCACAGTCCTTCTAGGTGCATTAAGGGAGTAAAAGATTCCCTGCAGCTTTCTTAAGACATCAGTAAACATTGATACACACCAGTATGGAGGACACAGTAACAGCTACAGTGCACATAAAATTGTGTAATCCTATTTCTCTGTATAGATTGAGAACCTGAAAAAGAAGGCCTGGGAGCTGCACCAAAAGTGACCGAGGTGACTGGACCAACTGCAAGATAGGCAGGATGGCGCCAGAGGTAAGTTCCTGATAGAACCATCAGGAAGATTTTCACAAGGGCTTGTCCATGTCCTGTTTCCATCACCAGCCTACCACGTTACACTACCCTGTCTCTACCTTGAGGTTAACAAACTCTCATGTAAACATATTAGATCGTAAAGCAATCGTACTCTCACCTACAAAAAAGTTCTATTGAACTGACTTAATTTCAAAAAATTCAAAAAATGAATTAAGGAAAAAGAGGTAAGTTTCATATTAGAGATGCACGCCTCCGCGGCATTGCCTCTTTCTTGTTATTTAATCATTAACTTGCCTCCTTCCTCCTTTGTGTGTTTTTTATTTATTATTCAAAAAAAAAATTTTTAATGTATTTTTTAAAGTATTAATTTTTTCTAAAAATTAATTATTTTCTCCACCTTGCATAACAGGATCATTTAGATTTTTTTCTTTGCCAAAAATTTTTTTTATTAAATGTTCAAGTTCTTTTTTCCTATGCTTGGGGAGAATGTATTAAATCAATTATTTTAATATAAATGCCTTCTATTTCAAATCTCCTGTTTAAGGGAAATTATTTATGAACGCCAATCTCTTGCACTTTAAATAGCCACTACCAAAATGAAACAGTTTATGACTTATCTCCCGACACAGCTGCGTTTCGAAATTCTGTTCTTCCTTCATCAGGGGAGCATATCCGTTCTTCTTCTTGTTCTCTCAAATGTTCAACGATTCGTGATTTTTTCAATCCAATTTTTAAAGCGCTGGTTAACTTCCTGCGTTCGCTCTCTCAAGCTGACAAGCTCTGAATAAACGGCGTTGATGTTCTGTGTTTAACCCATGCTTTAAAAGCTAGTCAGCAGATCAAAAATCAACCAATGGTGTGAGATACGTCTTACGTATTACGTCATTTTCTCAAACCTTCATCTATTGGTGGAATGAAAGTCAATAGCTCTGTCAGTTTCGTATCGAACTCGCCCATTCCTCCTCCCAATTCTCAAACCTTCTTCTATTGATGGACTGGAAATTGATGGCTCTGTCAGATTCATATCAAACTTGCCCACTCTATCTCCTCGTTCAGTCCCTGCGGTGTCACTGTATTCAACTTAAAAATCCACTGTTGTTCGATGTAATTCAATCTTCTTTTTTCATTTCCTCCATAATGTGTACTTTCCACTTTATCTATGACTGTCCATCTGAGCTGATCAAAACTGTGTGCATGTTCCATGCAGTGCTGTACTATAGGTGCTTCAACGGTCTTCGTGTTTAGTTTAGATTTATGCTCAATCAGTCGCGTCCTTATAACTCTCGATGTTCTGCCCACATAATTCTTCGGGCAGGGGCATTGGATTAAGTAAATCACATTCTTAGATGTACAGTCAGAATTACGACCCCTCTTTATATTATATCCTGTGACTGGATCTTTCCACTCACTGCCTTCAATAGTATTATCACACATATCACAGTGTTGACATGCCTTATGATATCCTTTTTGGAATATGTCTTCCATATCTCTCATGATGTCTGCATGTACTACTTTATCTCTGATGTTTGAGCCTCTGGTGGTTGTTATAAGTGGTAATTCTCCAAATATTTGGTGTGTGGATAAGATAGACCAATGTCTCCGTATTGAGGCTGTGATGTGTGCCGTCGCTGTACTTTGAGGTAAGATACAGGTTAACCTGCCTTGTTCTTTATGATTTTTATATTGGAGGAGTTGATTCCGATCAGCATATTTTGCTCTTTTATATGCTTTGTTTATGATTTTTATCGGATATCCCCTATCTTTAAATTTGTTTTTCAAATATTCCGCTTGCTTCTCAAATTCTTCTTTGGTGGAACAAATTCTTTTGTATCTAAAGAATTGGCTTGCCGGTAAGCCCTGTTTCAGGGACTTAGCATGATGGCTATGATATTTAAGAAGCGTATTTCTCTCTGTTTTTTTGTGATATACAGTAGTTTCAAGTATTTGTCCTTTTCTTTGTATCAATACATCCAAATAGGATAATTGTTGCTGACTTTTCTCTGCAGTGAACCGCAGATTCACATCTACTGTATTTATCCATAACAGAAACTCTTCTAATTCCTCTTTTGACGACGTCCAAATCAAAAAGACGTCGTCTATGTATCGACGCCAATATTTAATCTTAGACCACCACTGACATTTGTAAACATGTTGTTCCTCAAATTGAGTGACATAAATGTTTGCCACCGAAGGTGCTAACGAAGACCCCATAGCTATTCCGTGGGATTGGTGATAGAATTTTTCTCCAAACCTAAAATAATTGTTGGTGAGTACCAATTCCAAAAGTTGATGTAAAAATTGTATGGGTATTCGTTGCTTATTTTCTTTCACCAACTGGGACATGACAACCTGTATAGCTTGCTGCTGCGGAATCTGCATATATAATGATTGGATATCCATCGTTATTAACCAATCCTCTCCTTGGGTAAGTTGAACCACTGAAATTTCCTTCAAAAATTGTATTGTGTCTTTTAAATATGATTTCGCTCTAACCACTATAGGTTGTAGGATTTTATCAAGTAAAATCGCCGGAGCTTCCAATACTGTATCTCGAAGTGACACAATAGGTCTTATTGGTGGAGGCATGATCTCTATATGTACCTTTGGCACAGAGTATATCAGTGGTACTTTTGGTTGTTTATTCTGCAGGAATTTTTTCTCTTTAGATGTTAAAAACGGTACCTCTTCAGTAAGATCCTGAATGGATTCCACTAATTCTAGGAACCTTTTCTGTATTGTGTAGCCTCTGTATCAATATGCACACAGAAACACCTTGAACCCACATTCCTGTCACCTCCAGACCCCTAACACATAATAGTGGTCTTAGAGACAGATACCACTTGCACCCTGGCTGCCTACCCTATTAGATGATAGTTAGCTTCATTATTATTCCCCACTGTCATGTTAAGAACATAAGAAATTGCCATGCTGGGTCAGACCAAGGGTCCATCAAGCCCAGCATCCTGTTCTTTTGCCTTATTGTCGAAGTCAGCTTATAGGTGATCAGAATCAGACTATGGTGTCTGGTCCCTGATAGAATGCTCTATCTGTTGCACCTCCCTTTACACTACTGATCTGCTTGTTGGACCTCGTTCTCTGATCACTGTTTTCAACTTTCTGAAGATATTATCTATAAAGCTTCTCTTCTACTCTCTTCTGAGCCTCCTCTGTGAAGATGCAGGTTACTCATGTGGAAGAGAACATAATGACCATTAATAACCAAGTGGTGGAGGAGATTGCATGACTCCAGATGGAGATGCAGGGCCTCTAGGAAATTGGCAAGGGAGGAGATATGGAGCAAGGGAGGAGATATTGATGACCAGACAGCACAGTAAAGGGAGATGTTACAAAGACTGCTTGCCTGGCATCCGCTGCCACCACCAACTCCCTATAGAATGCCCCACTGGATGCAGCCACCACCACCATTTGCTGTCCCACCAGGCTGGATGACCCCTCCCAGGCTGGAGCAATATCTACACCAATGGCATCTCCAGCAATGTCTCCAACTACACTCATCATGTTATCAGCTCTTCTTATAGTACCACCAGCACCTTCAGCCATGCAGCCTGCAGCATCATCAATGCTGCCACCAGCTCTGAGAGATGCTATCACCTCTCCCAGGGAACAGGAGGTGGAGAAGGAAAGGCCCACCACAGCTGCCAGCCTTTCTTCTCAGAGGACTGAGATCCTTATAGGCCCCTGCAGCAGCTGAAAGGTGTCACATCTACCAGGACCTGTGCCATCCAAGGGCAGCATCAGCTGCAACCACACACTCCTGTGTGGAAGTGCAAGTATTGTAGTATGAATGGTTCCAGAGCTTCCCAATCCAAAAAAAAAAAAAAAAAAGGGCGGCCACAGAAATCCTAACTACATTTATTATAGTAGTCATCACATTCACCTTTGAAAATTTCTTTGTATCAGGGTGTTCCTTTCCTCTATAGCCTGCCCTTGACTCTGGCAATGCATATCTTGCAATTGCTTCTGACTTAGCTCTTCTTCCTCCTTCTCATCGTCATCTGGATTTTCTTCTGTTCCCTCTGAAGGAGGCTGGCATCTGCATTTTTCCAGATTATGAAGCAAGCAGCAGGCTAGAAGGATCTCTAAGACCTTGGGGTGGGGGTGGGGGAGGAGAGAAAGCATCCCCCAGATCTGTCCAGGCAGTAGAACTGAGTTTTGATAGGTCAGAGGTTCTCTTGATGACTGCCCTGGTCTGTTGGTGGGCCCTGTTTTAGGGAGCCTCTGCAGTGATCTGTGGGTGAGTTATTGGGATCATGAGCCAGGTTTTGAGTGGACATCCTCTATCACCTGTAGGGGAGAAGGCAGAGAAGATCATTTAGATACGTTAATTTGATTTGATTTATTAATTTTTTCTCACATCTACAAAGCATGATCGAGGCAAGTTACAATTAAAACATTCATAAAAATTAAAACATTTAAACAACAAGATTACAAACCCAAAACTGATAGCAGAGACATAAATGTATAAGGATACTATGTATAAGGTTACTATGTATAAGGTTACTATGTATAAGGTTACTATGTTAAAGTAATGTATAAGGTTACTATGTTTAAGTAATGTATAAAGGTTCCTATGTTTTAAGTAATGTATAAAGGTTACTATGTATAAAGTAATGCATAATTGTTGCAATGTAAAAGTAATGTCTCTATGTTCCAATGTAAAAATGTTCCTACGTATAAGTTAATGTTACAATGTAAAAATAGTACGACCCCTCCGTCATACTATTACCCTGTTATAATGTGAACTGATGTGATGTACCCCAATGAATGTTGGTATATAAAAGCAAATAAATGAATTAACATAATCTAACAATTAGAATGAAAATTACATAAAATAACTTCTGTAATTCATATAAATGAGATCAAAAGAAAATATCTCAGTTGACTATTAATTACAAAAAAGAATTGTAATTTACAAAAGGAAAGAAAGTTACAAATTCCCACCAAAAGCTTCCTTAACCAAATCATTTTTTAAAGACTTTTTGAACTGAGATGTGTCTGTTAATAAATGCAGAGATTCAGGGACCATGTTCAAGGTTATAGGGCCTGTCACAGAAAAGGAATAATTACACACCTCCATAAGGTGAGCTAACTTAGGAGACGGGACCTCTAGCAGTCTCTTGTTGGCTGACCTTAGAACTCTAGAGGACTTGTAAATCCAAAGAATAGAATTTAGCCATATAGGCACCATTTAGCCTCTAAACATTGCTCCAGTATATGCAATTGAATTGTCAATAGGTTTTACTTGCATTAAGTACAGTTAATACAGGTAAATGAGCTTTAGAAAATTAGTATTATATTATGTTACATTTACATCTTCCTTTGAAAATTACCTCCTTATTATTCTAAGCACCAGAAGAATATTACAGTCCAAAACCCCTATTCTCATTATATAGTATATACATCACTGATGGGAGGAGCCAATAAAGCTCAGTGGGTTAGTCTTCTGACTTTTGGAGAAAAGAAATAGCAACTGGAGAGTCACTGGGTCTCCGCTGTAAGTTAGTGGAAAAGTACGGGCAGACTCTGGGAAGTCCTGATGTGCTGAAGATATGAGATTCTGCAGAGAGCTTAAATTCACAATTTGTTGAGGATCCAATGTATCTCTGTGCTTTTAACAAAGTTAACATCCTGGGGAATCTTGCCTGGAGACTGGAAGCTTTGCTTTTTCATGCTACCAGTCTCTGCAACCATTTATAGGATGGGACTGAAACCACATTAACATAAGAAATTTCCATATTTGGTCAGACCAAGGGTCCATCAAGCCCAGCATCCTGTTTCCAACAGTGGCTAACTCAGGTTACAAGTACCTGGCAATTACCATTGACTGTGCTTCTCTGGGATGTGGATAAACCACCTTAGAATACTAAGGACTTGGCATAGCTGGGGTAATTTATTGGAACTAATTGATTGGATTAAATACACTGCTGGTGAGTGCTAATTCCTCATTGTGTCAGATATTCCTAGGCTGTGGATACTGATGCCAGTAACATTTGTGAAGTTTAACCTTGCAGCATCTTGTTACATTTGAATCAAAATGGAAGCAGCTATTTCAGGGTTTCTTTGTACTCTCTGGAATCTGCAGTCGCAAGCTTGATAATGGTAATCCTGTTAAAGCAGAGACTGCACTGTGCTGTTTTGTTCCTTTGTTGATACCTTGACTACCTCAAAATAAAGTAAGCAATCTAGGAAAATGCAGCTATTATGTGGAAACGTGGCTAATAACACTAGTTAAATCTGTATTGTTCCTGAAATTGAAGTGTGAAAGGAAAATGCATGCACCCCCTGGAAGCTTTGAACCCAGCCTTGGAGAAATGGGGCTACGAGTGCAATGTGCTCTGGTATGCAGTTTTAAAGTCTGATGTACATTTTATAACATTGCGTACAAGTACAAAGCAAAACTGATGATGTTCCTGTTGGAATGCAATAATTAAGGTGCCTTTTAGCCATAAAACACTGTACATCATATTCCCTTTGGGACTGCAGTTTTCATGGCTATATTAAGGGCCAAGGTATTAAAGTGCAATAAGGTCTTTATGACATAATAATTGCCTTGTACTATGTGTTAACAATTCACAGCACCTATAAAGATGCGCTAAATTGCATTATTGCAGCTGTGAAAAGTGTTATTGTGGTCACTTATGTAAATATGGTAATTGGCATGTTAATGAAGGATAATGCACTAATGTGCATAAAGCATTACCCTTCCTTGTGTGCTTGTGAATTATTTTATTTCTAAACATTTGATTGTCTGCCTTTTTCTAAAGGTAGGCACGAGATGGTATAAGTGATGCAGTATTTACTGCAGAAAATGTAATTCAGGATGAAGCTTGCCTCTTGGTGATGTTAAAGGCAGGTTGCACGAGGGAGAAAAATGCTCACTTCACAGAACAGTGTGCTTCTCTATCATGGAGCCTGTTCTCTGGTTTCAGCAGCGGTGGCAAAGGGAGAAAGGAATAAGGTGCAGAAAGAGGAAAAGGAATGAGATAAAGGAAAGAAGGAGTGAGAGAGAAAGATGGAGGAAAGAACCCTAGAAAAGTAAGGGAGGCAGGAAGAAGGCCCTCAACAAGTACCACTGCAGATGACGTCACATACCACGGTGCAGAGCCAGGTTTTCTGAGCCCTGAATCACTGTGCTGCGCCTTCTATCTATTCATACCCTTTCTCCATGGCATAGATATGGATAGAGCAACGCTTCCCTCCTTCCATTCTTGTAGGATGAGTCAGTCTTTTAGAGATACTAGTCTCCCAGAGTAATTGTTTGCAGCCCTTTTACCTTCTCTTGAAATGAAACCTCAGTACACCAGGACTCTGCAAAACCTGGTGATAGTGAAGGTTATTTCCTATCACAACTTGTCTTTTGCAGACATGACCTTTTACTGGATTCTTCTCCAGCGAGCACTGAGTAGAGCTCCAGGACCCAAGAAAGAAAAAAAATCATTCTCCTCACCTTTGAAAAGGATGCAGCAGATCTCGGCTCTGGGTAGCAGTGCCCCTGGCAGGCTGCAAATACAGTAATAGCCAGAATTCCTATTGGATATTCAAGAGCTTACCTGGCCAGGTCTGGCAGCTGCACACTCTTCCTGTTGATCAGTTCAGTGTAGCAAGTTAGTGGAGGTGCGTTGCTATCCAAAAAGACCATGGGAACCTAGGAGGCCAAATGTTCAGGCAACAGCCATACTAACCTTCCTTCTCTAACTTGCCTACTCCTTCGGAGCAGAAATAAGTTACACACTGCCAGCGCACGCTGTCCCAGCTGGCCTCCGTCACGCCCCACCCCTCCCTGCCCAGACCACGCCTCCTGCCCACTCCTTTTTCAGGGCCCGGCACTTGTGCACATATCGGTATTTTCGTGCATGACGGGTCCTTTAGAAAATGCACACGGCACGTGCAAGTCCCAGGCAGGCGCGTAAACACCAAAATTTACATGCACTGGGCTTTTAAAATCCAGGCTTTAGCCAGGTAACCTCTGAGTTATGCGGCTAAATGCTTTTGAATATAGAACTCCCAGAGACCTAAGTTCAAATCATGCTTCTATTGCTGACAATTGTTGTGACCTTAGGAAAGTTAGTTTGGAGTCCATTTCAGCTGCTGTCCAGCCAACAAGCTTACTGGGAGATGCATCAAGCCGAGGTACTACTCTAATGCTCATTATATTGCATATATTGTGGCAATATTGTGCAATATTTTGTATCTCCCCACCCAGTTTCCCTTCCTTATTACAATGACCTTCTTTGCATGCAATTTGTATGCATGAATAATGCAAATGCATGCAAACAAGGTCATTACTAGGCAAATATTTTATCACAGCCAACCAAGAAAGTAGTCAGCCACAATAAAATAACAATATCTCTTGGAAAAGCAGTAAATGTGAACACTAATATGGGTCCCAAGGCTGCCGCCTCACATTTAAAGTGGTGGCAAAAAAAAAAAAAAAAATTCAGCAAAGAGGGGAGGTTGAGCAGGGGTCAGGGCTGATCCCCATCTTAACTCAGGGCCACCACTCAAGGCAGCCCTGACTCCCCCAAAGTATAAAATTTTAAAAATGAACCCTTGCGGTGATAGGGGTAGACCCTATCTCCCAGTCCATCAAATACAAATTTAGACCAGGCCCCTGCCCCCCCTTCCCATACCACCAATCCATCAAATAAAAATGTAGACTGCCCCCCCAGAGTTAAAAACATAAAAATTAAGATCCCGCCCTCTTCCTGTACCTACATCCCACCCCCGAGAGCTACAAAAAATAGGGTCCTGGCCCCATTCCTCTACCACTCCCATGCCCTTCAAATGGTAAAAGAAGAAAAATATTCAGCAAACGAAAGTCTGAAAGAATTCACAGCATCATCTGGTTGGTGTTCACGGTTCATGAACTGATATGGATTGTGCCTTCATCAGCACACAAAGATTTCACAGAAACTGCCTAAAGAGTTTGATTAAAAGATCTGATCGTTCCACAAATTCATTATTCAGCAGAGAATAAAGAATCATTTCAATATGAATAACATTGGTACTATGGATGAAATGCCAATGACATTGGATATGCCAGGCAATTGCACTGTAGCTGGCGTTGGTAAGAAGACCATTGTTGTAAAAACAATTGGTCATGACCCATTTCACGGTGGTCCTGTCTTGCCTGGCAGATGGTACAAAACTGCATCCGGTGGTAAAATTCAAGAGGAAAACGATGCTCTATAACCTAAAAATTCCAGCAGGCATAGCTGTTCGGGTTCATCATAAAGGCTGAATGAATGAGGAGGGAATGAAATGATGGCTGTGCGATGTGTAGGGTAGGGGACCAGGCATGGGGCTAAGAAAATGACCATCACTATTGGTGTGGCATATGTTCCACACACATATAACAGAGGATGTGAAGGATGATGGAAAGAAAATGGCGACCATGTTAGCAGTGATTCCAGGAGGTCTGACATCAATGCTCCAGCCATTTGATGTCTGTCTAAACAAGCTTTTCAAGGATGAATTGTGGCATACGTGGCAACATTGGATGTGTACTGGTCAATCAAAGTTAACAAAAGGAGGGAACCTGATGAAACCAGCCATTGATTTGGGAGCGAAATGGGTAAAGGATGCCTAGGAGTTAATTCTACCAGAAATGGTCAAGAAGTAATTCCTGAAATGAGGCATTAGCAATGCTATGAATGAATCAGAAGACGATGCCATCTATGAAGACAAAGATGAATCAGAATCAGATGATGATTCAACAGATGGAGACAGCAAAGACAACATGTACACTGATGGCATCAGCAAACAACAGTTCCACAATTTATTCGGACATTCTGACGATGAAGAATCGGACTTGGAAGGATTTGAATGTGGCACTTTATTCTTCATTTAATAACTACTAGTACTGGTATATAAAAGAGATTTTCTTAAGTTGTTAAATGATGATGTTTCTTATGAGACACTTTATTCTGCTTTTAAAAAATAAATAAAGCAATTTTTTAAGCTATCGGTTTGTTTCTTAATTTGATTTCACCATTTCATAAGTCCCCTAGGTTTTACCCTTGACTTATCCACCAACGACAGATAATTATTGATTTTGGGGCCCAAAAAATACCCCCGACTCATAGATGAGATTGACTTATACACGAGTATATACAGTAGTATAGAGAACTCTGTAGGTTCCTACTAAAAAGATGTCTTATCTTTATAGGGGGGAAGAGAAACAGAATAGCAGTGTTAACTCCTACATGTGGGAGCCTTAGGTGGTGAGCACCTTGCCATCATCTTAATTTGTGGATCCTTTAGTTGGACCTCCCTGGGGCATCATATTTTTTGTTGCTCCAGAATGGTTTAGTTTTCTAGGGAAGGACCCCTTGGTCTCTGGGATTGAGACCTGGACAAAGAAAGGAAGACAGGATGTTTTCCCCTATTTTGAATGTGTGTTATGAACCCTCCTGTAGCTGGCTACGGGAGGCTTCTTACCTCTTCCTGGAGGCCGCTCCAAGCCAGGGCCTCGCCTGCGAACTGTCCAGGATTTGCTCCAGGGCCTGGGAGGCCTCGATGTCCTTGGGGCCTGCCTGAGGCTGCTTGTGTTTGCATGGACTGCCTGGTTTGAGCCACGCCCTTCCCTAGGGGCCAGCCCACTGCACTTCTCCGCAGTTATAGGGCCAGCTAGGTGTGGGCCTGCCAAACTCCTCCCAGGGAATCGTCGGTCTGCAGCCCTATAAAAGGACTTCAACTTCAGTCTGTCTTGGCCTTGCATCATGGTGACTTCCCTCTGGAGGCTCCTGCCTGCCAGAGCCTTGTAAGGTTGTCTGTTCTTCGTGGAGCTCCTCGTCTTGTCTGCTTTTATACTACGTCTTCATGTCTTGATGTCTGCCTGAGGTCCCTGACTATGTCCTGATGTTCCGCCATGCTCTTCCTTGTCCTGGTGTGTCTTCCTGCCAAGATGTTCTTCCCTGCATCTTCGTCTGGTGCTCTTGAGCCTTCCGGTACCTGTAAGGCCGGGGGTCCCTCAGATGAGGTTGTGCCCGAGTGGACCAGCCTACAGGTGGACTGTATGTCCTGTGCTCCTGAGCCTCCGTTCCCGCCTGCCTTAGAGGAAGCTTCGGATGACACCGGTTTCGTCATTGGAGTTCCTCTTTGCCTGGACCTACCCTGCGCTTGTCCCGCTCTCCTCGTGGTCCGTGACCAGCCTCCAAGGGCTGTGTAGGGCGCGCAGTGGAACAGGGTGGTCCGCGACCAGCCCATTGGGTCCGCACGTGAAGGTGGGCTGTGTAGGGCACCCTGAGAGACAGTGCCAATGTTCCCCTGCTTTATGTCTTGCCCGATTTGGATGTCAAGTTCCTCGTCATGTCAGTGATGCCGTCTGCATCAGCCCAAGTGTCTTCGTCTGTGATGCCGCCTGCATCAGCCCAAGTGTCTTCGTCTGTGATGCCATCTGCATCAGCCCAAGGGTCGTCGTCTGTGATGCCGTCTGCATCAGCCCAAGTTTCTTCGTCAGTGATGCCGTCTGCATCCGTCATAGTCATGTCTACGTGTCAAGGCCTCCGTATGCCCTTAACCTCAGGCCAGGCCTGCTGCTCCAATGCCGATCAAGTAGCAGGTCCGAAAGGGCTCGGAATAGTCGGAGGACCGTTCCCCTATCAACATCACATGTTGTTGGCTCTGGGAGCGTGCAGGCCTGGCAGAGGGTAAGACCGTGTTCAACCATGCGGAGCCACTGTCAACCCTCAGCTCGGCCCTGAAGGTCTGGGCCCGGGCTGAGGCCCAAGGGCACACTAAACACCCCCATTCTCAGCAATGTGGAGGAGGAAATTCTTTCTACATTTCATTCCTCTGGTTTTAGTTTTCCCTTTTAAAGTATTTTTCTGTTGTGTTAACCACCTGAGTACCCTTGGGCCCGGGGACTCAGCTCTTTACCATCTATGTAAGGGTGTGTCTCACCATGAGAAGACTGCTAGACTATTAATGTCCTTTTGAAGGAATGGATCGTCATTCATTCCCAGGATGAAGGCATAGGAGAGGTTAGAGGAGGAGGTCAGCAGCATGAATCCAGTGCATCTACTATCATCTTATTGAGATCAAGAAGGGAGGCAGGAAGGGTCATCCTGGTATATTACATGGAAGTGAGAAGAATATGGAGTAACTGGACTAAAGTATGTAAATCTGGATTTCACACCAATATCTATAAACTGTGAGAATAACCTATCCGCCATCTATTGAGAGGAAGCTGAACAACTACCCCAGTGTTTGGACAAGAGAAGGAATAAAATGGCTTGAGTTCAGAAAAAGTGGAAAAGGTGTTCTTCCCTTTTCTTAAGGAATATTATTTCCTATTTTTTAAGTTCTTTGGAAAGACGTTTTATCCACTCTTCCTTCTATTTCTTTGTATTTTTTGAGACCTTCTCCTATATTTGTTTGCTATCTGAATTCAGTCCTTAACACTTGCTGAAGTTTTAAGGAGACTAGGACACCCACCAATGTTCTTGAAGAGAAATGAGGAAGTAAAGAAGATAAGTGACACCCATATGGTATACAACCACTTAAAATATCACAGATATTCTGGCAAGGAGTGGGAAGATGCTATAGAGGCACTAAGATTGAATGGAAGAGATTGGAGAAGTATATCCAAGACATCTGAACTAAGATAATGTAACAAAATAAAAAAAGATACCCCTGAGATTTAAATTAAAAAAAAAAACATTACATGAAAGACCCCCTTCTAATTAGCAGACAGAGAAGTTAATTGGATGAAGGCTATGTTTGGTTGAGGCTTTCACAGCCCTTGGCAGAGGTAGCAGATTATTTTGTTCTTTTCCCCTCTTTCTGTAAAAGCAACTTGGAGCTGCAGGAATGCAGGAACAGAGTAAAAGAAGCTTTTAGGGCAGCTGTGGGAGCTCTCTGCTTCTCTCCCATAGCAGACAAAGAGGTGGAACTTGGTGATTTTGCCACAATCATGACAGGTACAATGTTGCCGTTTTTTACTTCGGGTTTCCAGCAACAGGTCTGGGAATGCTGCAGCTGCACAGAGGAGTAGATTTAAGCATCTGGGGGCCCTGGGAAAGCTCCTGGACAATGAAGGAAGTGCAGGCTAGCATCCCTGTGACCCACTGACATCACTTCCAGCCCAGGGCACAGAATCGCACTGAAATTAAAAATAAAATAACAAAAAAATAAACATTTTAAAATTTAAAAAAAATAGCTCATTCTAGGTGGAGAAGACAAGGGGAAACCCCCAATGAAGTTCCAAACTTTCACGTTAACCCCGGAAATCCTGATCCTAATTACAATAAAATAGCAAAATAAAGGCAAAACAAAGCAAATTGAACAAAGTCCACCAGAGGGGATCATAAAAAGGTGAATCTTGACCCCAAAACCAAGTTTGAGGAATGAAAAATAGCTAAAAACAAATATGTATTCTGAGCCCCTGTAAGTGCATAAAAATATATAAAAGTTTAAAATAAGCTATGGGAATACATGAACAAAGATTAAATACCCTAATGTAGCCTTTTGAGTAAATGAAAAGTGAAGAGACCCTATAAGAATGTTGCGCTGGAGGTGGATCCTTGGCCTGGTGCAGGATTGGTATGGCCCTCTGGTCAGACCCAGAGAGCGCCTGCCACCAGGAGGCGAAGCACACAAGGAGACAGAGGCTAGCTGGAGCTTCACCAATAACAGTCCAGGGTTTAAGTTCAAATCCTCTGATTTTTTAGTGATATTTCCTGCAAAATTACCAGCAGAAGTTCAGGGGGCTGTGACATGCAAATCTCCTACCTGAATTGTGACTCATCTATTCAATGGTCAGTTAAACACCTTCACAGTAAGGGGTATTTTTGGTTTCCCGGGCTGGCGGCTAAAGTTACATAGCTGCATTGTTGTCTTATTTATTTTCTCTGCTACAGTTCACTTAAATGGTTGCATGCTCAACCTCTGTCTCTTGTGAGCAGGGATTTCATATTGAACCAATAGTATCCAACTATTTTTTTAATGGTGTTACAAGCATTCATTCATTTATTTTTTATCATGTGTTTATTAACTGAAAATATAAAAATGGTATACGAGACTGATGATTACATCTGTTATATATGATATGAGGTATCTTCAATACAGTGTGGGGGTATTCTTAGAATTGAGATTTCTTGGGAGAGTTCCTGTGAGAAGCTACCTAGAAGATCGAGGGCCCAGATGAACATACCTCCTGCTTATTGGAGGGACCCACAGTGACACTCCTTCCCACTGGTACGCCAATGTCATCAGAGGGTGCCCAGTCTTCTATAAAATCATCTGCTACACGACGTGAGTTGGGAAGTTCCTGTGAGAACGTACCCAGAAGATCGAGGGCCCAGCTGAACATACCTCCTGCTTATTGGAGGGACCCGCAGTAACACTCCTCCCCACTGGTACGCCGATGTCATCAGAGGGTGCCCAGTCTTCTATAAAATCATCTGCTACATGGCGTAGGTTGGGGAGTTCCAGTGAGAAGGTACCCAGAAGATCAAGGGCCTGGCTGGACATACCTCCTGCTTATTGGAGGGACTCATGGCGATGCTCCTCCCCACTGGTATGCCAACGCCATCAGAAGGTGCCCAGCCTTCTATAAAATCATCTGCTGCATGGTGCGAGCTCCTGGCGCATGGCTTTGTTCAGATGGGAAGGAAACAGAAATCCAAAATGTATTCTTCATCTCCGGTTCTAACAGTGCAGGGCCTGATGGACAACCACCTTTTGCGAGTGGGTGAGTTGTCTTTAAGTGACTGCATTGGAAGCTCTTCTTCAGGAGGTTCCTTGAGTCCAAAAACTTGCAGACTCTCTCCTCAACCTTCAGCCACCACGAGCTCAACTGAACAATTGGTTATGCCACAAATTAGTGACATCTTAGTGGGTTCTGTTTATCAAGGAGATCAAGTTGTTATAAATGAAATACATATAAGGCAGATATTAAAAAAAAAGGAAAATTAAGAAATTCCATGGAGATCAGACAGATTATACCAAGGAATACATATATCCCTGGTTGAATAAAGACAGGAAGAAAAAAACCAAGATTTTTTCATCCTCCTCTGATGGTTCCTCAGAGGAAGAAAGTACAGATAGGAATATCACTAAAAGGAAAAATGTTGCATTTGCCCCCACCACTTCAATTTGATCAGATCATACAAATCATCATGCAAACCATTGTTTAAGATCCCACACAAAAGATTCAAACAAAACAGGGAATGGGTATCAACTGAATAAATTTCGAAACAGAGGCAATCGCCAGAACAAATAAGTGGGCCTGAGGATAATTCAGTCTTCAATCTATCTTCCCAACATTTATCTGCACACGCTTTAAGTTTGTTACATAAAGGTATGTCTTTTATTCCAAGTAATTATTATGATTCATTTTCCACCTGGATTGGTTTATTCAAATTTTTTCGCACTTTGGAAATCAGAAAGTTCTTTTCAAATAACACCACAATGAGCGATACAGCTCAATTCACTAAGAAATCTAGATGGATATCCCCTGGACCTGTGGACCCTTTAATCATAGTCGTTGAGGAATTGGTTTTATGTGATGTCACCCCATTAGAACAGGATAGGATCCCTCTTACTCATAATCTAACGAAAGAAGAATGGAAGGCCATCTGAGAATTAAGGGCAGACTCTAACGTCATCATAAAACCAGCAGACAAAGTTGGTGGCACGGTAGTATTAAATTGTGTCAATTACTGTGAAGAAGAATATAGGCAATTACATAACATAGATTTTTACCTGCTGTTACAATCAGATCCTACTCACACCCTACAGGAAGAGATTCAGATAATGTTGCAACATGCTTCAGACAGGAAATTAATACAAGGGAAATTACACTCATTTTTACAACAAGAACACCCTGTGATGCCAGTGATATATTTTGTGCCCAAGATCCACAAATCATTACAAAGCCTACCAGGATGTCCCTGTCCCATAGTGTCTGGAAGAGGTTCGCTTTTTGAACCTAAAGCTCAATTTTTAGATAACATTTTACAACCTTCCGTACCACACATCAAATCATATACTAGGGATTCACCTCACCTTATCACTCTATTGGATGAATTGACTGATAACAGATGAGGAATGGTGGCTGGTTACTGAAGATATGCAATCATTGTATACAAACATCCCCCAAACATCGGCCTGTCAGATTGTTGAAACTAAACTGATGGAATCAGACATGAGTCATGATTTGATACATTTATGGATGCATTTAACAACCATAGTTTTGACAAAGAATTTTTTTAAATAAAAAAGTCACATTTTCCAACAGATAAAAGGCATACCCATGGGGTCCCCTTTAGCACCATCTGTGGCCTGTCTATATGTCACTGCATTCCAAGACAAATTAATCTATAACTCTCAGTATGCCCAACACATTATATTTTGGAAACGATATAGAGATTATGTCTTTTTCATCTGGACAGGAATGGAGTGCTTGCTAAAACAATTTTTCCAATGGATTAATACTTTAGACAACAATCTGCAATTTGATTTTTCACACAAACAGGATAACATACCATTTTTGGACATTGTTATCAGATGTTAGGTTCCATATTAGGAGCTACCACCCAGGAAAAAGATCTAGGAATCGTAGTGGATAATACTTTGAAATCATCGGCTCAGTGTGCTGCAGCAGTCAAAAAAGCAAACAGAATGTTAGGAATTATTAGGAAGGGAATGGTTAATAGAACGGAAAATGTCATAATGCCTCTATATTGCTCCATGGTGAGACCGCACCTTGAATATTGTGTACAATTCTGGTCACCGCATCTCAAAAAGATATAGTTGCGATGGAGAAAGTACAGAGAAGGGCAACCAAAATGATAAAGGGAATGGAACAGCTCTCCTATGAGGAAAGGCTGAAGAAGTTTGGGCTGTTCAGCTTGGAGAAGAGATGGCTGAGGAGGGATATAATAGAGGTCTTTAAGATCATGAGAGGTCTTGAATGAGTAGACGTGAATCGGTTATTTACACTTTCAGATAATAGAAGAACCAGGGATCATTCCATGAAGTTAGTAAGTAGCACATTTAAGACTGGTGGTCCAGTGGAAGTCCCGGGAGCGATCTCCCGCTTTTGATTAGTGGCAGCCGACAACCTGAGAGCGGGAGCTGGCTCCCAGGACCCCCACTGGATCACCAGGAAATTGTAAAAAGTTTTGTGGGGGTTCGGGAGGGTGGGGGAAGCTAAGGGAACAGTTTTAAAGGGTCGGGGTGGGTTTAGGGATTGTTTTGGTGTGCCGTTTTTCCCACCCTCCCCCAAAACTATAAGAGAACCCCAGGAACAAAATTGTGGGGTTCTCTTATCGGGAGCCCCCGATTTCTGACGATTTTGAAAATATCGCCCGATATTTTCAATCGTCCGAAGCCCGATTCACATCCCTATCATAAAGGTATTCACTGAAGAGTAGTGCTGGAATCCTCCTGGTTGATGTGAAGGTGAACCCAAGGTCCGTGATGCAGGATATACTGAGCTGGATAGGCCCTCGAGGAGCGAGTACCTGGAAGCTCAGAATCCTGAAAAAGAAGAAAGACCCCCCGAGGAGTGGTTGTCTAGTTAGTAGAAAACCCCTAAGGGTAGTGGGAAGCGAGAGGCCCCAGAGGAGCGGGTGCCCAGAGCTTCTTCAGGAGTGAGATACCCTGGAGGGCAGCAAGGAGTCTAAGCATGCAGCTTAGAAGTGGTCAGAGTAGCTAAACCAAAGTCCTTGCTAACTCATTTTTTGGAAGTGGAGGTATTGACGTCATGCAGTGGGGATGCCCCCGAGGTTCCCGCCATGACATGTAGATAAGCATAGGCAGCATGCGCGTGCATGCCCTAGGAGGCCACAGGAAGGAGCATGGCAGACGGGGACATCCATGCTGAGTTGGAGACAGCGAGGGTTTCAGCACTCGGCACCGGAGGCAGCCATTTTACCCATGGAGGAGGAGAAAGGCAAAAAAGAGGTAAGGCAGAGCGGTCGCAGCTGTCTGTGACCGCTCTGCCTTACAGATACAAATACAAATCATGTGCTCGAGAACTTTCCATATGTTTTCAACAAAGAGGATATTCCCACATAATTATATGAAAGGCGTACAAGAGGGCCCTTTATGCTAACCATGAAAATCTTCTTTTAACAGGTGATAAGTCCAGTATGAACAGACCAGTATGTATCATCCCATATTCAAGTCACGCTGCCAATATTAAACACATCATATGAAAACACTGGCATATATTATCTAACCATTCTGAGTACAATGAACCTCCCATTTTTGCTATTCAGAAAAGGAAATCTCTCAGAGATCATTTGATTTTTTTCAGATCTGACCACTTTTGATTCTAACAACAATCAACCTGCAGGTCAGTTTCCCTGCGGGGAATGTACAACATGTTCTCACAGTATGAATATCACGGTTTTCTAACATCTGACTTTAACAGTGAAATATGAACTTAGGGGTCATTGTACATGCAACAAATCTCAAGTGGTATATGCCATTGCCTGTCCATGTAAGCTTATTTACATTGGGCAAATTAAACATCCTGTTGACACCCATATCAGAGAACATTTAAGCTGTATATGAATCAGCAAGGAATAGGCTCCTCTGGTTGAACATTGGACCACGCAGCAACATTGTGAATCTGACTTTAAATATTTTGCGGTAGATTTTAAAAAGGTGTGCGCGGGCATAGATGTGTGCACGTTACCCGGCGTGTTCACATGTACACCAGATTTTATTTTAGAAATAGCGAATATCCTAAAGATAAAACCGTCCTCTCACCCCTTAGACCATATACCATCAAACCTGCTGAGTTCAATCCATGACATCATTGCCAAGCCAGTTGCCGATATCATTAACTGCTCCCTCGCCCAAGGCCAAGTTCCTGACCAACTCAAGTTAGCACTGCTCAAACCTCTCCTCAAAAAACCCAACCTTCCCACCACAGATCCGGCTAACTACAGACCTATAGCTAACCTCCCCATGCTAGCTAAAATTATGGAGAAAGTTGTCAACAGACAACTTTCTGAATTCCTCGACGATAACAATATCCTCACCAATAATCAATATGGATTCCGAAAGAAAAAGAGCACCGAATCTTTATTAGCCACACTATCGGACACCATTATCTTCAATCTCGAAAAAGGCCAACCTTGTCTCCTCGCGCTTCTGGATCTTTCCTCAGCTTTCGACACCGTGAACCACCCTAACCTACTACAACAACTGACAAACATCGGCATCACAGGAGCAGCTTTTAACTGGTTTAAATCCTTCTTAGAGAACAGAACATACAAAGTTAAGATAAACAATAAGGAATCTCACCCCATCCAAGCCAAGATGGGGGTACCACAAGGATCATCACTCTCCCCCACCCTCTTCAACATTTACCTTCTCCCACTCTGTCATCTGCTTACTAACCTCAAACTCACCCATTTCCTATACGCGGATGACATACAAATTCTCCTCCCTATCACGGAGACCATACACAAAACCATGGACTACTGGAAAAAATGCCTCTCATCCATCAACGATCTACTAACCAGCCTCAACCTCGTGCTAAACACCAAAAAAACGGAAATCCTCATAATAGCACCGGATAAATCTGCCCCACCAACATCCAGCAACCCTCCAGACGCCTCAGGATACTCCACCGCACCTCAAGTCAGAGATCTGGGAGTACTACTAGACAACAGACTCAGCCTCAACAAATTCATAAATAACACTACAAAAGAATGCTTCTTTAAATTACAAGTGCTGAAGAAACTAAAGCCCCTTCTACTCTATAGGGATTTCCGCACAGTACTCCAGGCCATCATTCTCACTAAATTAGATTACTGTAATTCACTCCTGCAGGGCCTTCCAGCATACACTACCAAACCACTCCAGATGGTACTGAATGCCACTGCAAGAATCCTTACCAATGCCAAAAAAAGGGACCATATCACCCCGATCCTCCAACATCTCCACTGGCTTCCCATCAAATATAGGATTCAGTTCAAGACCTGCATGATGATTCACAAGGCACTTCATAACATCTCCCCACTCAACTTAACTTTCCAGCTTCAACTACACTCTTCTAACAAACCAACCAGAAGGGCATACCAGAACAGAATGATCACACAACCTGCAAAATCTACCCTGAGGAAACGTGCTCTATCCACAGCGGGCCCATCTCTCTGGAACTCACTACCACCGGACCTCCGCCTTGAACCATACCACATTACTTTCAAGGCGAAACTCAAGACTTGGCTCTTCCATCAAGCTTTCCCAGAGAGCTAAAAGCAAGAAGAACAAACATCCAGCCTTGTCTTGCAGCAATAATGTAATGTTCATCTTGCTACAGTTATATGTTCCAAGTTATTTTCTAAGTTGATTTCAGTTGTTTCAAATTAGATTGTACTTTATTATAGATTATCCGTTCACTTTATTCGATATGTTCCATGTTCCATGTATGTTCCATGTAAACCGCCTTCCCGGCGATAGTTATCTTTGTTAATTGTGAACCGGAGTGATATGTATTGTATACAGGAACTTCCGGTATATAAAAACCAAAAATAAATAAATAAATAAATTTTATAAATTGAATGCACAGGCGCGCGCAAGTTATAAAATCAGGGTCGGCGAGCGCAAGGGGGTGCACAATTGTGCACCTTGCACGCGCCGAGCCGCGCTGCCTTCCCCTGTTCCCTCCCCCCTAACCTGACCTTCCCACCCATTCCCCTAACCTTTCCTCCCCCTAGCCCCACTCTAACCCCCCACCCAAAATTTTTATTTTATCTTTTGCGCCTGCCTCCGATGAGTTGCAGGCCTCTGGGCCCACCCCCGGACTGCCCCTTTAGTAAAGGCCTGGGACTTACACACGTCCTCAGGCTTTACGCGCATCACCGGGCCTTTTTTAAATAGGCCCGGCACGCGTAAGACCGGTTACGCACATAAATCCAGAGTAACCTTTTTAAAATCCAGCCCTTTGTGATTTGGCAGATAATCAACACTTGGGGTGGGGACATTTCTAAAACATTAGTACAGGTAGAGCAGAGATTCATCTTTCAATGGAATTCTCTAAGCCCTTCTGGCCTTAAACGTGAGATAGAATGGCTTTCATTGATATGAGTTTTTTCTTTTACCTTTAATGGTCAATTTGTCACTTTATCTTTTTTTGTTTATGCAGCTTTACCCTGGTTGGTTGATAAAAGTACACAAACAGGGATATACTTGTTTGTTTTCTTATTCAGTTTACATTTGGCAGTAATTATTTCCCTGCACCTGGTCTTGAACTTTCGTACCCAGTATCATAGAGTCTCTGTGATTTTCTATTCACTATCTGAGATCCTTTTCAGTGAAGGGTTTTGGACACAGTATATTCAGGTTCAAATGTTTCAGTAAACATTTCTTTCCTCTTTCAGACTTTGAGTTTTTCGTTTATATCTGCTTTCCTTCCTTCTGGCTTCCTCTTTTTCTGACAATTGTATTTGAGCTAGCTTTTCATTTGACATGAAGCGTTTTTTTCAGTAACTTTTATGTACGCAGTCCAGTCATCATGAGGCGATGCATCTCCCCATATCTGATTGGCTGCCGGTGATATAAATAGAATTTGCTTTTACCGCGCAGCTGCAGCATTTTTTTTACTAGCATCATGTTTTGGCATTTTTGGTGAGAACTGGTTTTTCATTAACCTTGGAGTTAAGATTATTTTATGGTAAATTATAGACTAGCATTTGTTTATGAAATATTTGTAAGCTTAATATACATTTTTCTTTGTTTAGCATTGGATTTTCCAAGTACTTTGAAATTTCAAACATTTTTAAACAATATAATGAAACAGACACAATTAAGCATGATTAACTTAATATAGCACTTTTGCCTTTGAGCTGCAATGCCTCAGATCTCCGGTTTAAATAACACATGAATGAGAGATAACTTTGAAATTTTCTTCATTTTTCAATCTCATATTTTTAGTAGTTTTGCAAACAATTGTATTACTAAAATAAACTTTTGTTTTTCAGACTGAGTCTCTACTAATGAGTAGAGATTGTTTTTACTTTCAAGCATTTTGAATACTCCTGCATTTATATATCACACAAAAGAGATTAGGTAACATTTTTATAGTTAATTACAAATAAACATATCTCTTTAATTTTTCAATAACACATTATTTGA
This sequence comes from Rhinatrema bivittatum, assembly GCF_901001135.1. Taxonomy (NCBI): domain Eukaryota; kingdom Metazoa; phylum Chordata; class Amphibia; order Gymnophiona; family Rhinatrematidae; genus Rhinatrema; species Rhinatrema bivittatum. The sequence continues at coordinate 100,715,178 of NC_042616.1, read as the reverse complement.
TATTTGTATAACTTTATTTATAGACATTGGATCATTTTGGAAGTTCTCCCTATGGTCTATTTTGACATTGGGATTGTATTACATAGTCATCTAAGCCCAAATCTGGTTGACAAAAATCCCCTGAGTAAGCCCATATGGTGAAACAAAGAGATCTTTTTCTTTGTTGGGACACAGATCATTAACCTGACATTGATTCTTCTGTGGCAGTATTTGGAGCTTAACACTTGATACTTTGCTATATTGTTTAATTCCTTATTCTGTTACACTGTTTGTTTAGTGAAACATTGTTAGCTTTAATTGAAGTGAAACATTATGTCCTTTCACTGATATATGTATATCGCTGTGTATTTTATTACTTGCTTAATTTAAGTGTTTCATAGTGTTTGTAACTCTTACAATGTGTGCTGGAGTTGCCTTTATAAGTATGAATGTATGGATATGAACCGGTGTGTTAGAAGGTTAATTTTCATAGCAAGTTGTAGTAGAGGACAACATGTAACAAGCTTAATTTCATTGTGCTTGTGATATTAAATTTATTTGATATATTTTACATGTTTTTTCTCAGTGAGGGCCAGATGTTAAGAGCCCTATGCACGAAAATCCAGAGGATGTACGCGTGTAGGGGGGGTTACGTGCGCCGGGCCTATTTTAAAAAGGCCCGGCGATGCGTGTAAAGCCCCGGGATGTGTTTAAGCCCCGAGGCTTGCAAAAATGGGTGGTCCAGGAGTGGGGTGTGTGGGCGGGGTGGTCCAGGGGCGGGGCAGGGGCAGGGCCAGAGCCCTGCGACATAGCAGCCATTTGCCACTGTGTCAGAGGGTCGCGTGCCGGCAGGCGCAAAAGGTAAGACAAAGGTATGGGGGGGTTAGAGTAGGACTGGGGGGAGAAAGGTTAGGGGAAGGGGTGGGAAGGTCAGGCTAGGGGGAAGGGAATGGGAGAAGGCAGCGCAGCTCGGCGCGCGCATGGTGCATAATTGTGCACCCCCTTGTGCGCGCCAACCCCCAATTTTATAACATGCATGCACTGCCGCATACATGTTATAAAATCTGGGGTCGGCGCGCGCAAGGGGCGCACACTTGTGCACTTTGCATGCGCCGAGCCCTAGGGGAGGCCCGATGGGTTTCCCCGTTCCCTCCAAGGCCTTTCCACTGGAGGACTCGAGACCACCCCCGGACTGCCCCCGAAATCGGAGCGGCCTCGGAGGGAACTTTCCTCTCACTTCCCCCCACCTTCCCCTATCTAACCCACCCCCCTGCCCTATCTAAATCCCCCCCTACCTATATTGTAGGAGTTATGCCTGTGCTGGCCAGCTGCTGGCACAACAATCCCCGGCACAGTTGCTGTGCCGGAGAACTCGGGACCACCCCAGGACTGTCCCTGGACTGCCGCCGCACCACCGGCCCTGCCCCACCCCTGGATCGCCACCCTGCCCCCAACCCCACCCCGGACCACCCCTTTTTCAAAGCCCCAGGACATACGCGCATCACGGGGCTTGCACGCGCCACCAAGCCTATGCAAAATAGGCTCGGCGCACGCAGGGGTAGGTTTTAAAGGGTTACACGCATATATTACACGCGTAACCCTTTGAAATTCTACCCCTATATGCATTGGAAAATTTGGTTAGGATAAAGAATTTGCGTTTTGTTAATTTCCCAAATACTAAATTGTTGTCACCAAATGAAATGTTTAGAAAATACTTGAAAGAAATTCTAGCTTTCTCAGAGGAGAGTCTTCCAGTCATTTCAAAAATATTTTATTTACCTAGACAGAAAAATTCTGGCCAAGCTAATCACTCTTCTCCTGTAAATACTTTGGGGGTTTCAACCTTCTCAGAAGAATCCCTAGATATAATTTCCAATAGGTCAACCTTAATAGCATCTTCTTGTGCTGAGAAGGACAAAGATCTGGTCTTTATTAAAGGGGTCATTTATCAAAGTGCTATATGGCGTTTTCGCATGCGTTAAAGTGTTTTTTCATGCAAAAAATGCCTTTAACGCATGCGAAAACACCTTTAATACATGCAAAAATGCCGTAATGCATAGTGCGATGCAAATTAGGGAAAGGAGAGGAGTTTGGGGCGGGATTTGTGGCCAAGAGGGCTGGCTTCATAATTTGCGAAGCCATATCACACGGCTTTAACATGGATGTTAACTACACCTTTTTCATTTCCATTAAGCCATGCGATATGGCTTTATTGTGCTTTGCGATGTTTTTGCAAATACCATTTTTATTATTTTAAGCTGCTTGAGAGCCAGCCTAGCTAACAGGGCCTAACTTGATGGACTCTCTACCTGGATTACATCAAGCTAGGTTGAGAGAACATTGCGCAAATCTCAGCTTTGGGTGAGTTTCCTCACTCCAAAGGTCATCAAATCTTCACAAGAGAGCACTGTTCTGTTCGTACGTCACACTCTGAATGTCAAAGTGGCCCCTAACCCCTACAGTAATACCTAAACCTCACCTCGAGTAGCTAGGTGGGCCTCATATAGAGGTATAAATACCTACCTAGTATGAGGGACTTATAGCTAGTCTCTCTCTCTCTCTCTCTCTCTCTCTCTCTCTCTCTCTCTCTCTCTCTCTCTCTCTCTCTCTCTCTCTCTCTCCCTCTCCCAGTGGTTGTAGGTAGGAACTACAACAATTCTGGCACTTATTGCAAAGTGCAAAAAAGTTTGCACTAAGATAGTGTGCTTTGCAATAAACAGCCTATTACCATAAAACACACCCCTTTTCCTATCACATGCAATATTTAGTGCATTTTGATAAATCCAGGCCTAAGTTTGTTAAAAACAGAGACATTCTCTTTTGTGGCCAAAAAAATATGGGTTTTTCCTGATGTCTTCTGTCCCACCCAGGCACGTCTGAGACATGTCCTTTCACTAAAGAGTAAAGTTACTGCATTAGGGGCTTCCTTTTTCTTAAAGTTTCCATGTAGTTGCTTTGTTACTTATCAATCCAATAAATTTCTATTTACAGATCCACTACATTTGGAAACTTTCATTACTAATAAGAATACTGGTTGGGAATGCAGTAATTTAGGAGGGATAGTCAATTTATTTAGAATTTTGGTATATTACCTTGTTATTACTTTCTTTGCATAGTAATATTTTTTGTATCTCCCCCTTTATTATAGGATTGATGATTGGTAGTGATATATACTATTATTAATGTTTTCATCAATATGTCTTACCTTTAATTCATTGCTTTATTTTACTGTATTAAATTGAAACATTTAATAAAGATTTAATTATAAAAAAAAAGAATTAAGATTTCTTTTTCACTTGGCTGAATTAAAACTGTTGTAGAATTTTTGTTCGATACCCATTATTATTTTTTATTTACTAGTATGGTGTCTCATGCTTTTTTTGAGTGATTTTGCTCATAAGTATTTGCCTAAATCCATAAACTGCACTGTGTCCTTCAGAATAGCTGACCTTTCATCAAACTGTGTTGAAACACTACTCAGAGGAGTGTATAAAAGTAAAGTAAGATCTTTAAATAAATGAAAAACCCCTTGAAGCCTGAGGAAGGATGCTACATGAAAAGTTACTGTTTAGCATTCATAGTGTAGCCCCCTTAATCCACTGTTATCAAAGTTTTACCTCCTTTATCTTCCCTTCTGAAATACTCAATGCCTCCTCCACCATTCCTTGCTGCTCCATCTTTCTGATTTCTGCCCTGCTCATTGCTCATGACAGGCTACACTCCTCCTCATGGAGACAGACAGCCTGAAGCCTGGTCAAATAAAATCACTAAGCAGAGAAAATTTTCAGTTTTCCACAACTGTCTTTTTAGCCACTTTCCATGCGAAGAAAAGTAGACTTAAGAGATCACCATGTGTCCGACCCTTAATAATTTTTTGTGTTTGGGCTCCTCTCCAAGCCACATTTTCAGGACATTTCAGGGAGTCCAAAAAGATCCTGAAAATGGTATTTTTTTTTGGGGGGGGGGGGGGGAGATCCACCGACAGGTGCGGATGTGCGCATACATACACATCCTGCTAAATAGGTTCTGTTAGTTCTGTGTGGAACTTCTTAGGAAATATTTGTTGAAAGGTTGGGAGAATTACAGGATATTTGAAGTCTCTTTACTTTTATTTCTCCCCAGCAGTCCTCTGCTGTATCCCCTATCTGCAAACAGCATGTCCAGGACCCTGGCTAGCCTGAGGGTTAGAGGGGTGCTCCTTCAAAAATGTACCCTCAGCACAACTCCTTGGCTGGCAGGTGATACATACATAGTACTGTGACTGCATTCTTCTCTTCCTCCCTGAGTTTGAATGCACCACTTCTGTTTTGGTGCCCAGGTCCAACCAGTCTTAAAGGATGGGGAGTCCGAACCCGAGCCTCGGAAACTGAAGAATTTGTGAAATTTGTGCAAATGAGATTTTCCAATGGCATTGGTGATTATCGAGAAGTAGGCAAAAATCCCTGAGGAACATAACCCCGTTGCTGACAGGGTACTTGATGCTTACATTTAAAACTAATCGGAGAAAGTTCTTTTTCACTCAACGCACAATTAAGCTCTGGAATTTGTTGCCAGAGGATGTGGTTAGTGCAGTTAGTGTAGCTGGGTTTAGAAAAGGATTGGATAAGTTCTTGGAGGAGAAGTCCATTACCTGCTATTAATCAAGTTTACTTAGGGAATAGCCACTCCTATTACTGGCATCAGTAGCATGGGATCTTCTTAGTGTTTGGGTAATTGCCAGGTACTTTTATCCTGGATTGGCCACTGTTGGACACAGGATGCTGGGCTTGATGGACCCTTGGTCTGACCCAGTATGGCATGTTCTGATGTTCTTACATGGCAGTGCAGAGTTCTAATAGCTGAACTGATTCTGGAAAAAAACTGGATAATTTGTAATTTGTGATACATTTCATTGGACCAATGTTGCTGTGGCTTTGGAGACCATATAGGTCAGGTAGATGTCATCAATACATATGAAGGTCTCACTCTAAAAAAAAAAAAAAGTAAATAGAGAAAAAGTAAACAATCAAAAGGGAAATTTTCAGAACACAAATATGTAATAACATAACAATATATCAGTAATAAAAGAATACCAGGTAGAGTTACAGGCATATCAACAGCAAAATATCTGAAAAGGATGCTTCAAAAAGAAGTTTAAAAATCAGGAAGTTTAAAAATCAGGAAAAGTGGAAAGACTCAAATGAAACTATCCCAAGTCAGGAAAGAGGGAATGTTGCAGTGATAAAAATGTAAAAGGAAATAAACTATCAACCCAAAAAAAGGACACAGAGAAATAACTACAGCTGCTAAATATGTTCAGCTCAGAAATTAAAGAACATAAGAGTGCTATGATGGATCAGACCGACAGTCCATTGAGCTCATTATCTCGTCTCTGAGAATGGCCAGTCCCAGTCTCATGGAAATACCCAGCAGAGGAGATGCATTCACTTTTCCTCACTCCCAAAAGTGAAACTCATCCAAATCAAGCCCTCTCCTTTGTGTGTTGATTGAAGAAGTGCTTTCTTAAATTTGTTTTAATTTGCTACCTGTTACTTTCATAGAGTGTCCCCTACACCCTGAATTATTCAAAAGTGTAATTAACCTTTCCCTACTAATTTATTTCACATACTCACAATTTCATACTATCACTCAGTTGTCTCTTTTTTAAGCTAAAGAGCCCCAACCTGAGCCTTTTATCCAAAGGGAGCTATTCCAAACTGTATAATGTTTTTGTTGCCTTTCTTGGTACTTTTTCTAGTTTTGCCTATTTCTTTTAGAGATGGGGTGACCAGAATTGCATAGAGAATTCAAGGTGTGCTCACAACTCAGAGCAGCAAAAAATATTGTGATTGTGTTATTTTAAATATTTTCTTTATAGCAGTGGGCTACAAACCAGGAGACCAGGGTTCAAGTCCCACCATCGCTCCTTGTGACTTTGGGCAAGTCACTTTACCCTCCATTGCCTCAGGTACAAACTTAGGGCTAGATTTATCAAAATATTGCATGTGATAGGAAGAGGGGTGTATTTTATGGTAATAGCCTATTTATTGCAATATGTGTTATCTTAGCGCTTCACATAGGTATTACTGCAGTGCATTAACTTTTCACACTTTGTGGTAATACCTATAAAATTGTATTTTCCTACCTGCAAAGTGCTCGTTTCACCACGGAGAGAGAGAGAGAGAGAGAAAGAGAGACTATCTACAAGGCCCTTGTAGTAGTTAACTATTTATGATACTATGGACTCTCTACCTGGGTAACATCAAGCTGGTTGAGAGAACAATGTACAAATCTCATCGTTGTGTGAGTTTCCTCACTCCAAAGGACATCAAATCTTCACAAGAGTGTACTGTTCTGTTCTCACACGTCTCACTCTGCATGTCAAAGTGACCCCTAACCCCTACACTACAACCTAAACCTCACCTCAAGTTACTAGGTGGGCCACCTATAGTAGCATAAATAGCTGATTACTATGGTGCATCCCCCAGAGGTTCTCTCTCTCTCTCACCCCATATCTCAGGTCCTTCCCCAGCCTAAAAATGCCCAAAATGGAAATTGTGAAAAAATAGCATTATGGGCATATCGCATGACATCACACAGCTTAATACTAATGAAAAGGTGTAATTATTTTTGGCGTTAAAACTGTGCGATATCATGCGTTATGGCTTCGCAAAGCCAGCCCACTTTTACAAAATTCCCGCTCCTGACTCCTCCCCAATCCCTCCCCTTTTAAAAATTAGCATCGTACCAGGTGTTATGGTGCTTTTCGCATGTGTTAAGGCATTTTTCACATGCAAAAACGCCAGAACACAAGTTGGAAAATGACACTATTAGATTGTAAGCCCTCTGGGGATAGGGAAATACCTACAGTACCTGAATGTAATCCACTTTGAAATGCTGAAAAAAGTGCAAAAAGCGTAATATTAAAAAAATCAAAATAAAAAAAAAAATTTTGCTAATAAATATTTTCTTGGCCAATTGAGTCCAAGAAAACCACAGTAATACAATGCAAAACACAGTGATATGTCATAGAATGTTATTTATTTATTATAAGAACTTGCTATTCTGCATTCTTTCCAAAACAATGGTTCGAAGCGGAACTACTGTAATAAAAACAGATGGATATAGAATGAAAGAGAATCTATATAACTAAAAATGTAAAGGTTCATTTGTTCAAAATCTTAAATCTCCGAAAGTTCTTCACCGATTGCTTTGAAATTTTGACACAACGTTGTATTCGAATACGTGCGTGTTTTTATATACCTATATTATATAGATGTCACACCTGTAACAGGTAAAAACATGTTTTTTTGGAAAAACAGCACCATCTGTTGGACGTTAAAGCAACACACGCTAACTACAATATAAATGTGCTTTGACCGACGAACCACAAATGCGTAGTAGAGAGCAGCTCTACCACCCATGTGCAGACCATAGAGCTCTGCGCTACGTGCTGGGTGTCACAGAGGGGAGGAGGAAAGGGCAGACGAGTCGCCGCTCTGAGAAACGGCTCAGCCTGTTCCTCCACCGCTGGGGAAGGGGGGAGGGAGTAGGGACTGCCGGACAGTTACACACAGGAGGAGGAAAGGTTAAAAGAGTCACCGAGCCAGTCCGTCCACCACCAGGGAAGGGGGAGAGGGAGTTGGGACGGCCGGAGCAGAGCTAATGCGCATTGTGAAATTAAACCTGACTGAGTCACGGCAACGCATGGCCGGGTACAGCTAGTAAATAATAAATAAGAACTTAAGAATAGATATACTGGGTCAGACCAAGGGTCCATCAAGCACAGTATCCTGTTTCCATCAGTGGCCAATCCAAGTCACAAGTACCTGGCAAGTACCCAAACATTAAATAAATCTGAAGCTACTATTGCTTATTAAATAATGGCGGTTTATGGATTTTTCCTCTAGAAACTTATCCAAACCTTTTTTAAATCCATTTGCACTAACTGTTGTAACCACATCCTCTGGCAATGAATTCCAGAGTTTAACTATGCGCTGAGTGAAAAATAATTTTCTTCATTTTGTTTTAAATGAGCTACTTGCTAACTTTATGAAATGCCCCCTAATCCTTCTGTTATCTGAGAGAGTAAATATCTGATTTATATTAACATTTTCAAGTCCTTTCATGATTTTGTAGACCTCTATCATATCCCACCTCAGTTGTCTCACCTCCAAACTGAACAGCCCTAACTTTCTTAGCCATTCCTTGCCACTTATCATTTCGGTTGCCCTTCTCTGCCCTTTCTCAAGTGCAATTATATCTTTTTTGAAATGCGGCGACCAGAATTGCACACAGTATTCAAGATGTGGTCTCACCATGGAGCAATACAGAGGCATTATGACATCTATTGTTTTATTTGCCATTCCCTTCTTAATAATTCCTAACATTCTGTTTGCTTTTTTGATTGCCACAACACACTGAGCCAATGATTTCAATCTATTATCCACTATGACGCCTATAAAATTGAATATACATAGGGGCGGATTTTAAAAGGAGCGCGAATAGCCTACTTTTGTTTGCGCTCCAGGCGCAAACAAAAGTACGCTGGATTTTAGTAGATACGCGCGGAGCCGCGCGTATCTGCTAAAAACCTGGATCGGCGCGCACAAGGCTATGGATTTTGTATAGCTGGCGCGCGCCGAGCCGCGCAGCCTACCCCCGTTCCCTCCGAGGCCGCTCCGAAATCGGAGCGGCCTCGGAGGGAACTTTCCTTTGCCCTCCCCTCACCTTCCCCTCCCTTCCCCTGCCTAACCCACCCGCCCGGCCCTGTCTAAACCCCCCCCTTACCTTTGTCGGGGGATTTACGCCTCCCAGAGGGAGGCGTAAATCCCCGCGCGCCAGCGGACCTCTGGCGCACCGGGCCGCGACCTGAGGGCGGGTACGGAGGGTGCGGCCACGCCCCCGGACCGCCCCGGGCCGTAGCCACGCCCCCGTACCCGCCCCCAAAACGCTGCCGACACGCCCCCGAAACGCCGCGACGACCGGGCCCGCCCCCGACACGCCCCCCTCGGAGAACCCTGGGACTTACGCGAGTCCCGGGGCTCTGCGCGCGCCGGTAGGCCTATGTAAAATAGGCTTCCCGGTGCGCAGGGCCCTGCTCGCCTAAATCCGCCCGGTTTTGGGCGGATTTAGGCGAGCAGGGCTCTGAAAATCCGCCCCATATACATTAAATTATACAATTAATAAATAATAATAAAATAAAATAAAAGGTTCTGTCAGTTATCAATATAGTCATCACCCAACACCATATATAAAAAAGAATATCATTATTAAATAAAATGAAATAAATACAAAGATAAGTCCCAAACACTTAATAATACAGAAAATTAATAAACCAATAGATCACAAAGTTCTGATTTAAAAACCCAACATGGTAACATTTCAGCTGACCACCTGCATTAGGGGTATGTAACAATAGCAGTTTCTCAGGTGCCTTGGTTCCATTCAAAAACAGTTTATTTACAGGCAAGGTAAAAATACAGCATAAAGGCTGCTTACCTCATCAATCTCTTGTATCAACCAAAACAATCAAATATAGGTAGTTCTTACATAAGTTGGCTTTCTGTCTTCTCCCTGGACCTCTCTAACCCTTCTGGGCCTTGACTTCTAATCCTGTAATGAGGGAAGCCTTTCCCTTGGCCCAGAATCACTTCCATGGTTGGTTCTTAAGGAAGACCGGCCCAGATAGCAATGGCCAGTCCTTTAAGCATTCTAAGGAAGTTTCCTATATACTCTCTCACATATGTTTGCTCAATTTTATATGTATACTTATTAATTATGTATTCCTTTTAATTCTATATCCATACCTTTTATTACAGTAGTTTTAGCCATTCTAGGGATGGCACTGATTTTTTTCAGGTCATTTTCGTTTCAGGTCGTTATCTGTCAAATTTTATTTTTATAATGGTTCGGGAGGTATTTATTTCGGGATTCCCTAAGAACATAAGAACATAAGAAAATGCCATACTGGGTCAGACCAAGGGTCCATCAAGCCCAGCATCCTGTTTCCAACAGTGGCCAATCCAGGCCATAAGAACCTGGCAAGTACCCAAAAACTAAGTCTATTCCATGTTACCATTGCTAATGGCAGTGGCTATTCTCTAAGTGAACTTAATAGCAGAGTTAAGCGCACTAATGGGACTTTGGTGTGCACTAATTAGATGTTAGTGCATATTAAGTCCCATTAGTGCGCACTACCTAGTCTTCTAATTTCGGAGTTAGTGCACCCTAATAGGACTTAGGGGGCACTAACTGGATGTTAGCGTGCACTAACAAAAAATGTTACCAAAAAGTTAAAAAGTGTCAATTGGGGAGCAGTTTGTTAGCTAGAGATATGGGTCTGCATTCCCATTGGCTGTCTCCTTACTAACTCTAGTTAGTGCGTGCTAACATCCAGTTAGTGCTCCCTAAGTCCTATTAGGATGCATTAATTCCGAAATTAGAAAACTAGGTAGTGTGCACTAACGGACGTAATGCGTACTAACATATAGTTAGTGCACACCAAAGTCCCGTTAGTGCGCACTAAGCCTGTAAATAGGAAAACTATAGTTAGTTCGCACTAACGGGTCATATTGTGCACTAACATGAAATACAAAATTTCGTCAATTTTTTTTTTGTTTCAGGGTGCTCCCGAAACACGATGAAATAGATAATTTTGTTGACATTGCCTATTTTGTTGAAAACGAATGCACATCCCTATTACATACCACTGTGTTTTACACCAAAATATTTGATCCCTGTGAGGTATGCCATAACATCCATAATTTAATTTATTATAAATTCACATACATACATGCCTATCACATAACATAAAAATAACATAGCAAGAACGAAATATAATATGATATTCACAATTTCAATTTAATTCCTTTCCAAGTAAGTCCCAATATCCTATTAGGGATTTTTTTTTTTTAACCACAACTGCACTCTAACCTGAGAATTGCCATGTATCATTCACAATAACTCCAAGGTCCTTTTCCTGAATAGTAAATCCTAATATAGAACCCAGCAATGTATATACAAATGAGATAAATTTGCATGTTTTAGAGACTCAATACATGGAAATTTATCCGATATATTAATTGCAGATATCCTGAAAACACTATTGGTTCTGAGGTCATTAGTTCAGGTTTGGGAAGTTCTGTCTTATACAAATCCCGGGAGCATTCCACTATTCACTTCTTTACACTGAGAAACTGACCATTTAGCCCTACTCCTTGGGGCGAATGTACTAAAATGCCTTAACAATATTGCAAGTGGTTAAGATGCATTTAAAAGTGTTGTTAAACCATGTTAGTGTTACGATTCTGCTCACGGCTAGGGCCACGAGCAGCCTCTTACCTCCACTGTCAGTCTCAGACGCCATCTCTACACAGCTGGAGCCACCATCTCCACGAGGCCCAGAGGCCGCCGACATTCTTTTATCCTGTGGCGGCAGGGAGCCGCCGCCATGCTCCCCACAGCCTGGAGCTGCTGCTGTTCCACCTCTGCGGCCAGGAGGCCGCCGACATTGTTCCTTCTCTGCGGCATGGAGCCGCCTTCAGCTTCCTCTCTGCGGCATGAAGGCCGCCGCTGACTCTGGGCCTGGGTTTGCAGCCAGGTGTCGCTTCTGCTCTGCTTTGAGGCATGGACGTCGCTCTCCAGCGTCCTGCCCCTAGGCTCGAGGCCGTGCCTCTCTTCAGTTCTTAAAGGGTCCAAGGTGGGAGTAGTCCTGCGGCACCTCCTGATGATGTTATCCTGGTCAGCCCTATAAAAAGGGTTCTTCATCAGTTCTTCGTGGCCTTTGCAAGGAGCTAGTCCTCCCCTGGACGTCTCGTCATCTCAGCTTCTAGGCACTCTGTTCTTCATGGGAATTCCTTGTCTTCGTCTATGGTTCCATGTCCTGGTCTCTTGTTGTATCCTGTGTCAGTTCCTGATATCGTTGCTTGATGTTCCAGATGTTCTCCAGATGTCCTGATGTTCCTGACATGCTGTTCTCCTGATGTCCTTGTCTCCAGATGATCTCGTACCCAGATGTCCTTTTCATCGGCAGCACAAGCCTCCAGAAGACCCTTGCTTTTAATGTTCCGAGTTCCGAGTTCCAAGTTCGGAATCTTGTATCCTGAGTCTTGTATCCTGAGTCCTGAATCCTGAATCTTGTCCTGGTCTTCTGAGTTCCTTGTGTCTGCTTCTGTCCATGTCTAAGACTCTGCCAGAATCTGCTCCATTCCAGTGTGGCCCGTGCCTTGCCTTGACTGGCTGAGGAGAGCACATCTCAGTGTAGGCCTCTCCTGAATCTTCATCATGTTCTGATTCGAAGTTCCACTGTTTCGCCTGGAGTCTGCTTCACCTTCAGCATGGTCCACAACTTGCCTTGAATGGCTGTGTAGGGCACGTGGCATGGCAGCACTCACTCAGTACTTTTCCATAATCCTGAACTCGTGATCGAATTCACCGCCAAACATTTCAACACCGATAAGCCAGCCATTTTGATGGGAGACTTCAATCTACATGTGGATGCTTCACCACAATCCCCGAACTGCAAAATTCTCCTCACCACACTCAGCCACATGGGTTTCAGACAAATTGTCAACAGCCCTACACACAAAGCGGGCCACACATTGGACCTCATCTTCATAAATGAGGGCATCTCCTTATCCACCAACCCTACATGCTCCTCAGACCATCAGATCATCTCCACGGTGCTACAGATCAAAGAACACCCCCCCCCACCCCATTCCTACCGCAAAACCACAATCCAATTTAGGAAACCCTGCTCCATAGACTACCTCAGCACTCAGCTCACCAAGGAACTAGCCCTACTCGATCTCGAAGACGCCAACACAGTGACTACTTCTTGGATCAATATCACTAACAAAGTGGCAGACCAATCCTGCCCAACAATCACCAAAACTTTACACCTAACGCAGGACAACAGGAAACCTTGGTTCACCCCAGACCTAAAGGCCCTTAAGCAAAACCTATGAAGCAAAGAACATAGATGGCGCAAAAATCCCGGATCCTCGACTCTATTGGCCTACAAAGCCCAACTTAATGCCTATAGGAACGCCATTCACAGATCCAAGAAAGATTTCTTCTCTAAAAAAATCCATCATTTTATTTTTTATTCCAAAGCCTTGTTTTCCAATGTCTCAGCTCTCACCAAACCATCTCCAATCATCATACCGGATGACCTAGCCGTCAGCAAAGCTTCAGATCTGGCCAACTACTTCGAAAAAAAAATCACCAACCTCATCACACCCTTCACGGCCTCTAATCAGAGTTCTAACCTCCCACCCATAACCTTGCCGCAATGTAACTCTTCCCTTGAATCCTTTTAAGACATAAGACATAAGAAAATGCCATACTGGATCAGACCAAGGGTCCATCAAGCCCAGCATCCTGTTTCCAACAGTGGCCAATCCAGGCCATAAGAACCTGGCAAGTACCCAAAAACTAAGTCTATTCCATGTTACCATTGCTAATGGCAGTGGCTATTCTCTAAGTGAACTTAATAGCAGGTAATGGACTTCTCCTCCAAGAACTTATCCAATCCTTTTTTAAACACAGCTATACTAACTGCACCAACCACATCCTCTGGCAACAAATTCCAGAATTTAATTGTGCGTTGAGTAAAAAAGAACTTTCTCTGATTAGTTTTAAATGTGCCCCATACTAACTTCATGGAGTGCCCCCTAGTCTTTCTACTATCCGAAAGAGTAAATAACCAATTCACATCTACCCGTTCTAGACCTCTCATGATTTTAAACACCTCTATCATATCCCCCCTCAGTTGTCTCTTCTCCAAGCTGAAAAGTCCTAATCTCTTTAGTCTTTCCTCATAGGGGAGTTGTTCCATTCCCCTTATCATTTTGGTAGCCCTTCTCTGTACCTTCTCCATCACAATTATATCTTTTTTGAGTTGCGTCGACTAGAATTGTACACAGTATTCAAGGTGTGGTCTCACCATGGAGCGATACAGAGGCATTATGACATTTTCCGTTTTATTCACCATTCCCTTTCTAATAATTCCCAACATTCTGTTTGCTTTTTTGACTGCCGCAGCACAGTGTACCGACGATTTTAATGTGTTATCCACTATGACACCTAGATCTCTTTCTTGGGTTGTAGCACCTAATATGGAACCCAACATTGTGTAATTATAGCATGGGTTATTTTTCCCTATATGCATCACCTTGCACTTATCCACATTAAATTTCATCTGCCATTTGGATGCCCAATTTATCACAATCTGCTTGTGATTTAACTACTCTGAACAATTTTGTGTCATCTGCAAATTTGATTATCTCACTCGGCGTATTTCTTTCCAGATCATTTATAAATATATTGAAAAGTAAGGGTCCCAATACAGATCCCTGAGGCACTCCACTGTCCACTCCCTTCCACTGAGAAAATTGCCCATTTAATCCTACTCTCTGTTTCCTGTCTTTTAGCCAGTTTGCAATCCACGAAAGGACATCGCCACCTATCCCATGACTTTTTACTTTTCCTAGAAGCCTCTCATGAGGAACTTTGTCAAACGCCTTCTGAAAATCCAAGTATACTATATCTACCGGTTCACCTTTATCCACATGTTTATTAACTCCTTCAAAAAAGTGAAGTCCACATCTTCACTGGAAATTGAAAACATTCTGAAGAAACTCAAACCTTCCTCACATCCGTCGGACTCAATACCTCCCAATCTTCTTCTCTCCATCCCGAACATCATTTCTAAGCCAATTGCAAATATCATTAATTGCTCTTTGGCCCAAGGGCGGGTGCCTGACCAACTAAAACTCGCAATACTTAAACCCCTATTAAAAAAAAACAACCTATCAACTACGGACCTAGCTAACTTCCGCCCCATAGCGAACTTGGCTCTGATCGCCAAAATTATGGAAAAAATAGTAAACAAACAACTGTCTGAATACTTGGAGGACAACAATTTTCTCTACCCATCTCAGTTTGGCTTCCGCAAAACTCTAAACACAGAATCCCTCCTATCTTCCCTTTCGGACACCATCCTCCTTAACCTGGAAAGAAAACAATCTTATCTCCTAGCGCTTCTCGATCTATCTGCGGCCTTTGACATGGTGAAACATACAATCTTATTAGAGCGTCTGGCAGACATAGGTGTTAAGGGAGTTGCACTCAGTTGGTTCGAATCCTTCCTTGACAACAGATTCTTCAAGGTGAGGATCAACAACAAAGAATCACACCCAATCAGAACCAACCTGGGAGTTCCCCAGGGCTCATCCCTTTCACCCACCCTCTTCAACGTCTATCTTCTCCCTCTCTGCCAGTTACTCACTAATCTAAATCTAACCCACTACCTCTATGCGGACGACATCCAGATCCTTCTCCCTATCACAGACTTTCTTCAAAAAACATGGTCCCACTGGAATAGCTGTCTTCAAGCAATCAACCGCCTCCTCACCAGCCTTAACCTCGTCCTCAATACCAATAAGACGGAGATTCTCATCATCTCGCTGGATGAAAACAACGTTCTCCTCAACTCCCCAAGCTCCTCCCAATTTGCCAAAACAACTATCAATCACTCATCATCCGTTAGAGATTTAGGGGCTCTGCTGGATAACCAACTAAACATAAAAAAATTTGTACAAAACACCACAAAAGAATGCTTTTTCAAATTGCAAATTCTTAAAAAACTGAAACCTCTCCTTCACTTCCAAGACTTCCGGCTGGTGCTTCAATCCATCATCCTATCGAAAGCTGATTACTGCAACTCCCTCCTCCTCGGTCTCCCTGCAATCACCATTAAACCCCTGCAGATGGTTCAGAACGCCGCTGCCAGGATTCTCACCAACTCAAACAAAAGAGAGCACATCACTCCCATCCTTCAGAAACTCCACTGGTTACCCATCAAATTCAGGATTCTTTTCAAAGTCCTCATGATGATCCACAAAGACATTCACAACATCTCCCCCCTCAAGCTAAGCATCCAGCTACATCCACACTCATTGGACAGACCCATCAGAAGAGCCTACAAAGGCACTCTCTATGCCCCCCCCTGCTAAAACATCCTTAAGGAAGCGTGCTTTATCCACAGCGGGTCCCACCCTCTGGAATACTCTTTCGCCTTATCTCCGACAAGAACTCTGCCATCAGACATTCAAAAAAAAACTTAAAACTTGGCTCTTCAGCCAAGCCTTTACCGGAGAGTTAAGTTCTCTCTGAAGCCGCCTCCCAGTCTAGGTTATGTCGCACCCTCGAAATAATCCTCCCAGCCCTTTCAGGGCCCCCCCCCCCCCTTTCAAACCTAGCATGCTCATCTGCCCACATCATGTTCCTGCCCCCTTATAGTTTTTCCCCTTATGGCATCCCAGTCCTGTTCGACTCTAATCCACTATCCTACCTGCTCAAGTTAACCAGCATTTATCCTGTAACTCAGCAGATATCATTTCACAGCCCAATGCTCTCCCTTAACTAGCTCCTCAAGCTGTGAGCCCTCTACCTAAAACTCAACAGCTCCTTAGTCTTCCGTGTTCATTACTTGATGGCAACATAATAATAATTTTTAACTGCTCTGAGTTATTTATTTCTATACTGAAATTATTTATCTACTTGATTTAATTGTTGATTTAATTTATACTGAAGTTATTTTATCTACTTGATTTAATTGTTCCTTGTTTTAAATTGTAAATTGTAAATGTTCCTTGTATCGCCACCAAGCGACTGTTCTGTTTGCAATGTAAACCGGTATGATCTGTATTCCATACAGGAACGTCGGTATAGAAGAAATCAAAATAAATAAATAAATAGATAGATAGATATCAATCAGCGATCTCCACTGCCAAAAAATCCAATCTTTACACCAAACTTTCAGCTGCTTTTAACAACCCAAGAGAGCTTTTCAATTCAGTTAAACAGATTGTTTCTCCCCCTTCAACTCTTACTGCTACCCCAGTCCCAAATACAGATTCAAATTTAGCAGAGATCTTTACAGTTCATTTTGCTTCTAAAGTTGCTGCTATTCAAGCTACATTTCAAAATGTTTCTGACTCATTACTTGACAATGTGTTTTCAGATGTGATGATTCCTTTTCAGAGTCTGAAATTGTCCAAATTATTAACAATTTAAATTCTTCCACAAGTCCATTAAATCCTTGTTCCACTATATTAATGAAAATCATCAAAGAGGAGAGTGCAACCTTCATCACAAAATTTGTTAATTGTTCTCTTTCTACTGGCACTCTTCCAGAGGCATTGAAAAGAGCATCGGTTCGCCCAATCCTAAAGAAATCCACTGCAGACCCGACACTGTTATCTTGCTATCATCCAATATCGTCCCTGATATACTTAGCAAACGTTTTGGAAAATTTAGTATTACAACAACTCTCAGTCTTCAGTGATTCCCATATGATACTTGATCAGTATCAGTTTAGATTTCTCAAGTTCCACAATTCTAAAATGTTACTCCTCTCAAGTTTCAACACCATTTTCCGTGGTTTTGATACTGGAACAGTTTTAATTCTTATTCTGTTAGATATATATTCAGCTTTCAACAGTATTGATCACACAATATTGTTATCTCATCAAGGTTTTTTGTGATTTTCTGGTATGGTCCTTTCCTGGTTCAAAAATGTCCTTACTAATTATTCTCAACAAGTCACATTTGGTCCTAACACCGCTTCTTGGTTCCCTCTTTCCTCTGGTGTAGCCCAAAGCTCAGCATTGTCGGCGGCATTATTTAACGTCTATCTGACTCCCCTCTCAGTTACTGGTGAGCCTTGGGGTACACTATAAACTGTATGCTGATGACACACAATTTTTCTTTCTGATGAAATCTTCCTGGGCTCTGTCCAAACAATTCATTTCTTTACACCCACTTACTATTCAAGAATAGTTACAACATAATAAACTTTCCTTGAATGTTAATAAAACTGAAATCGTGATCCTCTCTCACTTTAATTCCAAGATGCTTCCAGAAAAATTCTCCTTCAAAGGTCAGTCCATTCCCGTTTTTAACTCAGTCCATTACCTTGGGATTCTTGTTAAACCCTCCCTCTCAATGAATGATCACATAAAATCTTTAACACTTTGCATTTTATAAAGTACATTTGCCTCATCACCTGAAGCCCTTGTTGGAACTTAAAGATTTCAGGACTGTCCATCAGTGCTTTCTTTTTTCAAGTTTGGACTACTGTAATGCTCTTTTTGTTGGTTTACCTGCTTATGTCACTCGTCCTTTACAAATAATGCAAAATTCCACAGCTCAACTCCACTGGCACTTCTATCTGTGAACACATTACCCCAGTTTTATAGTCTCTTCATTGGCTTCTGATAACATATCAATCATGATATAAATTTGCCATTATTATTCATGATCTTTTAAACAACATTCCTTCACCTTGGATTACAGCCACCAACTCTATACGCCCTCAAGGACCTTAAAATCATTGAATCCGGGACTCCTAGATGTACCATCACTCACAGACTTGCCCATCTGGATGAAACCAGAGAGCATGCTTTTTCCACAGCAGGCCCCATCCTCTGGAACTCCTTACTGGCTGAAATATGGAATGTGACAGACCCTAAATTCTTCTGGAAAACATTAAAGACATTTCTTTTTCGAGGGGCATATGGCACAACAGACTAAATTTTATATTTGCAGAATCTCTGTATAGTAATGTATCATGCTTCCTTGAATTTTAATATTGTACATGTTTATTGGACTGATTTTATGAATGTACCATTATACCCCACCCTGAACATTGGAAGGGCAGGCAATAAATCTTTTAAGAAAAATCTGTTTATTGAGTTCAGAAGACAAAATACACTTATATCTAGGAACAGAACATCAGCAAAGATTAACTTTCACACATAGTTATCTCAATGTTTAGTTGTTCCACCAAACTTTTACGAGACAGCACTGTCTTCCCCCCTCTTTTTACCCCCTCACCCCCACCCCCACCCCTATCCCCAACATCCCCTCTCAACAATAAATCTTTTAAATAAAAAAATAAAATAAAATAAATATTGTAGGTTGCACTATGTTGCAACACTCAAACTGGTACCATCCGTGGATATGCAAATGATGATAAGCAGTGTCATTTGGAAACATGATTTATTTATTTATTTATTTATTTATTTAACATCTCTTCTATACCGATGTCCGTTCGCACATCACATCGGTTTACAATAAAACAAAAACTTTTGGGCGGAGCCCTTACATATAACAAACATCAATGGGTAGATGCAATGAACTGTAACTATAACTGTAACTATAACTATACATATATACATGATAGTGCACAGTACAAAATCAGCAGGCATAAGGTGTTCATAACAAGAAATCAGGTAAAATTCACAGAGATGATTAAATCAGGTAAAATTCACAGAGATGAAGAAATCAGGTAAAATTCACAGAGATGATTAGAGGAAAATCTCATGGAACATGTTATAAAATGCTGGACATTATGGAAATGTTCAGCATTGCTCTGGGAGAGCAAAAATCTAAGAATATCAAACAGCAGCTACTGATGAGGAAACAACATAGCCCGTCAAGGACAATTATGAAAAAGCTATAAAAGATTTTAAGTAAACAATGTCTTATGCGGTGGGCCAACAGAAAATAATGCCAGAGCTAAGTGAGTAGCCATAAACAGACATTAATTAATGAGTGTGAAAAGATAAAGGGAAATGATCTCGCAAAGGTCACAGAGGAGACCAACAGCATTAGCAAGCAACTGGAATGAATTAAGCTTGAGAAGAGAAATAGGTTGTGAGGTCAACATAAAATAAAATGAAACCTGATTAGTGGCAAAGAAGGTGAAATATATAGAAGAAATTAGACTAAATAATGATTAGATTGTAGTGTGATAAATAATAAGAATACACTGGCACCAGACTACATGTTTTGGTGATCCTTGATTTCATATAAACTAGTATGTTCCTATCCAGGGATAAATGTCTACAGATTATTCAACCATATATGTAACTAAGTACTATTTTAATACGCTTGCTGTAATTTTAAAACACAGTTTTAATAATTCTACAATAGAATGAGGGTTTTTTTAAAATTAAAAATGAATAAAGGTGTAATGGACCCTCTGATCTCATTACCATTAAGCCCTGGGTACTCCTGTTCTCAGCTAGTGCAGTGCATGTTAATGAGTAGGGGGAGGCACCATTCTTGCAGCCCCTCCCTTGGAGGGTAATGGAGTGGCCGTACACTTTAGAAGGATTCATAAGCGGCTCTCCTGAGAGCTCTGGGGGTGGTGTAGTTGAGTTTTGAGGTTTTAAGGAAGATTGGAGAATTTTAATTTCATTTGGTGTTTGGCCTACCTGGGGCTTGGCCTCCATCCTGCCTGACTCCACTCCTGTAACCCACTCCTTAGGAGCAGTGTGGCTTGTCCTGGGGCTAATGTGGAGGATTTTTGCCTGGGTTATAAGAGGACTGGGAAACTTTTGCTCGGGGAGAAGTCTTAGGGAAACCTCTCCTTAGAGGACCCTGGGTAGGGAAGACCTGCCACACTGTGACCTTGTCCAGGAAGCAGAGGAATAGTGGTGACCCGCTATAGTATCTTTTGGAGTTATTGAATCGATTTTGGACAAAGGACAATTTTGTTAAAAGATCTGGAGGGAAGGGTGTGCTGCATCTCTTCCTACCCAATCAAGGTACAAATGCAGCTGGTTGTTCCAGAGGGGATCCCTCCCATCAGGGGTTCATATGAGAGAGAACAGAGAATAAAAGAACACTTAGCTGTGACTAAGAACTAACTGAGATCATTGAGACACCCGTTTGGAGAGGGACTCTCTGTGCAGAGAATGAGTTTTAACATTTTTTTACCAGTTTTGAAAGGGGTTTTTTCTGCCCATCTAAAGGATACCCTGCCCGCTAGGAAACTCCTTTAAGCCAAGCTCTGAAGGGCGGATGCTTCTCTCGCCTTGGTACTGAGACCCGTGCACAGAGACAGGGGAAGAGGCTGTAAGCTAAGAGCAAAGATATGGTGCTAAGGACTGATCTACTTGTGCCACACTTTCATCTGATTTCCCATCAGCAAAGACTTTTTTTTTTGGACTCTAAACTAAAGTCTCAAGTGTATTTATTTGGTACTTGAAGAGAAGTAGTCCTCTCCCAGAGAAAGGAAGGTCACAAAAGTCACCCCTAGCACTCTGGGCCCTGAAAAGGAAACCTTTCCACCTACCAATGAAGCATCCAGGCCCTGGAGAAAGAGACAGTGAAAGAGCTAGCCTGGTGTGACTCCAGCACCGAAGAGAATAACAACATTCTTTTATGGACAAAGCAGAGTGCAGTAGATGCCTTGAGATGGCGTTACAATAACAATTCACACACAAATATGGATGCTAAGTAATAAAATTTTAGCTTTCCAGGCTCCCAACCACAAAAATGGTAACAGCTACTCCTACAAGAGTGTCCACTTTGTTGCAGATCTTTCGTGACATTTGTGCAATGAAAAATATTTTTTCTTTCAACCCCTCCACAACATTGCTCACAAAGATATTGAACAGAACCGGTCCCAGAACAGAAACCTGAGGTACTCCACTCCTTCTTTCCTCAGTGAAAATTCAATTTACCACTACCTCTCAGCTGTCTGTCACTCACCCAGTGAATAAATCTGTCCACGACCTTTCAGCTCACTCCCAGGTTGCTTAATTCATTTATGAGACTCATAAGTAGGACAGTACCAAAAGCTTTGCCGGAATCCAACTACACTACATTAGCACGTGCCCCTGATCTAAACCTATTGTCACCCAATCAAAAAAATTGATCAGATTTATCTAACATGATTTCCCTTTATCAAATATAATAGAACTAACTTTCCCATATATTAATATATTTCATAATGCCATCATAATAGAAACTACTGGTACTAAGACCTTCATTGTCTTAAATATAATCATCTGTCAAAAAACAGTTTTTTTGTAAGTGCATTTATGAACTTATCTGTGCTAGAAGATACATATCCCATCCCGACACAGTCGGTGTTTCGAAACAAATGTTTCTGTATCAGGGGGTGATTTAATCAATATTATGCTTTTCCAGTTCTGTAAAGAACAAAAGAAGGGGGTCACGTGGGGTGATGTGCTGAAGAGGACGCGTTTCCCTTCAGCTCCGGGCACCTCGCTCCTAAAACCACTGGCTTTGACTCAAAAAATGGCTGAGAAAGCACGGAATCACGACCGAAGGGACACAGCACATGTCTATTATCAGATACATGCAAAAATCACCAGAAAGGAGAAGGAAAAAGACAAGGGAAGAGCAGGGGAGCCCAAGATGGTGGCGGCAACCAGTGAGCCGGAGCCCGCCCCGCCGAGCTTGATAACAGGGGAATTGTTAAGAGAAACCATAGCGGGCAGCCTTGATGAGAAGCTGGCCGGCATCCACTCAAAACTGTCGGAGGTAAGTTAAGTGCTCTCCAAACTGGGCCCAATAATGGAGCGCTTGGAAAGCAGGAGGATGAGATGGCGGCGACCGCGATGAAAATACATGTGCACGAGTCAGCGTTAAAAGACTGTCAAGAAAAATGTGATGACCTTGAAAACAGGTTGTGGAGGGCAAATTCGAGGTTTCTGGGGCTCCCGGAAGAAGTGGATGATAAGGGCCTGGGGGACTTCCTGGAGGAATGGCTTCCGGAGGCGGTGGGCCTGCCTGACCTGAAGGGGGGTCTTATTTATCGAAAGGGCTCACAGAGTGGGTCCCCGAAAAACATCGGATCAGCGCCCAAGAATAGCCATTGCGAAAATCTTAAATTTTGCACACAAACAAAGAGTATGGCTTGCCTTCAGATCAAAAAAAGAAATCTCCTATAATAATCACCGAATCCACATCACCCAGGACTATTCAGCCCAGGTGTCACAACTTCGGAGACAATTCTCAGCACACAATTAGTGGAGAAACAAATAAAATTTGCGCTCCAATACCCAGCAATCCTAAAAGTCTGGATGGATGGTAAAGCACATACCTTTACCATACTGGAAGAGGCCAAAAAATTACTACAAGGGGCTAAATAAGTAAGAGAGACCGCAAACGCTTCAACGTTAGGCGTAAAGGTTAAAAGTGGCTGGTTCTTTGTTTTTTCTCTTCAAATTCTGTTGATAGTTAGGCATGCGCCTAGCCAGATCGGATTTATCAGTAAGTATGGAGGATCGCTGGCCCAGCCGGAGTGGGCTACAGCACTCGGGGGTTACAACTCACTGCCATCTAGGATGACGGAGAGGGCCACAGGCAAGGAGGCAGGCTCAAAAAGAGGGCACATCCACCACGGTTGGGCCTTCAAAGCCCCCAGCCAAGCGGAAAGTAAATAAGAACACAGAAGCCTGCTCGGCAAAGGGTATTAACAGAGGATTGCTCTTGGACCATGTACGAGGAGGAAAGCATTTGGGTCAAG
Source organism: Rhinatrema bivittatum (assembly GCF_901001135.1). NCBI lineage: Eukaryota > Metazoa > Chordata > Amphibia > Gymnophiona > Rhinatrematidae > Rhinatrema > Rhinatrema bivittatum. The sequence goes on along the minus strand of NC_042616.1, from coordinate 100,691,864 downwards.
ACTTGGGCAGCGAGGTGCCCGAACACCCAGACACTGGACCTCAGCTCCCTTCTGCGTGCAGAAGGAGGGGAACTGTTTGTGGTTGAATGGTGGGAGAAAGAAGATTATTTTTGGGGCTGGGGGAGGAGGAGGGGGGAAGGGAGGGGGGAAGGGGGTGGGATGTATATTACAGAACGGGGGTACAAAATTGATGGATAGGCTTTTAGGAGGAAGGTTCAATGAGGGTGAGTCAATTAGAAGCAGTGATGGGGGGGGGGGGGGGGAGTGGGGGCTGGGCACGTCTCCCAAATTGGTTAATGATAATAACCCTTGGTGTGCAATCAGGGAAATTGGCATAACATGAATAAGCTTGTCTCATGAGAGGTCTTGTGACTCGGTTATTTACACTTTCGAATAATAGAAGGACTAGGGGGCATTCCATGAAATTAGCAAGTAGCACAGTTAAGACTAATCAGAGAAAATTCTTTTTCACTCAACGCACAATAAAGCCCTGGAATTTGTTGCCAGAGGATGTGGTTAGTGCAGTTAGTGTAGCTGGGTTAAAAAAAGGTTTGGATAAGTTCTTGGAGGAGAAGTCCATTAATGGCTATTAATCAAGTTTACTTAGGGAATAGCCACTGCTATTAATTGCATCAGTAGCATGGGATCTTCTTAGTGTTTGGGTAATTGCCAGGTTCTTGTGGCCTGGTCTGGCCTCTGTTAGAAAGTTTACTTAGGGAATAGCCACTGCTATAAATTGCATCAGTAGCATGGGATCTTCTTAGTGTTTGGGTAATTGCCAGGTTCTTGTGGCCTAGTCTGGCCTCTGTTAGAAACAGGATGCTGGGCTTGATGGACCCTTGGTCTGACCCAGCATGGCAATTTCTTATGTTCTTATGTTCCTGGAATATTCATGGACTGGGATCGCCGCACACGGTAGTATAGGGAGATCTGGTTGCAGGTTCCCAGTGCGGAGCTGTAGATGAGACAGACTGATAAAGGTTAGATTACTCACCAACAGGCCGATACAGTACAGTGCGCTCCAGTAGAGCGCACTGTTAACCCTCGATTGGACGCGTGTTTTCGACGCGCTAGCGTTACCCCTTATTCAGTAAGGGGTCGAAAACGTGCGTCCAACCCCCCCGAACCTAATAGCGCCCGCAACATGCAAATGCATGTTGATGGCCCTATTAGGTATGCCCGCGCGATACAGAAAGTAAAATGTGCAGCCAAGCCGCACATTTTACTTTAAGAAATTAGCGCCTATCCAAAGGTAGGCGCTAGTTTCTGCCGGCACCGGGAAAGTGCACAGAAAAGCAGTAAAAACTGCTTTTCTGTGCACCCTCTGACAATATCATGGCGATATTAAGTCAGAGGTCCCGAAGGGTAAAAAAAAAAGAAAAAAAAGAAAAAAAAAATTTAAAATGGGCCGGCGGCTGTCGGGCTGAAAACCGGACACTCAATTTTGCTGGCATTCGGTTTCCGAGACCGTGGCTGACAGCGGGCTCGAGAACCGATGCCGGAAAAATTGAGCGTCGGCTGTCAAACCCGCTGACAGCCACCGCTCCAGGTCAAAAGGAGATGCTAGGGACGTGCTAGTGTCCCCAGCGCCTCCTTTTGCCCGTTTCTACCACACCACCTAATTTAAATACAGAATCGAGCGGGCGTTTGTCCACTCTCCCGCGGACTTTACTGAATTGGCCCATCAGTGCCTGTAATCCAACTACTTCTGCCTGCTGGGATCTACATCTATACAGCTACCAACTTACAGGCCAATACAGTAAAGGCTCTCCTGTGCGCGTGACTCAGTATGCAAATTAGGCCTGGCAGTAAAAAGAGGTAAAAAGAGGTGCTAGGGACACTAGCGCGTCCCTAGCACCTCTTTTGGACCGGAGCGGCGGCTGTCAGCGGGTTTGATAGCCGACGTTCAATTTTCCCAGCGTCGGTTCTCGAGCCCGCTGACAGTCATGGGTTCGGAAACCGGACGCCAGCAAAATTGAGCATCCGGTTTTCGACCTGCGAGCCACGGGCCGACTTCAAATTTTTTTTTTTAAACTTTTGGTAACTTTCGGGAACTCCAACTTAATATCGCCATGATATTAAGTCAGAGGGTGCACTGAAAAGCAGTTTTTACTGCTTTTCTGTGCACCTTCCCAGTGCCTGAAGAAATTAGCGCCTACCTTTGGGTAGACGCTAATTTTTAAAGGAAAATGTGCGGCTTGGCTGCACATTTTCCTTTCTGAATCGCGCAGGAATACCTAATAGGGCCATCAACATGCATTTGCATGTTGCGGGCGCTATTAGGTTCGGGGGGGGGGGGGGTTGGACGCAAGTTTTCGACCCCTTACTGAATAAGGGGTAACGCTAGCGTGTCGAAAACACGCGTCCAGTCGAGGGTTAACAGTGCGCTCCATCCATATTACAATTTAAATGTCATTTGCTCAGTTGATTCATCAATATGTCAATCATCTTTCATCTTCATACATTTTCACACAGTACATCATATAGTTAAGTCACATTTTTTATTTTGTTATTAATGTCTTTCCAAAAGATACTGGCACATCCGATACCCTTGTGTTGATGAGTAGATATAAAAAAACCAGAGATATCGCTTCCATAAGTTTATCAAGCCAATCCAATAGTGAGTATACTCTGTAATTAATTTGAGCATATATTCCTGTCTCTCAATGATACATTATTTTTTTTGGAGTATTAATCTTGTCATATTTTAATTTATCACTAGATTTTTTATTTTTAAAAATACTTTACACAGTACCATTTATAGTTTTACACAGTACCATTTTATAGTTATTTATATTTGTTATTTTATATTACAGACCATAAAATGTACAGTCTTTTTTAAGACTTGGATTTGCGTTGAGGTAAAGGTCATATCTTTTGCTGTTGCCAATATATATAATTTGTCACAATCTATATATCACACCACATTTCTATGTTACCATTTTATTTGTGTCTATTATTTATGTTTTTATGATTTTTTATTATTTATTAATGTGTGTTATTTATATGTTGTAGCCCCTGATGTAGCCACACTGTAAGAGGGCGAAACTCGGCCAGAGTTGGGCACTTTTCACACACTCGTGTTACCTTGCAATAAAGAAATCCAATTTTGGACATTTGGCTGCTGATCCTGTTTTGTTGCCCTCAGTCTGTCTCATCTACAGCTCCGCACTGGGAACCTGCAACCCGATCTCCCTATACTACCGTGTGCTGCTAACATCTACCATTGTGAGATGGGTCTCCTATGCCGAAGGTCCCTGGACTGCTACTACTGGATCACCTCACTACTGCCACCTCTGGTGGTATCTTCCAGCTGTACAATAAAAGACAAATCTCTGTGGTTTTCTGTCTCGAGTCTAGCCTAGTACAGCGGTTCCTCACGGGGCTCCTCCCCGTGGGCATGGTCATCACCGCAGTACCCAAGAATCCACTCCAACACCTCAAAACCATAACAATTCTGACCTGGGACGTTAGACAGATTTCCCCTTGTCATTACTTGGTAGAGTCTATTTGGTTAAAATGGTGGTGCTTCCTAAGTTGTTATATTTGTTCCAGCATCTTCCTTGTCCTGTTCCTAAAAAGGTCTTTCAGCATCTGAATGATTCTATTTCTTCTTTTCTCTGGAGAGGGGAAAACTCTGATATCAAGTTGACTACATTGCAATTGTCGAAATGTTGTGGAGGTCTTGATGTCCCAGATTTATATTAGTATTACCTGTCTGCGCAATTGCTTGGAATAAGAGGATGGTGTGGGCTCCTGGGTACTTCTTTCTGGGTATCATTGGAAAGATATCAAGCTATTGACATGGAACGTGATGCCTTGTTGACCCTTGCTCCATCCTCTCCTATGTACCATAGAGTGTGTAAACTTAGTCCAATATTGTCTCACACTTTACAAATGTGGTGTACAGTTCATAAAATATTGGGTTTGACAATAGAAAGGCCTTCTTCTATTTCTTCATTGATATGTAATCCTTCCTTATCATTGGCAACAGTATCTGTAGATACCAATAACTGGTTGGTTAAGGGTCTGATATTTTTTGATCAAATCTAGGTGGAAAGGAAATGTAAATCATTTCAAGACCTCCATATTGAATTTGGAATATCTCCCCATACAAAATATATTTATGAGCAGTTGTGTAGAGAAGATGTTCCAACACATTTATGACCACGTACAGGACTGGAGCAGTTATTGACAACCTCTCTCTTCCAAACCATATATATTTATTTACAGGATCAGACTAAAACATTGGAAAACAGTGCAACGCTTATAGATAACTGGAATGTTGATTTGTCTTTTAAGCATGATGATGATGATGATGATGATTGGGAAGACATCTGGCATTCTTCTCTAAAATTGTCTAGATGTAATAATCAGGAGCTGATGTTTCAAGTTAACACAGACAAGGACAATCTATTCTTTCACTATAGCACAGCAAAATCCTATGCAACTACAGCATTTTTTTGCTTTCAATACTATTGCTTATCTTAGCAGAAAACTAGTTATCAGTTTCTAAGAGTTCAACTTTTTCTTTATCAATTGCTGCACAAGACTACAAGTGTTTTCTTTTTCATCCTGTGCTAAGCATTCATATACACATCCTTCAGTTCAGAGAATAGTTGCTTCATCACCCAAAATGCATCACTGGAGTTTGTACTACTCAGAAATTGACATGGCCATAGCTCTGTCTCATTTTCATTGTTCTTTAAAAGGAGTAGTGTTGAGGTTGGTAAAATGTAATGTGAAAATCATTAACATTTATTTGCAGCCATTACGGAGGATTGCAATTATGAAAACTGAAGTTACAGAATAGACTTATCCTGTTATGCCTGTTCCAGGTGAGCAGTGCTGATTCTCTGTTGCACTACCTCAGTAGTAAAATATCAGTTAGAGGTGCAAAATATTCATTCGGATAACAAGAAAGAAAAATCAGCTAAAGGAAGGGCAAGGCATAATTAAGATTGCCACTCATCAGGCAAGCTGCACTTACTTGCAGCCTTCTCCTCCATTACCAACTCATAATTCTGTGCTTTCCTGCATGCTGCACCATATGTCTGGAAACAGCATGAAATCCTGATTAAGAAAAACTTTGCACTTTCAGATTCGGGACTCTCTTGACACGATACTTTTAATTAATGAAGCTCAAGCCTAAGCTTGTTCTGCTTAGCCTAGCCCGGCTCCATTAACTTTCGGGCCAATTCAGTAAAGTCCGCGGGACAGCGGGCGGACGAACGACTGAGCGCACTGTACTGTATCGGCCTGATACAGAGCCTTCTTACTAAGCACTGGGTCTGCTACCACCGTGGGACTGTGTTGTTAACCTGTCATTTCCCACTGGAAGTCCAGCCAACTGTCTCCATGCTAATGCAACACCCATGTATTACTAACAACACATGGTTTTCCTTTTGCAGAAAAAAAAAATAATTTGGGGGGGTATGGTTTAAAAGTGTGCTAGTGTACCTTTAAATGTTGTCATCTGCGTTATGTCCTGTGTGGAGGAAGTGAGTCCTCTAGTGAACAGAGAAAAAGTCTCAAAAGGAGTCTGTGAAAAAAGACTGCTGAGAGAGAAAGTTCTGGTTTAGGAAGCTGGTGAGAACTGCTCAACTGCAAGTCCAATAGCTTCACCTGATTCAGTTTGTATAAATTATAGGTGCCAGAAGCATGTCTGAGAGCTCGGGAGCTGTCCAGGTGCACTAAGGTAGGTCTTTTTGTGTTGCTGTTACTACTGAATCCTGCTCTATGTGAGTACTGGACTGGAAATAAAGCAAATAAAGCAAACATCTTTTGGCAACACCAGTTGGTTGTGGGAGGTCTGTTTCCGTAAGAGAGCTGGCTGCCATGCTGTGTTGCTTCCCAAGTTAAAAAAAACAAAAAAACTAAAGATAAATTTAATTTATGCACCTGCAAGTGAACCTTATGATTCAACATCTATAAGACAAATCCAGAAGGATGACTTGACTGCACTGGAGTGAGGGAGCCTGAGACCATCTCTGAGATGTCTTCATGCACTTCTGATCAGCCTAAGATTAACTGGTTAAATTACTACTTTGAGTAGTGAATTAGCAATGTATTTGAGAAGTGTAAAGTTAACTTTGGGCTAGACACAGGCATTTTCATAACCTTTGTAGCAAGAGTGATTTACTCTGTTGAAACCAAACTTAAAACAATGTCTCTCATATATAAAACCATTGTATATTTTTTGTATATTTTGTCCTACTATAATAAAATTATTATTATCCACCTCAAGAAATGTACAGTGACATATTGCTTTCTTGACATGAACTTGGATTTTATTTTATCTGATTTAATGTCTGATAAACCATGTAAGACTAATTATCTCTTACAAGGAGGAGCATATGTATTGGGGAAGAGAATTAGGGAGCCCAACTTAGAGTTGATGGAAGCTGCCACTGGCTCTTGGCTCTTACAGTGAAGAACATTGATCTAGTCAGTGCTATGGTTAAGTGTGGGCAGGTGTAGGCAATGCCTAACTACAAATTTTCATAAGATATGTGAGCCTAAGGACTCCAGCAGACAACCCAAGACTCCTGGATCTTTTGGAGGACTCTCAAGATATATGGCCTTCTTCTTCTCTCGACTGTTGGATTTCCCAGAACAACAGAATCTGTGTAGGCACAGTGTCAGCAAAAAAAGCAGACAATGCACACCATGGGGATCTGGAACGAGAGCACATGCTGGTCTCCCTGACCACTCCTTCCCTCCCTGCAGCATCTGCTTCAAGTCAAATAGAACATTCATGTTGTTGCCGCAGCTAGAGAAAGAACAGAAGGGCCTGCCACAAGGACAGTGAGTTAAATTGCAAAGCCGTAGTGTGCCTATGGCCAATATGGCCACGGACATAGGCGCCACTACCAAAAGGCGCCATAGCGCAGCCGTCATGTGGGGCCTTAGTAAGTAGAAAAGCAGCGAGGCCCACCGGCCACGCTGATGATTCCGGTGGAGCCGTGCTGCTTTTCCACTCATAAGCATTGAACATGGGGCCGCCAACATCAGGAGAAGCCTGGTGGCAGTGGGATGGCACATGATTTCATGAACGCTACCACGATCCCCTCACTCACCCTCCATGCTCCTGAAGAATGGAAGGATCGGGCCTTGCAGTGCGGGCTGCTTCTTCCTCCTCCGCTGTCAGCATCTGATGACGTCATTCAGGCACCGGCAGCTGTGAGGGAGGAAGCAGCCTGCACTACAAGGCCCGATCCTTCCATTCTTCAGATGCAAGAAGGGTGAATGAGGGGACTACGGTACCACCATGGGGGTTAGAAGCGTTAAGCAAATCATGCGCTGGCCACCTGCGGTGAGTGAGGGGATTGTGGGTGAGAAGGTGTGGGAGAAGTAACAAGACTTCTGGGCAGTAGGGTGGCTGGGAGGGGAAAAAAGGATGGGGAGCAAGCCTGCTGGGAAGTGAAGGTCTGGAAGAAGAGGGCCTGTTGAGCAAGACTGCTGGGGAATGGAGGATCTGGGTAAGGAGAGGGGGCTGGGGAGTAAGACTCCTGGGAAGTGGGGTGTCTGAGAGAGGAGAAGGAAGCAAAACTGCTGGGGCATTGGGGGTCTGAAAGGGGAGAGGGGGTTGGGACCAAGAGTGCTGGGAAGTGGGAGGAAGGGGAGCAAGACCATATGGGAGAGAGAGAGCATATGTGCGAGGGAGTGAGAGAGAGAGCATGTGTATGGGTAAGAGAGAGCATGTGTGTGAGAGACTGATCCCACTTCCTCTCTACCTGCTAATCCATGACAATTTTAGGGCTTCTAGAAATCAAAAGTTCTAGATATGGATAACAGGGATTTTTAAAAATCCTTATTAGTTTGAATTATTGGGTATTATTTGATGTGTTATTTGAAATATTTTATTGATGTTTGGAAAATTTGTATGTGAGTTTTTAATTTTTAAATGCTATTCTATTCATTAGTTTCAAATTATTCATTTTATTGGTATGGTTTTACTAATTTTATTGTTTTATGAGGAATGGTAATGCTTCTGATTTTCCATTGTTACAGTTAATAAAGAATTTGGCTTGTTGAGGTTTCCTGTTCAATTTTTGTCTGTACATTTCTATTTATATTTTATGTTCTCTTTATTCTGTATTTGAGCGTCTGTCTGTGTTTTGCATGTGTGACTGCAGTGAGGTATTTCAATACTGTGTAGTTTGTATGTAGGGATCTATAGCAGCTTGGCTTGTTCTGTTTTCCTAATAGTGAGTGTAATATTTGCAGTGTTAACTTTCACAAGTAGAGTTATTACTGTTTGAGTGCTAGTAGTTAGTGCTGTTTTGATTCTAGAAAGTTTATTGCATTGTAATTCTGTTTTCTTGTGGCTCTCTGAAGGTCATGCCCAAACCCAAGACATATAACTAGGCCTAATACCATCAGTTCCAAGTGCTTCCTGATTTTTTGCAAGGTTTTATACTTGGCAGCACAGCAGTGCATGTAAATATAATATACATATTGTAAGTGATATTTTTACCTCAGAAGACTGTGCTTTGAATGTCCTTTTGCATGTAAAATGTTATAAATACATACATTTTTATTGTGTGTGAGGAGGGTGTGATGGGGTAGGGGGCAACAGTGATCATAACATGATCAAATTTAAACAACTGGAAGGGTGACAATAAATAAATCTACAGCTCTAACACTAAATTTTCAAACGGGAAACTTTGATAAAATGAACAAATAGGAAAAAAGTGAAAGGCGCAGCTGCAAAGGTTAAAAGTGTTCAACAGGCATGGACTTTGTTTAAAAATATAATCCTAGACATGCAATCCAGATGTATTCCACTCATTAAGAAAGTTGGAAGGAAGGCAAAATGATTACCGGCATGGTTAAAAAGTGAGGTGAAAGAGTCTATTTTAGCCAAAAAAAAATCCTTCAAAAATTAGAAGAAGGATCCATCTGAAGAAAATAGGATAAAGCATAAGCATTGTCAAGTTAAGTGTAAAACATTGATAAGACAGGCGAAGAGAGAATTTTAAATGAAGTTGGCTGTAGAAGCAAAAACGCATAGTAAAAACTTTTAAAAATATATCTGAAGCAAGAAACCTGTGAGAGAGTCAATTGGACCATTAGATGACCGAGGAGTTATAGAGGCTCTTAGGGAAGATAAGGCCATTGCAGTAAGACTAAATTAATTCTTTGCATCTGTGTTACTAATGAGGATGTAGGGGAGATACCAATTCCAGAGATGGTTTTCAAGGGTGATGAGTCAGACGAACTGAACCAAATCACTGTGAACCTGGAAGATGTAGTAGGCCAGATTGATAAATTAAAGAGTAACAAATTATCTGGACCGGATGATATGCATTCTAGGGTACTGAAGGAACTAAAAAATGAAATTTCTGATCTATTTGTTATAATTTGTAACCTATCTTTAAAATCATCCATTATACCTGAAGACTGGAGGGTGGCCAATTTAACCCCAATATTTAAAAAGGGCTCCAGGGGCTGCTTTGGAGGAAGAAGGTCTTATGATCAACCTGGTGCAGCATCAACCTGGTGCAGCAGGAAAGGATCCTATAGCAAGGACCTGCCCTCCAGGTCGTGCATTTTCCTTTTGCACCGAGGATGTGTCTCCAAGGCCTACTGCCCAGAATGGAAGGGTTAGGTTAGCCATCATAGTTGGTGATTCAATTATTAGATATGTAGACAGCCGGGTGGCTGGTCGGCGTGAAGATTGCCTAGTAACATGTCTACCTGGTAGGGATGTGCAGAAGGAAAAAATTCATTTCGATTCATTTTTCGTTTTGCCGGGACCCAAATTTGTTGCATTAGTTTCATAGGATTGAAAACCAATTCATTGATTAGTTTTATTCGTTTTCCGTTTTCCTTTTAAAGTCAATGGGGGAAATATTTGCAACTTATTTTTGGCTGAAGAATTGGGGTTTTCTTATCAATTGTGATGAAACTTCTGGGGAGCAATCATCAGAATGAGAAAAGAGCTCCAAGGTAATTAGACTGTGGAAAAGTGGCACCAAAGTGGCATGAATAGCCTAAGGCACTGTAAAGGGGCAAAGGGGTACCAGGAGTGGCAAGAGTGTTTTAACAGACGTGCAAAGCAGCAGTGAGAGTATCAAAAACACACCACAGCTTCAAAAGAGAGCACTGATAACAGTTGCATGAACCCTTGAAGGCAGCACGACAGGCAAAGTGGCAAGACAAGTGGCATCAACATCCTACAGCACAATGAAGGGGGAAACATAGCAAGCAGAAAGAGTGTCAGAAAAAACCACAAGGCGCCGATAAAGGGACAAAGCAGCAGAAAGACTAGCACCAACACACTGAGGAACCATGATAGTGGCAAGAACACCACAAGGAGTAGAGTGAGTTGTCTGGTGTATGGCAGCAAGGCAGAATGGCAGAAAGTTGATAGTGGCAAGACAGCCTGGTAAAGCAGAGGTAGTCTGGTCCCTGTGGTTTTGATAGGGGCAAGACAAGCTGGCCCCGGGGAGAGTTCCCTTTCCTTTGTGCAGGAAAGAGCTCCCTAGAATGGGTTCGCCACTAGAGTGGGGTGTTTCCATTGGTGTCTAGTGAGTTTTTGCTGGTCTTTTAAAATCCGGTGGACGTAGCAGATATACAAACGAGAATTTGGAAGGCCGAGGCAGAGGAGGTTTCCATGTGAACAGTGGTTCAACATGGGTCGGTGGGTGTTAAGTGATTGGTTGGCTACACCCGAGGAGAGTTCCCTTTCCTTTGCACAGGAAAGGGCTCCCTAGAATGGTTTGTTGGCCCCTAGAGTGGAACACGAGCCTTCAAAGCGTGGCAAGTCGATGTGGAGGAAGTTTCCATGTGAACAGCAGTTCTGGTTCAACATAGGTCAACGGGTACTAAGAGATAGGCTGGCTACACCCGGGGAGAGTTCACTTTTCTTTGCACAGGAAAAGGCTCCCTAGAATGGGTTGTTGGCCCGTAGAGTGGAGCATGAGCCTTCAAAGCGTGGCAAGTCGATGTGGAGGAGCTTTCCATGTGAATAGCGGTTCAACATGGGTCGGTGGGCGTTAAGAGATAGGCTGGCTACATCCAGGGAGAGTTCCTTTCCTTTGCGCAGGAAAGGGCTCCCTGGAATGGATTGGCCCCGAAAGTGTGGTGGTTCCGTTGGCGTCTAGTGCATACCCAGAAGCTATTAACTGTACTTATGCACTTCCGCTGATGACAAAGGAACTACTCAAATCCAAATCCATAATATCAACCTATGTTGACTTTGTACCCTACAGTGCCTCTGTAAGCTATGGGAACACAGAGGATGAACTAGAGTACAACTACCACCAGTTTTCTATAGTACTAGAAATAGTGTTAGCACCTAAGGAAGATTTAGGGAAAATGGCCTATATTATGAAGTTCATGAAAACTATTGATCATATGAAATATCCAAGCTCCAAGCTGGACAGACAGGCACAGCGTATCACATCAGGCCCTTGTAGGGACGTATCACATCAGGCCCTTGTAGGGACGTAAGGCCTGGACAGACAGGCACAGACAGGCACAGTGTTTGAGGTCAAGCCTTTGTAGGGACGTACGGCCTGGATGGACAGGCACAGCGTTTCAGGTCAAGCCCTTGTAGGGACAAAAGGCCTGGACGGACAGGCACTGTTTTTGAGGTCAGGCCCTTGTAGAAACCCAGAAGCTATTAACTGTACTTATGCACTTCAGCTGATGACAAAGGAACTTGAAGAGCTCTCAGAAATAAGAAAACCGCTACTCAAGTCCAAATCTACAATTTCAACCTATGTTGACTTTGTAGTTTACACAGTGCCTCTGTAAACTATAGGAACACAGAGAATGAACTAGAGTGCAACTACTACCAGTTTTCTATAGTACTAGAAACATTAATGTTGGCACCTAAGAAAGATTTAGGGAACATGGCCCATATTATGAAGGTCATGAAAACTATTGAGCATATGAAATATGCAAGCTCCAAACATCTTAAGTCAGCTTTTTATGTTCTTACATTCCAAATGTTTCAAAACAGGAAAAAGAATATTCAGTAAAGAAGTAGTGCAGAAATACATGAAACTGAAATTAGAAATAATAGAAGTAAACTCAGACAGGCAAAGCTTCTGAGGACATGTCATTGTAGTGTCATAAGGGCTGGACAGTGGACATTGCAGACAGGCACAGCGTTTGAGGTCAGGTCCTTGTAGTGATGTAAGGGCTGGATGGACAGGCACAGCGGTTGAGGTTAGGCCCTTGTAGTGATGTAAGGGCCGGATGGACAGGCACAGCGATTGAGGTCAGCTACATGTGCTGATATAATCTGGAGCATATGAGACAGTTGGAGCTGCTACAAGGCTTTAAATTGCTTTTATTCATCTTGCCATTCACAGGGAAAATTTGGAAACCCAAGCAAAGACATGTTTATTTTAAAAAACACTAGCATTTCCATCAACTCTGGTGCCAGCCTTGAGCAGTGAGGGCTCATGATATCCCCTGTCATTGAAAATACACATTCACTGGGCACACTGGTTGGTGGAAATGACAGATATCGCTGAGCCACTTTGGCTAGGTGTGGCCAGACATTGGACTTGTGTGCCCAATATGCCAGCGGATCTGTCTGCATGTCCTCTGTGGGCTCTGTGAGATACCATGTCACTGACATTTGTGCTGGTGTCTCCTTTGCTTGGGTAGGCTGAGAGTCCTTCTTGCCAGCTGCTTTCACTCTAGCCCATTCCAGAACAGATTCTTGTTTATGGGCAACATGGCTTTGGTGTACTGAAGTGGAGCAGGAAGTACTAGCTGTCGCTGTGCTGCTTCTGCTTGGGCTAGCACTATTCTCTGAAGTGCCTGCTGTTTCCTCCTCTGCTTCATTCCTAATCTGTCTCTGCCCATTGGTGCTCCTGTTCACAGACTTTTACTAACAGCAGGTCCTTCACAAATGTGAGACAATCGGACCTTAGGGCGAGTTTCCCTTTCACACGGGGATCACAGACTGTGGCGAGCATGTATGTGTGGTCTTTTGTTAAAGGTCTTAATCTCTCTTTCACCTACTTCTGCAAAAAGTCCAGACAATGCAGCACCGCTGCTGTCATTCACTCTTCCTGTTTAAAGCCCTCCAAATGTTCCTCCAGAAAATTAACTATAGGGATGATGTCAGCCAAGGTGGCACTTCTGGAACTCAGCTCTTCTGTGGCTTCCTTGAAGGGCTGTATGATTTTTACCAGCTGACTCATGACTAACCAATCATGATACCCTAGGGGATTATGCACACCTATGTCCATTGACCCAGAAAGTTCATGAAGGGGTGTCTGCTCTCCACTAACCTCTGCAGCATCATATATATGGAATTCCACCGGGTGCCAATGTCTTGAATGAGACGCTTGTGAGGCATCTCCAAATCAGTCTGCTTTTGTGAGAGAACCTGCCCCACCTTCACACTTCTATGGAAGTGCGCTGCTATGTTCCTGCACTTGTGTATTAAAGTATGCATTTATTCATTCTCTTGGTGATTGGACTCCAAACCCAGAGCTGACTTCACTACCAGGTGCAGAGTGTGTGCAAAACATTGGATGTTCTGAAAGCACCCTTCGCATATTGTCTTTACCATGTTTGCATCATTGTCTGTGACAAAGAACCCTGCCTGAAGATTCCTGTCTCACTGGTGTAGCTGCTAGCCCGCCAGCATCTGTCTGATGCATGCTAGAATATTGGCTGAGGTATGGGCGTCGTCCGTCAGGTGGGTGTGCAGTAAAGCCCACCTCCACCCTGATACTTGTTCACTAATAGAGCTGCTGCCTGCCCCTGGCCTCAGCCAGGTCCCACCAGTGTACTGTCAGGGAGAGGTAAGTGTGCGGCATTCATGGCGGTCCAGATATCACAGGTGAAATGCACACTTCCCTGTGCCTTAGCTAGCAGCGCTTAGGATGCGACTGTGATACTGGTTATATAGGCTGGGGATGACCTTTCTGCTAAATGTAGTTCTGGAGGGGACTTTGTGATTTGGAACTAAGACCTTCAGCAAATGCTTGAAACCCACATTCTCCACTATCTGCAAGGGCTGGTCATCAAGGGCATTCATTTCCCCGATGCTCCTGGTTACAACTTTTGAGGCTGCCTGCCTCCTTCCCCGGGATAGCATTACCGAACACCACCCCATTTCCTCCATGATGGGTTGTCGCTTCTGACACATGGCAGGGAGCTGCTGGCCTGCCACCTGACTGCTAGAAGGGGCTGAGGGCATAGGATGACTCTGCTCCTTTTCAACCACTTTACGCAGCCTAGAAAAAGGGGTCCCATGACTGGTACTGCCACCATACCCAGATGGCAGTACTATTGGGTGTTGCTTCTGCATATGATGCATCATGCCAAAATTAGTTAGATGTCCCATTTGCTTGCCTCTGCTAATAACCCTGGCACTGTAATTACACTGAGCAAAACGCGGGTCCTCCATCACTTTAAAGTGGCTCCAGATTTCAGATTTCTTTCGTGATCCCTTCTCTATAGCCTTCGGGGTGGATGCTGGCACTGGAGTTGAAGTAGTGGGTGCACCCTGAGAAGCAATGCCAGGGGCATCAGTCACACTTTGTGCCTGCACTGACTGCTTTTCCTCCTCCTCATCATCATCAGTTTCATCTCTCCCCTGCAGCACTGAAGTGGAGGCTAAGACAGAACTAACTAATCTTCCTAAATCTTCTTCAGCTATTACTTCTTCCATTTCTGATGATGAGAATCCCACACAAGATGATTCTTCATTGAAATCAGAAGCAAACAGTGCCTGCGCTACATTTTCAACTCTAAGTCGAGTCTGCTATCGCACTGCTCGTCCTTTTGGGTCTCACCCTTTTGTCTTGTATGACTCAGCCTCCCTTCATCTCCAAAACTACAAGGTCAGAAATAGGTGGTGGCGGTACATCATCTTTAAATTTCATTTTTTTCCAGATGGAACTGCCTGCCCCTCCAGAGATTTTGGATTGGAACAGCTCCATTTTTAACTTTAATGGCGGACTGGGACTGCCTTTTGAATTGCCTCCTCTGCCAGTCCCAATCACTCAACCACTTCTACCTTTCCCTGACATCATGGATTTAATGTCACTGCCTAGTGCCTACTAGGGATTTCTTCTTTCACGGAAAAGCAATGGTGACAGTGGGGCAACACAATTCTTTCCCCTCTGCTTGCAGCTCTCCGGGGATCCCTTTACTCCTTCGCGCCTATCCTAAAACAGGAGGAGGAGGAGGTCGGCAGCTCGTCAGCAGCTTCCTCCCTCCTCCCCAGCCGGGACCTGAATGAGACGCTTAGAAGCACATCGTTCAAAGGACCACGCTGGGACCCCGCAGGGGAGAAGAGAGGAAGCGGCCGACGAGCTACCAGGCCACCGACCTCCTCCTCCTGTTTTAGGATAGGGCCCACGTGAGAAGCAATTTGGGCCGGAGAAGCAGTGAGGTGCTAAACTGGGCTCACTGCTGGGGGGGGGGGCAGGAGGGAAGGAGTTAATGAATCGGGGATTGCTGGAGAGGGAGTTAATGAAATGGGGATCACCCGGTGGGGGGAGTTAATGAACTGGGGGCATCCATGCAGGGAGGAGGGGCAGGGAGAGAGGGAGTAAATGAATTAGACATCGCTATGGAGGTGGGGGTGGGGAAACACAGAGACTAAATGAACTGGAGATCACCAAGGGGGTGGGCAAGAAAGAAAAAAGAGAGTGAAAGAACTGGGGATCACTGTGAGGAGGGGGAAATGGGGAGAGTAAATGAATCAGGGATTGCCACACCTAGCAACTTTTGAGTTGTGTCACCCTGTTGATTGCTGTTGATTAGCAGATGGGGAGGGGGGGGGGGTAGGCATGGAATAATATGTATCCGCTTTCTCTCTTCCACCCTGCCCCCACAGTTTCTCTCACTTTCTTCCATCCACCACCATCACTGTCCCTCCTCCAGAGATGACCCCAGCATACTTCCTGTCCTCTCTCCCTGACCCCTGCACCCTCGTTGCTCTCACTCCCTATAAGTTACAGCTCTACCCTTAGCTGAATGAGTCCCAAGTCCTGGAATCATAGCTGCAGACTTGAGTTTTGTGTGTGTTGCAGCCCCTCTCCGGTTTCTCCCCACGTGCTGCTTGCAGTGCCTGCTCCAGACTCACCCCACTTCTCCTGTTCTCTGCAGGCTTACTGAGGAAGGGGAGTGGCTGAGCTGTATATAGAGAGGCCCAGAGATTTCTAGTATTTCCTCTGAGACCCTGCAACTGATGCAAATTCCCTGAGTCTCAGAGTGAAATCCTGAGAGTTCCCAGCTATGGGGATTGCCATGGGGGGAAGGAAGAAAGAGAGAGTGAGTGAGTGAATAAACTAGGAATCACTGTGTGGGGAGTAAATGAACCAGAGTCCTGTGTGGGAGGGGAGGGAGAGACCCTTGGCATCAGTTACTCTCAAATCCAGCCTGCACTACATGTGACTAGCTCAGTCAGCAGCAAATCACTGCCACCAAACCAGTCTGCCTGCAGTAGACAGCATATGCGTGTGATTGTAGGTGTGGGGAGGGAGGGAGGGAGAGAGAGTTTGTTCGAGATTGCATGCATAGGTGAGAGCATGTATGGGGAAATTGCATGTGTGGAAAAGAGTGAGCAAGCATGTGTGTGTGATTGCATGTGTGTGGGAGAGAGAGTGTGTGTGTGTGTGTGATTGCATGTGTGTGTGGGAGAGAGAGTGTGTGTGTGTGTGATTGCATGTGTGGGGGAGAGAGAGAGAGTGTGTGTGTGTGTGTGTATGTGTGTGTGTGTGTATGTGTGTGTGAGATTGCATGTGTGGGAGAGTTTTCCTTATATAAAATATTAAAAATTAATGCTAAAATAAAGCAAGCAAGACCTACCGCAAGGGTGATTTATTTCCTCATGCAAGCAAAGCAGAATATTTTATATAAGGGAGTCTGTCCTTTGTTATGCTTTATTTCTTATGTTTCATGTTTTCTAGTGAAAACCCCGTGGGTCTCACTAGATATTCAATTAACTCATGATGAACATGGATATATTGGTAAAAATGTCTGTGTTATTTGAGATCTGAGGACTACAACATTTGGCGATGAGATCAGTACTACATTGACTTATTTCTTTTGCTGGTCATGTGAAAAGCAATATTTGTGAACTGTTTGATATTTGCACCGGAAAAGGACTTATGTCAAGTACTGTGTTTCAAAAAGAATTTAAAGAAAAACAGTGATCTCTGACCTTGAAGAAGCCATTGGTCAGCGAAACATGTCAGGCTGTTCTTTGGAACTTTAATTTCTTTAACAAAACCTTTCTGCTTGCAGTCTATGCATTAAGCCAATTGGCAATTGATGAGTTAAATTTAATGTGTCTTATCTAATAAGAATTGAGTGTTGATGTTGTGCATTTATTGCAGTGAGTGGGGTTTATATGGTTTTTTTGTATGACTGTTGTATTTTTTTCTGTTTGCCTTTAGTTTGTGTACCTTTGTGGGCCCTCATTGATTTATTGATATTTTATTTGTGTTTTGTGATTTTTGGATGATTTGATATTTTGCTTTTCAAGATACTTTGACAAATTGTAATGAGATGAATACATTGTTTTGGATTGTTGATTTAAATTAAGTGTGCATTTTCCTTAGTGATTATATCAATTTAGATGCACTTTTATAACCATATGATTTTTTTCATTGTTTAAAAATACCATCCCAGTCTAGATGTATTCCATGCATTAAAAAATGTGGAAAGAAGGCCAAACGACTCCCAGCATGGTTAAAAGGTGATGCAAAAGAGGTTATTTTAGCAAAAAAAAAAAAAAAAAATGTATTTCAAAATTGGAAAAAGAATCAAACTGAAGAAAATAGGAACAAGCATAAGCATTGGCAAGTTAGATGTAAAACATTGATAAGATGTGTTAAAAGAGAATTTGAAAAGAAGCTGGCCTTAGAGGCAAAAATTCATATTAAAAACTTTAAAAAATATATCCAAAGCAGGAAGCTGGTGAGAAAATCAGTTGGACCATTAGATGAGTGAGGGGTTAAAGTGGCACTTAGGAAACATAAGGCCATTGAGGAAAAACTGAATTCTTTGCTTCTGTGTTTACCAAAGAGGATGCTGGGGAGATACCTGTAGCAGCAACTATTTTCAATGGTGTTGACTCAAAGGAATGGATACAAATCACTGTGCAGCTGGAAGATCTAATAAGTCAGAGTAACAAATTAAAAAATGGCAAATCACCTGGACCAGATAGTATACACCTCAGAGTAAAAGTGAAAGAACTCAAGAATGAAATTGTGGATGTGTTAGTGGTAATTTGTAACCTATCATTGGGATTGTCCACCGTTCTGAAGATTAGAGGATGGCCAATGTAACCTCAATCTTTAAAAAGGGCTCTAGTGGTGATCTGGGAAACTATAGACCAGCGATTCAATGCCAGGAAAAATCATGAAAACTATTCTAAAGAACAAAATCACACAACATATACAAAGACATGGTTTAATGAGGCACAGTTAGCAAGGATTTACACAAGCAAAGCTTGCCTCAACAATCTGCTGCATTTTTTGAAAGGGTTAATAAACATGTGGATAATGGTCAGCCAGTGGATTTAGTATATTTGGATTTTCAGAAGGCATTTGACAAAGTGGCCCATCAGAGACTCCTGAGAAGATTATAAAGTCATGAGATAGGAGGCAATGTCCTATTGTGGATTTCAAACTGATTAAAAGATAGGAAGCAAAGAGTAGGACTAAATGGTCAGCCTTCTCAGTGGAGAAGGGTAAATAATGGAGTGCCTCAATGATCTGTACTGGAACTGGTGATTTTTAATATATTTATAAATGATCTGGAAAAGGGAATATCGAGAGAGGTTATCAAATTTGCAGATGATACAAAATTATTCTGAGTTGTTAAATCACAAGCAGATTGTGAAAAATTGCAGGAGGATCTTGAGAGACTGGAAGACTGGGCATTTAAATGGCAGATGAATTTGAATGTGGAGAAGTACAAAGTGATGGGGAAAAATAACCCACATAGTAATTACACAATGTTAGGCTCCATTTTCCCAGTTACTACCCACGAAAAGGCCCTGGGCTTCATAATGGACAATACTTTGAAATCCTTGGTTCAGTATGTGGCTGCAGTCAAAAAAGCAAACAGAATTGCTTAGAAAAAAAACAAACAAAAAGATACTTGTCATTGTACTTCTACAATATGATCACATGGAAAAACTGAAGCAAGGGTTTGGGGTTTTTTTCACAGAACATAACAGCTTTTGACTTTTCTGCTAGATTTTCCTATAATGTGGATACCTGATGACTCCCTTTACTTTTCCCCAGATGTGAAGTGGTAGTGCATGGTACATTCAAACATTTCTGCAACTTGTATGATGTTGTTTGTATATGTGAAAGGAACCTCTTTTACTTTAAGTTCCAAAGAAAACTGTGTTGATATTTTACTTAGGTGACTGTTGGGGAATGGGAAGAATCATTTCCGAATGGTAGATGATATTAATAAAAGATTTTCTCTGAAGTTTGGATGCTTTTTGTAGTGTTAATGACATTTTATTTTTCCCATTTTTTTCTTCTCTCCTGCATCTCCTCTCCAGGAAGCTCAAGAGACCCTCAGCAACTCGAGAGCTGGGTGCCTCCCTACCACCTCTATGGTGCACTCAGGCCCAACCAACTCCAATGGAGGGTGGATCCAAATACTGATACCCCCACACAGCAACGCACATCTCAAAAAGGATATGGCTTTACTGGAGAAAGTGCAGAGAAGGGAGACCAAAATGAGAAGGGGCATTGAACAGCTCCCTTAAGAGGAAAGGCTAAAGAAGTTAGGGCAGTTCAGTTTGGGGATGACTGAGGAGGGATATGATAGAGATCTACAAAATCATGAAGTTAGCAAGTAACACATTTATTTATTTATTTATTTGAAAACTTTTATATACCGGTATTAGTATGCAAACATCATACCGGTTCACATTGTAACTAAAGGCAGAAATTACAATCAACAGGGAGGGGAAAACAAGGAGGATTATACATAGAGCAGGGGGCATAGAAATTAAAGCATTAAAACTGTAACGAGCTATTTAGAGGAATATATACAAGTTTAGGCAGATTATTTACAAGAGTTGAGGCTGTAATGTGCTATTTACAGGAAAGAATACACATTTAAGTGGGTTACTTATAGGAAAGTATAGGAGAGGGTTCAGGAGGGTGGGGGTTGGTAGGGGAGGGGGAGGAGCAATAAGTTAGGGTCAAGGGGGGGGGAGGGGGAGGTTAGTCAGGGTAGGCTTGTCGGAAGAGCCATGTTTTGAGTTTTTTTTTGAACTTGGAGAAACATGGCTCCAGCCTGAGTGTGGTGGGGAGGGCGTTCCATTGCTTAGGGCCTGCAATGGAAAGGGCGCGATCCCTGGTGGAAGTAAGGTGGGCTTTTTTTAAGGGGGGAATGGAGAGGGTGCCTTTATTGACAGTACAGGTGGGTCGTTCGGTGCGTATGTGACAAAAGGGTTCATCTAGCCAGTTAGAGTTGTATGTGTGGATGGATTTGTGAACTATGGTTAAGGTTTTAAAGAGAATTCGGGATGCGATGGGGAGCCATACTGGGTCAGACTAAGACATTTAAAACAAATCGAAGAAAATACTTTTTCATTCAGTGCATAATTAAGCTCTGGAATTCATTGCCAGAGGATGTGGTTACGGCAGTAAGTGTTACTGGGTTTATAAAGGGTTTGGATACATTCCTAGAGGAAAAATCCATAAACTGCTATTAATCAATAAGGAATAGTAGCTTGAGATCTATTTAATGTTTGGCCACTGTTGGAAACAGGATGCTGGACTTGATGGACCCTTAGTCTGACCCAGTATGGCATGTTCTTATGTTCACTAACTCAGTCCTTCCAGCATGATTTTTGGGCTTAAACAGCACACACAAACTTGTTTCAGAGACACCACTTCCCCAGGGGCAGCGAGAGAGATGTATATCCAAGACACCCTTATCACTCCGTGCCCTGATAGAGTCACTCTTCCCCCCCCCTCCCCCCAATAGAAAAAGGATCCAGGCCCGGGGGAATAGAGAGCTAGCCCGAGGTACCAGTCCTGAAAAGCAAAAAATTATTTTATGTCCCCATCAGAGTGTGATCCGCCTCCCGGGATGGGGGGGGTTACACTGGTTTTAAGGCTGCTAGTCCATCAGACTTTAAAAATAAGAATGAAGTCCTTATTATTACTCACTGGATCAGATTTCACTGATCTGCAGTTTTTGGTAACTGATCATACCGATATGGAATGGAAGAGTGGGAATAAACTAAAAAGTCTGCTTACACGAGCAATGATGGATCTTCATATGCAATTCCACATGGCTTGAAGGTTGAATTGGACCTTTCAGTAATTTTGTAACTGGAGCTCTGTCCCAGCCTTGATCTTTTCTCTGCTTTGGTGTCAGCTAGATCAGCTAAGCCTGTGTGCTGACTATGAGTCTCATCCAACAGGAATCAGAGACCATGGTGACATCATGTTTCCCATGTTTTTGTTTTTAGCATAGTTCAGTTTTTTTAATTTATTTGAATTACATTCTGCTTTTCAGCAAAGTGGATTACATTCATGTACTGCAGGTATTTCCCTATCCCCAAAGGGCTTACAATCTAAGGGCTTGATTTACTAAAACCTTTCTACCATTCTGTGCCTATGGGGAAAAGACCTTGATGAATCAGGCCACAAAAGCTGGTACACCTGAGGCAATGGAGGGGGAAGTGACTTGTTCAAGATCACAAGGAGCAGAAGGGGGATTTGAACCCTGGTTT
Source organism: Rhinatrema bivittatum (assembly GCF_901001135.1). Lineage (NCBI taxonomy): Eukaryota > Metazoa > Chordata > Amphibia > Gymnophiona > Rhinatrematidae > Rhinatrema > Rhinatrema bivittatum. Next base: position 100,670,152 of record NC_042616.1, on the reverse strand, counting down.
CCTGCTGCTCTAACTTTTCTGTTACTTTTCCCTTCTAAGCACTTAAAGTTTTGGATCAAACCGGCCATTGATAATTGAAGGTTGTGCACAATGTGCCCTGGTGAATGAATGTTTAATGATTTCCACTGTAACAGCAAAACATAGGCCGATGTCAGGACTTCTATTTCCCTGCAGCAGCACCAGAAGCTTCTTTTTTTCTTTTCTCTCATAATTAGAGTGGCGGTAGGAAGAAGGGCTGGCTTTAAACATGTCAGGGCTTGTAGACAAGTGGGGGGGGGGGGGGCTGAAGGGGGATGTCCCATCTCCTCATTTTGGAGTCCTTGCTGCTGTTCTCTACACTGGGGTAAGCCCTGCAGCAACTTTAGGAAGGAAATCCAGTGTGGGTTCTGCCAGCCCTCATGCTCAGAGACCTTGCGGGACCCCCACCTCCTTGCACAGGTAAATCCATGGTAACTGGAAGCCTGTCCAGGATGAAGGGATAGGGCAGCACAGGGGCCTTTGAGCGCAGGAGGGCTGGCAGGTCCCATGGTGAATTTTTTCTTCTTGAAGTTGCCGGTGCTAATGTAGAGGACGGCAGTACAGCTGCAGGCCCAGATCTGCAGCACGGCAGTAGCGCTGCCACACTGGAGACAATTGCCTAGGTGGCCTATGCCCCAAATCCAGGCCTGGTAGGAGCGGTTTTATCAGATACAGCAGCTTTAGGGGCTGTAATTCAACGAAGTGGCACCATTTCCCTTTACAGAAAGTAACAACAGTGGAGAAAGAGGGCTGCAAAGGCATTTGTGACTGCAGTCAGAAATATCAAGGGCCCTTGCCCATTATGTTCACAGTGGTACAGTGATAACAGCAGCGTCCCTTTGCATACTTCATGATTCAACAACAAGAAAAGTATTTTACATTCTTTTATTTACACTTTGTTGGTTGTACATGTTTTTCCAGAACCATCTTTCTGGATCACTTACTAAGCACCAATAGGAATTTTATTTGTATGTACATTGGGTGCTGTCATAAATGTGTATGGTATATTTTATTATTAAGAACATTTTATGTAATCCACTCCAGACATATCATGGACGATGCAGAATATAAATACTGCAAAATAAATAAATACTTTATAACAGGAGAGCCACCATTTTCCAAAATGGCACTGACTAGCCTATGTTCCTATCACATGATGGGGCAAAGGCTGAGTGGCACCATTTTGAAATAGATCGTCAACTGGCTCAGAGCCTATGGGGTGCTGCTCTAGGCCCCACTAGACACCAGGGATGCCCAGGAGACCACCAGGGCAAGTATGGGGAAGGCATCAAGAGGGTGGGCTAGGTTGGAACCAAGGGGAGATTTGATCATACGGGGGGGTTTGGATTGGAGAAGTGGATGACTTCGATTCAAGGGGATGGTTTTGGTAGAGGGTATAGGGCAAGATATTGATACACAATTTATAAAACAATTTTTTTTTCACATTTTAAATCTTTGGGTATACTCTACAGGTGACAGGGGGTTGGATGGGGGTCTACCCAGACTCTTGTTTTGGGCTGCTGCTGGCCCTTTAATTATATCAGCACCAGAGCATTGGAACATGCATTAATGTCCCAGTGATCTGGGGAAAAACTAACTACAACTCCTGAGTTGTGCATCACTTTTCGGGACTTAATGCAGCTTGAGTTATATTTGGCAAGCTGTGTTAATTCATTTGCAAACTGCATGCAAAGCAGCTCATTTTAACAGAGGTGGGTTTTTAGGGAAAATCTCTCACGCTGTCACTGCAATATGGGTATAACGTACCATAAATACTATTTTCCGCATATTATACTCTGATTGCAGCCTGATAAATATACCCCTTTATTTGCAACTTACACAGAAAAATGCCTGCACATACATTGGACACATGGCAAGAGACACGTAAGGGGTTTAATGAGCAAAGGTCTGAAATTTGCAAGCAGCACCCATTGCTCTTGAAGTCTCGACGATTAGTGCTACTGCTCACACATTTCAAACTTGTGCTCATTCAACCCCATATTTTCATTTTGAAAATGTGTATGGACTGGGATAAGCTGATCACAAGTGTGCAGTCTGTAGCTTTTTGGGCAGTGACCCCTGTCATATATTTATTAGGAGGAGTTTCTTCTGTTGCAAGTGTTATTTATAGCTTTAGAACTATGTCACAATTTTTTTTTTTTTTTTTAAATCAGAGACAATTTTGTGCACCCACTTTCCCTTGGTGTTTGTATTTTGAATGAAGGGATTTAGCTTCCTCGTTGCTTTTTGTTATATTTAATAATGACAAAGAGACCTAACCATAATTGTCTTTATTTTTAAATATTAGTAACACCGCATAAAAGAAACAATGGTACCAAAGATCATAAACAGAATGAACTCTTTAGTAATTGGCTTGCAGGTATTACAGTACTGCATTCTTTTCATGAACTAAGCATCAATAGTGCTACTTTAACCAAACAATACTTGTAACAAGTTAATAAAGTGAGTTGCTGGATCATCAGAAATTGTGTTGTTTTTTTATTCTAACTTGGAAAAGCAAATCTTATACAGCACATCATGAACATGCCAAGAAGCAGTGAACCTCAGCAAAAAAATAACAAAACAAAACAACCCAGATTCTGAAAAGTTCTAAATCCAAGCTGCTGCATTAATAATACTCTTAACATATTGGTAAGCGATCAGAGAGCAGAGAAGAAACAGTATCACCAATTTAAGAAAGAAATACATTAAAAACTGAAGGGGGTCTTTTGTTGGAAAGGTACATGCAGGAAACAAGCCACAGAACTCTGAAATAGAGTGCAAATAGAAATGAAAATGTTAAAAGAGTCAGTACATTATGCAAATGATAGGATTGTAAGAACAGTAGTAAGCAGAAATGCAATCTTGCCAGATTGCGGGAGACATGATTATCAGCTTTCGTGCCATTTTTAAAGACTGAGATGATGCAGTTCAGCACAAGGCTGACACAAATTGCTTATACCAGTTACTTTGCCTGATGTCTAATCATTACATAATTGAATGGTACCGTAGAACAGTTGAGGTTTGCAAAGGAGCATTTGTGAGTCTCAAACACCCAAAATCTATTTCACAAAACTAAAAATGCTCTGTACGTTAACATTCCAATCATTAGTCTACCCAGAGCTTTAGGATTAAAATGATAAAAGAACTACAAAAATAAGTGTCCTTACTTTCACAGTGGATAGGCAAACTAGAAAGGCTATATGGTCTTTTTCTGCCATCATGTTTCTAATTTAACTGGATAATTACTATCATGCATACGAAAGGTACGAGCACTACGAGAAGTCCAAAATCACGAGATAATGTACCAATAATGATATAAATAGGTTTGAATACAACATGAAGCAATAAGGATCATCATATATTGCCATTCTCAGTTAGAAATGTGAAAGAAAGTGATAGATACATGCACATAGTTGCTGTGCATTCTCACAAACCCAAATTGGGGGGGGGGGGGGTAGATCAGGGGAGAAGGTGACTGATTCAAGGGGAGGGGCATTGCTGCATGACTTACAAAACTTTTTTTTTTTTTTAATTTTTATACTTTTCGGCTGCCTCCACACTGCAGAGAAAAAGCCTAAACACTAGCTTTCAGTTCGTGGGAAGGAAAGGTCTACCAATTCTATAACATTTCCCCCAATTTTGTGGTGCTTTCTGTCCACGATAGCAATAGGTGACCTTGACAAATTGATGTACCCTAAAGCCAACGAGCTATCAACCCCCTCTCTAAAGATGGAGCCAGAGATGCTTGCTTCATATGTACACCTAATGCAAAATTGTGCTCAAAATGTTATATCTGTGTAATGCAGTGCAATGCTACGGGACTGAAACTGGACAAGTCCATTTTAGTAATTCACTTTGGTTGGCTTCTTCTTCTTCTGTTCCTCTCTCTGCTTCTGCTTCCTCCTCTTGCCACCTTCTTTGTGTCCTAAGGAAATAAGGCTTGTAAAACACTGCTCATAAAATAATTATTTCCAGTCACAATCTGTCACACTCTAAATAGCCTCAGTCAGTCTTTTAGTTTCAATAAATATTTACTAAAAATGAAGCGCCATATTAATCTAAAAATAAAGCTAGATTCTTTTCAGGTTAAAGTACCTTTTAGACCAACGAAAGAATTATCCAATGATGTTCATGAATTTTCAAGGCCATCCAGGTTTGTTCTACAGATGTCTTTGGCTAATTCTAATGCTGGTAACAATAAAAACCATCACAACCTGTAAGGAATTCAGTTTTCTCCAGGACCAACACAGCTACTAGAACTCTACATAATGGAAAAAAAAAAAGGGGGGGGGGGCGGCTAAAAATGGTTTATGTCTTTGGGGGTTTGTAAAAGAAATAAATTAAGAAAGCACCACACGGCTGGCCCAGTGACTGGGCAGCATCGCTGTGGGTACTGCCATGCAGAGGGCCAGGGACTCAGTTCCCAAGCCCATCAGGGTTGGGGGTGCTGCAAAGCCCCTGGAGAGGGGAGAGAGTCCTAGTCATCCCATGGCTGCAAAATCCTAGAGGCAAAATTCAGGGCCTACGATTGCAAGGCTTTCAAAAGCAATCCCTGGTGCATTCCCCGCCCGCTGAGGACATCACTGTTTTGATTGGATTAAAGTAAGTTGGGAAGGTGGATATAAAATAAGAGTTAAAATCCCCAGGTGGTTGTGAATGAAGGCGCTCTATCCCAACCCTGGTTTCAAATGAACTGGAAGCCCGAAGGAGCAGGAGGAAACCAGTGGGGAAAAAAAAAAAATCTTAGACAAGGTGATCAGATAATCTAAAACACGTGCGGGCAGATGCTTCATCGGATGGTTTCCTTCATTTTAACTACCCTGGTTCTTTAATATTTAAAAAATAAATATATATATAGCAATTGGGTTAAATAAAAGTCTTTTGTTCACATTCAATCCACAAGGATGCTTTTGTTTTCACATTTCTAAATATCTTTCTGTTACACAAATAAGCAGCTGCTTTGAGCACTCCCATAACTGAATGCAGTTACTTTTTGCCCTTGTAGATGGCAATCCCAATCTTTATATTAAGAATGAAAAGCACTCTACACAAAATGCTGACCCCTTTTCATTCTTTTGTGCAGAGCAATCCACAGATGTACTACCTGGAAGAAAAGGAATGTGCCACCTTATGAACCAGTTCATTTAGGATAACATCCGGCTCAAGCAGCAATCATCCACACCTTTTCTGTACTGATTACCTAAAGTTATGCTATGAGCAGAACAGTCTCCTTAATATATTTCCTCAAGATTTTTGTTTCATAAAATACAAAATTGATTTAGCATTTCATCACTAGCCAAGTAGTAAGTTTGCACTTTTTTAAACAATTTATAATGCCATCTAATAGGCTGCAAGGCAATATAATTTTTTTCTTTTTTAATGTAAGAATACGTTATTGATATTTTATGTAAGTACAAGAAGTCAGTAACCATAAAATAAAACAATCCTATGAAAAACAAAAATCTCAATAATCAAACTAGTAAAAAAAATATGGGACTGGTAAGACGGATCTACCAAGAAGATTAAAGAGAAGCACCTTACATTAAATTAGGAATAATCACTTAATGCAAATGAAGACTAATATTTCAAGGTCCAAGTAGGCTAGTTTTTGACAATTATATGTATATAATCCTTAAGACATCTACTATACTCAACAATATCAATTACAATGCCATCATGCACTAGAATTAAAACAAATACCAGAAATTCATTGTTTATCAGTTCTTTGTTCTAACCTATAATTCAATTTTATAAATATACAGGAACTAGCAGAAATGCCCACTCTTCACCTGGGTTAAAGGCCCCCTCCTCTTCCCCCGCGCCCCATTATTATTCTAAAAATGTAACATTAGTGGATAATTGATTAAAACCTTTTGGTATACAATATTAGAGGCCTCAGGAAAGGCCTGTCTCCTTCTCTTTGCTTGGCCGGCATAGGACATCTCAAAAGGTAAAGATAGGCTTTAACTGCACGTTTATGTCATGGTGAGCTTTGGAAAGACATTTTGTGGCAGAGTAAGGCAATGCAAATTGGCTTTTATTATTGCCTTTCAAAGCTCACCATGATGTAAACATGCATTCAGAGTCTACCATACATGCCAGTCAGTCAGGAACCCAGCCAGCCTTCAGATTTACAGCAAATAATTTTATAATTGTTATCATTAACAGGGCTTTAAGTGAAATCTCAAAAAAACAATTAAAACCAGGTTCATGAATAGTTGTTTAAAATCAGTAATGTGGTGTACATGAATTCAACCCACTTACACGAATACATTGGTTCCCTCCTGCCGCCCTGCAGCATCCTCTCTCGTTTTTTTCAGGCTACAATGGCACTTGATCCTTATCTGCAGGTATTTGTGAGTTTGTCTGTCACTACATTTGCTCTCTTTCCTCATTTTTTTATGTTGAATACAAAGCTAACAGTATCTATAGGGATAGAACAGCCCCCCCCCCCTCCCCCCCAATAAGGAAAGGCTAAAAAGGTTAGGGGTGTTCAGCTTGGAGAAGAGATAGCTGAGAGGGATTATGACAGAGGTCTATAAAATCATAAGTGGAATAGAATAGGTAAATGTGACTCGGTTATTTATTTTTTCATATAATACAAAAACTAGAGGGCACACCATGAAGTTAATAAGTAGAACATTTAAAACAAATTTGAGAAAATTATTTTACTCGTTGCACAATTAAGATCTGGAATTAATTGCCAGAGGATGTTGTAAAGGCAGTTAGCATAGCTAGGTTTAAAAAGGTTTGGACAAGTTATGGAGGAGAAGTCCATAAACTGTTATTAATCAGATAGATTGGGGGAAAAGCCACAACTTATCCCTGGGATCCTGCCAGGTACTTGTGACCTGGATTGGCCATTGTTGGAAACAGAACCCAGTATGGCAATTCTTATATTGTGTTCATTCCCGAACACATACTAGAGCCGTGACAAAACTTGATCCCCTTCTTAAACAGCTCATTATTTCTTTAACGGCTTGTCTTTCTGTTCCCTCTGGCTGAAAGGTCATAATAAGAACTATGAACATAACATATGCCACATTGGATCATATCAATGGTCCATGAAGCCCAGTATCCTTTCTGTGACAGTGGCCAATCGGGATTATTTGGAAACATCCAGTAGATCCTAATGGGAAGATCCTATTGCTCACTACCAGAAGGTGGCCCGCAAGCTTATCTGGTTAATAATTTTTAATGGATCTGTCCTCAACAAACTTGTACAAAGCTTTTTAAAATTCAGGTATAGCAAATGTTGCTTACCTGTAACAGGTGTTCTCACAGGACAGCAGGATGTTAGTCCTCACATATGGGTGACATCATCAGGATGGAGCCCAATCATGGAAAACTTCTGTCAAAGTTTCCAGAACTTTGAATGGCCCCTACTGGGCATGCCCAGCATGGCACTAACCCTGCAACCAGCAGAGGTCCCCCTTCAGTCTTGTTTGTAAGCTATAGGCAGTGCCGAAAAATAAAATAACAAAACATTACGAACCCAACACCGCGGGGCGGCAGGCGGGTTTGGTGAGGACTAACATCCTGCTGTCCTGTGAGAACACCTGTTACAGGTAAGCAACATTTGCTTTCTCACAGGACAAGCAGGATGGTAGTCCTCACATATGGGTGAGTACTGAGTTGAGGATGTCTGAATTTGCACCAAAATACCCAATGGCATGCAACAGGCACAACAATAGGGATGGATTTTGGCAGGAGGGCATCCTGAACCCCACCGGGCAGGTGAAAGGGTGTTGGTACGTCACCTTGCAAACAGGTTACACAGGACAGACTGGCCGAAGATGGAATCCTGTCTTTCGGCTTTGTCCAAGCAATAGTGGGCCGCGAAGGTATGGAGAGAACTCCAGGTGGCAGCCCTGCTAATGTCAGGAAGTGGCACCGATCGTAGGTGTGCTACTGAAGTCGCCATGGCCCTCACAGAGTGTGCTTTAACACGGTCTTGAAAAGGAATGCCTGCTTGCTGATAGCAAAACGATATGCAGTCCGCCAACCAGGAGGAGAGAGTCTGCTTACCCACAGGTTGCCCTAATTTGTTGGGGTAGAAAGAGACGAATAACTGAGTGCTCTTCCTGTGGGCAACTGTACAGTCTAGGTAAAAAGCTAGAGCCCGTTTACAGTCAAGGATATGCATACCCTGTTCCCCTGGATTGGAATGGGCCTGGGAAAGAATGTAGGTATTATAATGGATTGATTAATGTGAAATTCCGAGTCTTCCTTAGATAAAAATTTAGGGTGAGTGCGGAGTACCGCCCGGTCCTGCAGGAGTTTAGTGTAAGGCGGTAAGGTAACTATGGCCTGTAACTCACTAACCCTGCGAGCTGAAGTGATAGCCAAAAGGAAAATCACTTTCCATGTGAGATATTTTAAGTCACAGGAATGAAGAGGCTCAAATGGTGGTTTCATGAGCCGGCCAAGAACCAGGTTAAAGTCCCAAGAAGGGGCCGGAGGACGTAAAGGTGGCTTGATGTGGAGCAAGCTCTTCAAAAAGCGTGTTACGAGGGGTTGTACTGATATAGGGACATCCCCGATACCTTTATGGAAGGTGGCAACCACACTGACATGCATTCTTATGGAGGAAGTCTTAAGACCCGACTGATAGATGCCAGAGATAGTCCAAAAACTTTGGGACTGGACAGGAAAAGGGATCAAGGGACTGAGAAGCACACCATGATGTGAACTTTTTCCATTTATAGGAGTAAGATTTTCTCGTGGAAGGCTTCCGTGAAGCAATCAAGACACGGGAAACTGGTTCAGAAAGGTTAAGAGGTTGAAGAATTAACCTTTCAATATCCATGCCGTCAGGGATAAGGCCTGAAGACTGGGATGACGTAGGCACCCGTTGTTTTGAGTGATCAGAAGCGGGTCCTTTCCCAAGGGAATGTGCCTGTGGATGAAGAGATCCTGAAGTATTGGAAACAACACTTGGTGTGACCAGTGAGGTGCTATCAGGATCATGGTTCCCTTGTTGTGACGGAGCTTCACGAGAGTCTTCGAGAGAAGAAGTGGAGGGAATGCGTAAAGCAGACCGGTTGCCCAAGAGAGGGAGAATGCATCCCTGGGTGAAAGTGTTTGCTGCAAATGAGGGAGGAGTAACTGTCCACTTCGTGATTCTGAGGGGACACAAAGAGGTCCATCTGAGGATATCCCCATTGTTGAAAGATTGAGTCCACTACCGAGGGGTTGAGAGACCACTCGTGCGGTTGAAAGATGTGACTCAGCTTGTCTGCCAGCACATTGTCCACTCCCGGCAAATAGGTGGCCCTGAGGTACATCGAATGGGAGAGGGCTTCTGCCCAAATCTGCGCAGCTTCCTGACACAGAAGGAAAGAGCCTGTGCCTCTCTGCTTGTTGATGTACCACATGGCCACTGGTTGTCCGTCTGAATCAGGATGACTTGATTTGATAGGCGATCCTGAAAAGCCCTGAGAGCATATCTCATTGCTCGAAGCTCCAGGAAATTTGTTTGGTGTTGGCTTCCTCTGGAGACCAAGACCCTTGTGTCTGTAGATTGGCCACGTGGGCTCCCCACCCGAGTTTGGAAGCATCGGTGCTGAGAATGGCTTGAGGATTTGGAATTTGAAAAGGCAATCCCCGGAGGAGATTGCTTTGAATTGTCCACCAGGCGAGAGACAGAGTGAGTGAGTCGGTGATGTAAACATTGGTCGACAGAGGCTGGATAGCTTGAATTCATTGTGACCTGAGAGTCCAGTGCATGAGTCTCATGGCCAAGTGGGCCATTGGTGTGACATGGACTGAGGACACCATGTGTCCCAGAAGGACGACGAATTGGCGAGCTGTTGCAGCATGTTGAGACTGCAACTGGTGAGCGAGAGACATGAGAGTCAACGCTCGTTATTGAGGCAGAAAAGCTTTTGCCTCCAAGGTGTCCAAGTCTGCTCCAATGAACGACAAGGTTTTAGATGAGACTAAACAAGATTTCTCATAATTGACTAGAAATCCTAGTGAAATTAGAGTGTGTAGAGTTAAATCGAGGGACGACCGAGCAGTTTGCTGAGTTGGAGCCCTGACTAACCAGTCATCCAGATAGGGGTAGACATGAACACCTTGGGTTCTTAGGAAAGCTGCGACAACTACGAGACATTTGGTAAAGACTCATGGTGCAGACACTAGGCCGAACAGAAGCACTCGGTATTGATAGTGCTTGGGGCCTACCAAGAACCTCAGGTACTTGCGATGAGCTGGAGTTATCGCAATGTGGGTGTATGCGTCCTGGAGGTCTAGAGAGCAGAAGAGGTCTAGAGAGCTTCTACCTCTTTGTAGAAGAGGTAGAAGCGGGAGGGGGAAGTGGCCAAGATGGCGTCTGTGAGAGACGTTGGTGTGTGAAGCTCTGATAGCGTTGTTTTTTGTCTCTTTGTCTGCGAACTTTGGTGAGGTTTTGAGATGCCTCACACCAAACGAAAAGGCCGGGTGAGGGAGGGAGCCCCGACCCCTACTAGACCCGTGCTGATTCAGACAACACTGACGAGCTTTCGACCCCCGACCGAGATAATATCCCCGGAGAGGCCCGCTGAGCAATCTGGTGGTGAGCAAGCACCTCTGCTCTTGGGCAAAACCACCTTGAGTCCCGGGGCTCCTACAACCCCCAATCCACAGAGCGACGGTGAAAACGCTGTGGGGCTAGACTCAGCACAAGGACGGATGGCGTCGCTTGAACTGAGCCCAATCGGGGAAGCCGCAACGGGAGTAGCTGCGCCATTAGAAAGACCGGGAGCTTTGTTTACCTCCTCCCCTCAAGTGGAGGGTGATTTCGGCGTTGACCGAGCTGTTACCAGCGGGATGGGAGCTGGTTTAGCAGCGAAGACTACTCAGCCTCTAAGAACTTCGGACTCTCAAGGTATTTCTCTGCCTGAAAGTATAAATGTTATGCCTTTTTTACTTGATGAAAAGCCTAAGGTGGTGACTATGGATCTGATTTGGCAGGCAGTTATGTTGACACAAAAGGCCTTGATGACTCTGTCTTTGAATATAAAAAAAATGCAGACAACTCTTTATAATTGGACTCCAGAAATAAACAAACATACAGTTAGTTTGGTGAAGTTAGATGAGGAAGTGAATCAGATATAACAAGTACAATCCTCTATAATTCAAGGAGAATCTCTGTTGGAGAAAAAGGTGGAAAATATAGAAAATTCACTTAGGTATAATAACCTAAGGATACTGAACGTTCCAAAGTGTAAACTGACATCGCCGAAAGAACAACTGAAGAATTATTTTCAAGAAATTCTGTTACTATCTTCAGACAAATTACCAAAGATATTAAAGGCATACTTCTTACCGAAGAAGAAAGATGAAGAACAAGTAAATGAAAATTTACAACAAGAAGATCTGGCATTAAACATTACTGATTTAATAGAGACTTCTTATAGTTCCCAAATTGAAATGCGGGGAACTTTATTGGTGAAGTTCTGTCTATCTGAAGAAAGAGATGCTATATTAAAATTATATTTGAATAAAAGATCGTGTTTATATCTAGGGGAAAAATTATGGATATACCCTGACGTCTCTAAGGAGACACAGACAAGACGCAAAAAGTTCTTAGTTCTTGCAAATCAGGCCAGAACTTTTGGGATCCAAATTAGTATCAGATTCCCTTGTAAATGTGTAATGAAAACACAAGAATTAAGATATGTTTATTTTGACTCTGATCAGTTGGAGATGTATTTAGAGAGTCGCAGAAGTAATGAGACAGAGCAATAACATCATCTTCGTATTGTAGGAATTCCAGTAAACTCCGTAATCTCTCAATATATGGTTTAATAATGTATGATTTCTCTTGCGATTAGAAACTCCGCCCTCAGCTATTGTTTGGTATTATGGAGATTTGCTTCATGGTTGGAAAGATCTATCATCTTTTTTGGAATATAAATAATGTTTCATGTATGTACTCCTGAATTATGATGTTATCTTGAATTTGATTTGTCAAATTTGAAATTTGCAAAATTAAAAATTAAAAAAAAAAAAGAAGAGGTAGAAGCGATCCCAAGGTTACCATCTTGAACTTTTCCCACTGGAGGTACTTGTTGAGGGCCCATAGATCTAGAATAGGACGGACTCCTCCCGATTTTTGGGGGATTAGGAAGTACCGGGAATAGAACTCTAGGCCTTGCTGAGAGTATGGGACGGGTTCTATTGCTCTGGACTGGAGAAGAAGAGAAACCTCTTGATCCAGAAGAACAGAGTGGTTGGACGTTGTCCACATCTGCAGAGATGGGGAGTCCAGTGGCAGGGCGAGAAAGTTCAGATGGTAACCCTGAGCAATGATTGCCAATACCCATTGGTCGGTTGTGATTAACAACATGTGGCAGTCAAAGTGGCACAATCAACCTCCCACTGGTATGTATGACAGAGGAATCTGGCTGCTGCTCTCGAAGAGGAAGTCAAAAACCTGAAGCAGGTCCCGGCTGGGGGGCTGCTTGTGGTTTTTGTTTTTGGGCTTGGCGAGGCTGAGGCTTTTGATAAGGTCTCGTAGTATGGGACCTTGCTGGTGGCGGATAGGCCTTCCTTGGACGATAGAACGACTTCTTAGAGTCCTTCCTGAAGGGCTGTCTTGAGAAGAAGTCGGAAGGCATCGAAGAGAGCTGTTTGAGGGTCTCATGATGGTCTTTTAATTCAGCCACCATTCGTTGGATCTGTTCTCCGAACAGATTATCTCCGAATCATGGTAGGTTGGACAACCGTTCTTGCACTTCTGGGCAAAGATCAGAAGACTTGAGCCAGGCCCACCGTCTTGCCGAAATAGCTGCTGCAGACACTCTGGTAGAGGTGTCAAAAGTGTCATAAGATGTTCAAATCTCATGTTTGCCTGCCTCAAATCCTTTGCTTACAAAAGTTTGTAACTGGTCTTGGAATTGGTCAGGAAGGGACTCGGAGAAGTCCTGTATCTGCTTAAAGATGACCCTGTTATATTGGGTCATATAAAGCTGATAGGCAGCAAGTCGGGAGATGAGCATGGCCCCTTGAAATACTTGTCGACCAATGTTGTCTAGGAATTTTTGTTCCTTAGCAGGTGGGGTAGACGAGTGAGGTTTTGACCTTTCAGCCCTCTTTTGTGCAGACTCTACCACAACTGAGTGGTGGTCAAGCTGGGATTTTTGAAAGCCTGGGGCTGACTGAACTAAATAAGTAGCGTCAGCCTGTGTACTGGAGCAATTGATCCAGGATTTTCCCAGTTCTTTTTGAAGAGGTCAAGAAGGACCTGATGAATGGGAATAGAGGTGATCACCTTAGGGGCATCCAGGAATTGGAATAGCCTAGTGGTTAGAGCAGTGGGCTATGAACCAGGAGACCAGGGTTCGAGTCCTGCTGTTGCTCCTTGTGACCTTGGGCAAGTCACTTTACCCTCCATTGTCTCAGGTACAAACTTAGATTGTAAGCCCTCTGGGAATAGGGAAATACCTACAGTACCTGAATGTAAATCGATGTGATATCTCAGATCGAATGTCAGTATATAAAAAAAAAAAAAATAAATCTGGTGCCTATCATCCTGTTCCATTTGCAGTTGAAAAGGAACCAACTCAGACATTTCCTTCACAAATATATAAGGCAGACCAGAGGAGGAGCCCCCTTTCCGATTGTGCGGACACTGATGGAGGAAACCTCATCCACCGGCTGGGTGTGAGGGAATGGCTGAGTAGCTGGATACCATGCGAGCTGGAGCTAGTAAGTTCACCTCACCTGTAAATGGCAAGGCTGCTACAGTTGTTCACATCATTTGGTATAAGATCCTCACATTGATTGATATGCAAAATGCACATCTTATGCCAAATTGTTCATGTATACTTCTTGGCTTTGTTACTTATATCTTCTTTGTTTCTACAGCTCTCACCCAGGAGTCTGCCGGTCCCAGCCAACAAGGCCCAGGAACTAGCAGTCAAACCCCAGGGACCAGCAGCGCAGCAGCACTTTTCAGTGCCCCCTTGCTGATGGACACACAGACACAGGTCAGCGAGGATGACGAGAAGGAGCAGCAACACCAGCCTTCTCAGCACAGGCAGATGCTGGAACCCTTCGGCTCAGCAAGCCCTTTTAATGTGAGCCAAAACATATCGGCCTTCTTGGAGAAACCCACCCTGCAGTGGGAGTCAGTCGAGTCACTGCAACCTTGGTCAAGCATACCATGTTGACAGCATAGTAGCAGGCACTAGCCTCCTCATGCTACTTTTGGAGGCCGAAATAACAGCTTGTGCCATGACCAGCACAGTACCGCCACTGGCACCAGCAGCAGCACTGCCACTGACGCCATCACCAACAGAGACCTTAATGCATGAGCAGCTGGACCAGCTGGAAAGGAGGCATAGGATACACTTCCACCACATACAACAGAGCTAGTGCGCCTGAGAAGAGTTGTCAACAATCAAACCCAGGACCTGTGTGATCAGACAGCAGCACACTCACAAGCTTTGACAATGGTGGCAACATTTTAAAAAAATGACCAGCGTCTTGACTCAGATCTTACAACGCATGCCTGAACTTCCACCTGTGCCTTCCCCAGTATCCCAGGGACTCTACGCCCCACAGCAGTCCCTGGCCCGAGAAACGACCCAGAAGTAGGCCCCCCAAAGACATGCCACCTCCAACTGGCAAGCCACCGTAGCAAAGGGCCGTGAAGGAGCAGACCTGCTGCCAGTCAATGCCAACTAACAAGACTTGTCCAATGAAACCTGGCCAGGCCTCTGTATAGAGTTCCTGTGCCAACTAGATGGAAGAAGCCTGATGGGCCTGTCCTGACCACAGAGATCCTGTGCCAGCTAGATGCATGAAGCCTACTGGGCTCATCCTGACCACAGACTTCCTGTGCTGGCTTGCTGAAGTGGATGGTCTACTGTATGCCACTGTTGTTCTGCTGTCTAGTTCTAAAGCCCTCCTTGATGCTCTGCCCATACTCCAGCCTCCTTCATGCAGTCTCCAGTCATAGTCCAGCTGCTGTCTCTTCTCATCATGTTTCATCTCCTGCTCCTGATGCTGATGTCTGTCTCATCTCATCTCAGTTCATCCTGCTGCTGCCTCCATGCTGCTGTGCCTTCTACTGGGGCTCCTGTCTCCATGCTGCAGTGTCTTCTCCTGATCCTTGGCCCCCATGCTGCACTGTCTATTCCTGGTCTTTGGCCTCCATGCTGTGCTGCCTTTTCCTGGTGCTCAGCCTCTATGTTGCACCTTTTTGGTCTTAGTCCTGCTGCCTTCTTGTTGAACTTTACTGCCTAGGCCCTTAGGCTGTCCCCTTGAGTGTACTCTTTCAACATGGAATGTCTACGGTCCTCTTCTTGAACTCTGCTGCCTTGACCCTTAGGCGGTCCCCTTGAGTGCACTCTTTCAACATGGACTGTCTGGGGACTTCTTGTTAACATCACATAGTTGTGCTGTTATCAGCTCTAACATTAGAGCTGTACTGTAGCTCCATTTCCACTATGTTCTTTGCTGTAATTATGATTGTGTAAAAGATAAGATGGTAAGACTGTATATGTAATGTTACCATTTGGAACAATGTATGTACAGATCTACAATCAATGTGCTATTCATTTCAGTTACAATTTCATGTGCAATTTGAGAACTATATAGATCTTCTCTAGAAATCACATGATCTTTGGCAGTCTATTATCTTTGACAGTCTATTATCTTTGGCAGTCTATTATCTTTGGCAGTCTATTATCAAAACCCAACCTCTAGCCTATATTAGGCACCGCTCATGTTAATTATGTTATTACCCCCATATATCTTAATTATGTTATTACCCCCATATATCTTAATCCAAGTTAATTCGACCTGTTCATTGTAAGACATTTACTTGTCATTGTTGTTATTGTTTAAAATGTAAACCGAATTGATCAATAATTTTGTTATTGGAAAGTCGGTATAGAAAAATGCTAAATAAATAAATAAATAAATCTTGTCCTTGCAGAATGTGATTACCACAGATGTTGACTTGGTTTCAATCTGTTTACGACATTTGCTGTGTAATAAAGGTCACAGATTGGAAAAAAACATTTTCTGGTTGTCTGTTTTTATTGTGTGCTTTTTGTCTTAAGGGTTGACTAGGTCAAAGGTTTGGGATCCACATGACCTTTCATGCTATAGTGCCAGTGGCCATTCCAACTAGGTACTTTTCTAGCAGGCAAGACCATATGGTCTAGGACCTACAATCAAAAGCTCACTGTATGCTCCCAAGTAAGACAGCAAGAGCTACACAGGAAGCTCCTTACTGTGGAGCTTCACTATTGGCTCCAGTTGTCTTCTCTACTACAGGTAGATATCCACTCATCCAGAAATTTGGCACACCATATCTGAGGTCTGATGCTGGCAAGTTTTACAACCCCCCCCCCCCCCTCTCTTTTCAACACAAGGAATAAACTGTGTGAGCCCTAGGTGAAAGGTTATTTGACTATGCGTCAGGCCATTTTCTCCCCATCCAAAACAATCATACCTCTAAGACACCCCTTGTAAAGAGTAGAAGCACAGGATCGCTGGTGTCCAAAGGCAGTGTGTGCAAAATGCACATACACACTACATGCTCTGGGGTATGCATAGGTGTGGTAATGAAGGGAACATGAGGCCAACATCGCCCCAGACACAAATCTAGACAGAGGCTAACAGAACACATCACTCATCCAGACACACACAATGACATATATCTGTTGGCCCATAGATGGGTACAGACTACCTTCTGCACTTTGTGCACCTACATATGACCAATGTGTAGGTTCCTGCCCTGTTTCTAATCAACCATCATTGATGTCTGTGGCAGCCTGGTCCATATCTGCTAATGAGGAAGTCAGAGTCCTAAGTACACACAGAAGATTATCTACAACTGCCAGCATGTCACACATCTGTGAGAAGCATATATGATAAGCACTTTGTCAGAGGTACTGACATGAGCCCCCCCAAGCCCTTTCGGAATGAGGCAGGATGTAAGCTTCTGAAGTCATCAGCTGACAAAACCTTCTGTTGCCTTTATGCTGTACACAGAGCTCATGGCCGAGTCTCTCAGCACACCTGCCTTGCTCACCACAAACTGTAAAACTGAAACACTGCATGCGACACAGCCTATAGGACAGCAACTCTTCCATCCTGGCCATGAGTCACAGCAGTCATGTGGACCAGCAAGGGCTTCCAATCATAACACCAGAAAGTTAGTTACTCACCTTGGAAACTGACCATTCCACAAGCTATTCACCCCATGAGTCCTCAGCCTATGTGCTTTAAGGGAGTGTAACTGATACTAGCTATTGCAACAACTACTCTGTATATTTTCTAGGCACATACATACAGCAACACCACATAACTAGCCCTGAGCTGCACTGGCCAAGGGCCTTGCAGCACGACATCTCCATATTTGACAAAGGCTACCTGTGACGTGTCAGGCAAGGCAAATAGCTACTAACACACTTTTGTGTTAGGTTCAATGACATGAACCTTTTCTTAGGAGACATTTGGGTTCTATTAGAAAGTAGACTGTGCCCTTGATATTTCAGAGGTGACTTTCAAATACAAATGAAGGCATGATTCCCAATCCTGCCTTCACAATATTCTGACCAGCATCCTTGTCTAGCCTCCCCAAGAAGCTAACAATCAACATGACATCCCAACGGCAAAGGCTCTCACCATCTGTACATGACAGTTCACATTTTGCATAGGGTGCATCTATGTATGGTTATATGCAACCCCAAAGATGTATGCTAGCTTGCAATGACCTGTGAGCATTGTGGGAATGCCACAATCTTTGACAGGTGCTTTATTAAAGCTTGCTAGATGAGCACTCTGAAGTCAGCACTAACTCTGAAACAGCTGAGGCAGTGCTGTCAGCAGTATCTTTGCAAGCCCAAGTGACACAAAGTATTCCAAGTACAGGTGCATAACTTCACATGTACATGGTTGTCAGCTATGGGATGAGGCTGTAAAATGACAACCTAGACTGATACTTTAAACTGTCAACCTGTAGCTTTAGGCTGTGTCTTTAAGCTTCAGAGCTACTTGTGATTTATAGGGTTTCTAGAGCAGTTGCTCTCCATTTTCAAGGCCCCACTGGAGTTCCATCAGACCTTGGGCACTTATCTCACCCACATGTGACAGCTAGGACAGGGTCCTAGAGGTAGGCCCACCAAGCAAAATGCTGCAAGTTGGGCCAAGCTATGTACGCTGTGTTGGCAGTCCTACACGAACACTATTGCGATACATGCCTCTTTTAGACTCACTATCAGTCAGAAAACATTGGGCCAGCCACATATAATTGGTCTTATCTTTATTTTGACTACAACTTTTCCATTGTCAAGATGAAGCCTAAGTAGGCATACGTGGGTTCTGTTACACACTGACTCAAACAGAGGAGCAGTGAATCAAAGAAAGATGATAGAGAGGAGAGCAGCTGCAAACACTCTACTGGCCTCCCTTCCATGGAAAGGGAAGGGGCAGTTGAGGCTTAACAGGCAAAGTAGAGTTCTATGAGGCTTTACTGAAGCTGGCTGCTACTTAGTGTGCTGTCCTCGGCTTCTGCGGGTGCACATGGGGATTCCTGGGATAGATCAGGAAGTATCTCCATTGGAATCTCATGGCATAGAGTGAGATTCTGGAATATATAGCAGAGCAGCACTATATCTGTTACTCTGGCTGGGGAATACATTAAAAGCTTCCCCCATTTTGTCCAAACAGCAAAATCTATTTTTGAGAACTCGAAGGTATGTTCTATGACACAGCGGGTAGACCATAAGGCCTCATTGTACCTCATCTTCATCAGCGTATTGGGAATAGCAACAGGGTGAGAAGGCAGGTCTTGCAACCATATCCCGAATCTCCTGTGGCAAAGACAGAATGAGTGCTTCATTCACGCCACTGTTACTGAGATATGGCTGGCATGCTAGAAGACAGTAGAAGCTAACCTCTAGCTTAGCATGAGCCATAAAAGCCAATTTTCCTACTCAAAGTCCATGCCACCTTTTTCTGGCACACTATATAAATATAGCACTAGCTTAATCTGTGTCAGATCTTCCAGATTAGGAATTACATCTGGGGATTTCACCAAATATATGGCTGCCCCTCACAACCAAGCTAAGGCTACTTATTCATAGCAGTCAGCAAACCCTGAAGCAGTACTTCAGAGCTGCCACACTTGTCCTAGCAGAAAAACCTCTACCTTGTGGTCTGAATGTGCAAGTCCCTGGCTGCTCTGCGGTATGTCCTCCAAAGATACAAATTTGTCTGCCATGACACAGGAAGTATGCTAGGCCCAAAAAAAACACACAGGCCGCTGCTTCTGGTTTATCTGTGCGATGGGCAAGACAAACTGTGTATTACATCCTGACTGACCCATCACTAACAGGGCACATCGGATTTGCCAGTACCAGCAGTGTAGACACTTAAAGGTTGTGATGAACCAGTGAGGTTTCAACTGCTCCAAATGGGAGGATTGGAAAAGGCCAATGTTTAAAGTGAATCCGTAGAAAGTATGTAGTGGCTGCTCATACACAAACCTTTATGGCAAGTGCATTGTTTGGCCTCACAAATTAGCAGGAATCTCGAGCATGGACAGAGAAAGCCAGGCCCTGGCTCAATGGCATGCAGACCTAACCATACAAGCTGCTTGTCATGTCAGTGATGCTGTTACATCCCCCACAGCAACCCCATGTCTGTGCCATTTGCCTCTAACACATAGCCAGAGAGGGAATAAAGAAAGAAGCATCTCTCTTACCTATGAATCAACCGTCACCATAGAGGCCATTCTCAAAATTTTCAAAGAGGCTCGATTGCCTAAGTATAAAGGAATTGTGCACGGCTTCCGGGTACCTGGCCACCACGTTGAGGATGTGCAGTTGAGCATCACAGACCACTTGAGTGGAGTGGAAGAGCTTTCAGTTGTGAAGATCTCCTTGTCATGGGATGATGGCTACGTGAATGCAGTCGATAGCTCCCAGAACATTGGAAAAATTAGCTATGGCATAAAAGCCTCTCTTCAATTCCATCAAGTCCTGCCTGTCCTGAGGAAAAGCTATGTAGCGATTAATGCGATCAGATACAGCTGTTATGATCTGGCCCAGACAGTGGGAAAAAGAGGTCTAGAACAGGTAGATGTGAATTGGTTATTTACTCTTTCACATAATAGAAAGACTAGGGGGCACTCCTTGAAGTTAGCATGTGGCACATTTAAAACTAATCGGAGAAAGTTCTTTTTCACTCAACGCACAATTAAACTCTGGAATTTGTTGCCAGAGGATGTGGTTAGTGCAGTTAGTATAGCTGGGTTAAAAAAAAAGGATTGGATAAGTTCTTGAAGGAGAAGTCCATTACCTGCTATTAATTAAGTTGACTTAGAAAATAGCCACTGCTATTACTAGCAACAGTAACATGGAATAGACTTGGTTTTTGGGTACTTGCCAGGTTCTTATGGCCTGGATTGGCCACTGTTGGAAACAGGATGCTGGGCTTGATGGACCCTTGATCTGACCCAGTATGGCATGTTCTTATGTTCTTATTCCTCTGTTGACCCCTACTGTCATCTGGAAGGAGCTGGATCCCTAGAAATGAAGGGTGGCCAATAGTTTGCTGAGCCCCAGTATAGCATGGGAACTTTCCGTAACCGGATCCAGATTCTCTTGGATTTCGTGATATAATTCCAGGATAGCCTGAGAACTAAAGAGATACCTGCTAACCACATAATCTTCTGGCATGTCCAGCAATGAAACTCGTGGAGGAAAGATGCTCTCCTTGTATCTCATCTGCCGTGGCCGCCTGCATACCAAGCACTGCCATGGGCCAGGACTCTCTCCCTGTGGGGCCAGTGGCTTGGACTCTGGTGCAGGGTCTTACCTAGGAGGGGCTGGAACTTTCCTTGCCTGTTCCTATGGTTGTTGCTGTTACTCTTGTTGTCT
Source organism: Rhinatrema bivittatum (assembly GCF_901001135.1). NCBI lineage: Eukaryota > Metazoa > Chordata > Amphibia > Gymnophiona > Rhinatrematidae > Rhinatrema > Rhinatrema bivittatum. The sequence goes on along the minus strand of NC_042616.1, from coordinate 100,649,243 downwards.
GCAATGAGCATCTCAGATCAGCAAGTAAACCTGCCACAAACATAATAGGTTTAGGAAGACAGGCCAGGTAAGAAAAGGTGTTTTAATTGGCCAGGAAGGTGTAGTCTGATAGAAGGCTCCATTTTATCACACACGATAATAGCCATGATCCGCGATAATGGCTGCGTTCACACAATAAAAACTTTTTTTCTCTTCTACCGCAAAAAATAGTGTCGTTATTTCTGATGTTAATCTATCACGGAATGTGGTAGGACACCTTAATTTGCATTAACTCCTCCCGCTTGCATACTACAATTAAAATTTGCATTCTAGCTTGCATTGCAATATTTATCACATGCACAATATGTGTTAGACCCCATATAACGCACGTTAGGGTCCTAATGCATTTTGATAAATAGCTCAGTAACTTTGCCTGATGAACATTGATTTTCAGTGTTATCCAGCTAACATAGCGGATAACTTTAGGCCTGCCAAAAAGCAGTCCTAAAGTTAGCTGGATAAACTTATCAAGCTAACTAACATAGTCAGGTATATACAGCTAACTTTGCCAGCCAGCCAGAGACTGAATATAGTCCTCTGAGAGCTCAGATACTGGTGGTCTGCCATATGCAAATCTAAATCTTTAAACAGCCTCTAGACTGCCATAGAAACAACTTCTTTTGGTACTTCAACGTACCATAGATATCTGCTTGAGGTGCTACTTCTTTTTGAAGAATGAATGGTACCACATTTATCATCTTTTAGACAAAACCCAGGTGAAGCCATGTCTTCAGATGAAGATGAGCTACTGGCCAAAGTGGGAGACAATCAGATGGGAGTCCTGATCTAGATGTCTCTCTGCTACATATATATGGCCTGATTGAGCAGACTTATCAGACCCTACCAAGTCATGTGCTATTTTTATGCAGACAATATCCAACTACTGATCCCACTCAACACAAACCCAAGACTCTACCATAACTAACCTAAACAATTGCTCGGACAAGGTAGCTTGCTGGCTATGACAAAACAAGCTAAGGCTAAACCCTAACAAGATTGAAATGCTGTGGAAAGGAAAGGACAAACTCAGTCAGCCTCACCCAAAAGTGACCCTGGATGAAACAACATTTACCCTCAGCTCTCAAGCCTGGAGCCTCGACTTCAGCTTGGACTCCCAACTAACTATCAAGACCCAGATCTAAGCGGTGACTCAAACAGCCTTCCTTCCATCTCTGCCAGCTCTGCACCCTCCTGGATGACACTGCCTTCATAACTGCTGTCTGAGCCACTGTATTCTCTTGCTTGGACTATTACAACTCACTCTATGCTGGTGTCCCTATTACTCTGAATTGCCATCTACACCTCATACAAAATGTGGCTGTCCATCTGACAATGAATACAAGAACATTTGACCACATAACACAATTAAAAAAACCCTGCACTGGCACTCTACTCTCTATTGCACCAAATTCAAACTCCTAACTTGCCTACAAGACTCTCAAAGGCCAAGAACCAACCTAAGTGCATGTCTAACTCCTTATATACCAACTTGCTTCTTGTGCCCTTCAACACATACTTTCCTAGCCCCAGAGAAATATCTAATCAGCAGAAGGAAGAGAACCTTTGCTGGCTTGGTTCCAATGCTATGGAACTCTTTACCTCCACAAATCAGATTTCCGCCAGATCTTTTGTCTTTCAGAAGACTGGTGAAAATTGGCTTTTTAGACTGCATTTGGGATGAACCAGTGACTTGAGCCTTGCCGATCTATACAATCCCCTTGCACTTACTAACTCACATTATTTATCTACCCCTAGCAATAAGGATCCTTAACTTATTGCAACATCTCTTATACCTATGTCTAAAGCACTGCATTGAACAAAATATTTAGTAACTAAAAGCTACATATCTACACTGTCCTCAGCTCTGATCAGTATTCTGCACGTCTTCCTGTGAGAGGCAGATACAAGCTATCTGAAATTATTTGTTTATTTATATCTGGGCTAAGTATATTCCTTGTCTGATTTTTGTAATATTTTGTGCCTTTGAGGGGGGAGGGGGTTATTTTACTTGTAAACAAAAGTCCAAAATTGTGTATTGGGACAAAGTTCCATACATCTTTACGTGTGTCTATCGGAAGGGGCTCTTTGTAGATTTCATTTGCCTAGAGACCAGCATTTGGTAGCAGAAATTACCAATTGTCTAAATGTCTTCCTGTGAGAGGCAGCTAAAAGCTATTTGAAAATTTTTTTCCTGCAAGTAATCTCAACTGTTTAGTTCCCTCCCTCTCTCCCAACCCCTTTACCACCCACCCCTGAATTTACTTTTCTTATATAATCTTCCCTGGACTCATTTAATTATCTTCAATTACTTCATCTCCCATTACATAGTAGTTCCTTACAGCTCGGATAATAGTAACAAACTGTCATATTGCATGTAAAAATTGATTTTCATATTCTATTTATTAGTCTTTACTGGCTAACATTAATACTTTTAGTTTTTATTTCAAATACCTATTAAAAATCTTTGCTAGAGCCTAAATTTTGCCATACCTTATCTATAGGATTTTAAGGAATTAGTGATAATTTAACAAAATGTTTTTCTTTCAATGCAACAAGTGTGGTGCTTATGTCCCAAGGCCTATCATTTGGAGAATCAAAGATGTCCCTATTGTCTTCAGCTGTCTGGAACTAAAATGGAGCTGATTCATCTAAGGGAGGAATTTCCAGGTTTCAATTAACTTCCCCTTCTTTGAACCATCCAGTATCTCTTGCCCATCTCCCACAGAGGTTTTAGAAACCCAGGAAAAAATGGATTACAGGAGGCTCTGATAGAACAACCCACCTTTCCCAACTTTGCAGCATCCTGTGCGCATCAACCCTCACTCCCACAGGGATGTCAGACATCCAGGATTCAAAAACCCAGGAACAATTGGGTAACAGTGGGCTCTGGCAGAATAAGGCCTGTGATGAAGAGACACCCATTCTTCCCACTGTTATCCCTACATAATGCTTTTTCTGCATTGTAGAATGAAGAAACCTCAACAATAGATTTTAAAGTGCTTTCTAAAAGAGAAGTCACCCAACGCACCCAGAAGCCCATCAATAGAATCAAATATCATAAAAGAAAGCTGCTTCTGGTTGGAGAATCAATCATCAGAGGAACCAATTTGGGAGCACAATTTGATGGTGACACAAAAGTTAAATGCCTTCCAGGATCCTCAGCTAGGAGAAATGCAAACCAGATAGACCAAGTCATTGAAGAGAAAGTAGGAACTTTGATATCAATGTTATCATCCATCTGGGGACCAATGACCTCAATAGAAATGGTATCCATGAAGTACAGAAAGATTTCCAAAATCTAGGAAAGATAAGACACACTGCAAAGACTATTGCCTTTTTCAAAGTATTACCTGTTCATGGAAAGAGAAATGAGAAGCTATGCCATATAGATCATTTCAATTACTGGCTCAAAACCTGGTGCAAGAAAGTAGTTTTGGATACATTGGAGGCTGAGGCTATGTATGGAGCAGAAGGCTTTATGGTAAGGATGGCCTACATTTGTCTGTAGCAGGAAGGAGGATGCTAAGTGAGAAATTCAGATCATATATTATCAGGCATTTAAACTAAAAAATGGGAGTGGTAGGAGATGGCCAATGAAATTGACAGGTCACCCCCAAGCAATACAGGAAGTGGAAGGAGAAAATAACAATCAATCAGCTCAAAAAAGCAGAAAAGGTGAGTGCAAAAAATTAAGGGAGAAAATTTGGTAAGCTATGCCCAGAAATGCTTATAGTTTGGGCAATAGAATCCCAGACCTGACTTGGTGGAGGCTAACTTGGACATTGTTGCTGTTACGGAGACATAGGTCATGGATTCTCATGATTGTGATATGACCTTACCAGGCTATAACTTGTTAAGGAAGGACAGAGAGGATAGAAAAGGGGGAGGAGTAGCTCTTTATGTCAAAAACAATATCCAAGCAACTGAACTGCAAGGAATGTGGAGTAGAGAAGAAGCATTATGGCCATCCTAAAAAAAAAAAAAAAAGATGATGGTGCATCCATTTTTACTGGAGTAGTTTACAGGCCTCCGACTCAAAATAGAAGAACTAGAGAGAGATCTGGTTGAAGACATTCAAAGGGTGGGAAAGAAGGGAAAAGTGTTGATCTTTGGAGATTTTAATCTGCTGGACGTAGACTAGAGAATCCCTTCTATGGAATCTACCAGAAGTAGAGGAATAATGGATGCCCTGCAAGGGGCTCTGTTCAAACAAATGGTAATGGAACCCACAAGGGAGGGAGTTATACTCGACCTAGTGCTCACTAACAAGGATAATGTCTCTAATGTCCAGGTGGGTGCCCACCTCAGCACCAGTAATCATCAAAAGGTATGGTTTGATATCGCAAATAGGATACAGAGAGGTCACAGGAAGACCCGCGTTTTGAATTTCAAAAATACGGACTTTGTCAAAAAGGAGGTAGAACTAGAAGACTGGGAGAAAATGAGAAAGGTGGGCCAAACTAAAAGGAGCAATTAAAAAAAGCAACAAATCTATATGTTAGAAAAGTAAACAAAAAAGTAAGAGAAATAAGAAACCAATCTGGTTTTCAAAGGAGGTAGCTGATAAAATAAAATAAAAAAGAACAGCATTCAAGAAAAATAAAAGATCCTAAAAAGAAAAACAAAGGAAGAATATTTGGTGAAACTGAGGGAGACAAAGAAAGAAATCAAGAAAGCAAAAAGTCAGGAAGAAAAAAGGATTGCCAAAGAGGTAAAAGCAAGGTGACAAAACATTTTTCAGATATATCAGAAAAAGGTCCAAAGTGATATAGTGAAATTGAAAGGTGACAAAGATTAATGTGTGTAGAGAGACGAAGAAATGACTGAAATATTAAACAAATAATTCAGTTTGGTGTTCACTAAAAAAGACCCTGGAGAAGGACCATCGCTAGTTGACAAGACTGTGGGGATGGGGGTGGAGTAGACAATACTCCATTTACAGAAGAGAATGTGTGGGAATAGCCAGGAAAACTGAAAGTGGACAAGGCCATGGGCCTGGATGAGGTACATCCCAGGATACTGAGGGAGCTCAGAGATGTGCTGGCAGGTCTACTGAAGGACCTGTTCAATAGATCCCTGGAAACGGGAGTGGTGCTGCAAAATTGGAGAGGAGCAGTGGTGTCCCGCTTTACAAGAGTGGGAGCAGAGAGGAGGCTGGTAACTACAGGCCAGTTAGCCTCACCTCTGTGGTGGGAAAAGTAATGGAGACTCTGCTAAAGGAAAGGACAGTAAACTATCTACAATCCGGTGGGTTGCTGGACCCGAGGCAGCATGGATTCACCAAGGGAAGGTCCTGTCAGACAAATCTGATTGATTTCTTTGATTGGGTGACTAGAGAATTAGATCAGGGAAGAGCACTCAATGTGATTTATTTGGATTTTAGCAAAGCTTTTGATACAGTCCCACATAGGGGACTCGTGAACAAAATAAGAAGCTTGGGAGTGGGTGCCACGGTAGTAGCGTGGATTGCAAACTGGTTGACTGACAGGAAACAGCATATAATGGTAAATGGAACCTACTCTAAAGAAAGAATGGTGTTAAGTGGTGCCACAGGGATCGGTTTTGGGCCCGGTCCTGTTCAATATCTTTGTGAGTGACCTGGTGGAAGGGATGGAAAAATTTGTCTAATTGTGGATGATACTAATATCTGGAACAGAGTGGACACGTCTGAAGGAGTAGACAGAATGAAAACAGATTTAAGAAAACTTGAAAAGTGGTCGAAAATTTGGCAGCTGAAATTCAATGCCAAGAAGTGCAGAGTCATACATCTGAGGTTCGCAAACCCAAAAGAACTTTATTTGATGGGCGATGAAAGACTAATGCACACGGACTGGGAAAGGGACCTTTGAGTGATAGTATCTGATGTAAAGGCAGTGAAGCAATGTGACAAGGCAATAGCTAAAGCCAGAAGAATGCTGGGCTACGTAGATAGAGGAATAACCAGTAAGAAAAAAAGAGGTAATGCCCTTGTACAAGTCCCTTGGTGATGCCTCACCTGGAGTACTATGTTCAGTACTGGTGCTCATATCTCAAAAAGGATAGACAGGATAGAGGCAGTCCAAAGAAGAGTGATTAAAAAGGTGAGGAGTCGGCATTGGAATACTTATGAGGAGAGGCTGAAGGGTCTGAATATGTATACCCTGGAAGAGAGGATGTGTAGGGGAAATATGATACAGACCTTCACATACCTGAAAGATTTTAATGATGCAAAATCATCAAACCTTTAGGTTGGAAAGAAATCAATAGAACTAGAAATGAAACTCCAGGGAGGATGACTCAGAACCAATACCAGGAAATATTTCATCATGGAGAGGGTGGTGAATGCCTGGAATGCCATTCTGAAAGAGATGGTGAAGATGAAAATAGTGAAGGAATTCAAAGGGGCATGGGATAAACCATGTGGATTCCTAAAGGCTAGAGACTGAAAATAAAGAAAAGAGTGCATGGGAGTAACTAGGGGGTAACTTGCTGGTGTGGCAGCTGCTACCCTTAACAAATAAACCTTGATACTGTTAATGCAACGCCATCATTGTTTTCTGCTTCAACAGCAGAGGGAAAAGGGGAATTGAATTCAGACAGCAACCGATGAGGGCCCTGACGTTTACAGTCTGGGGAACAAATAAAATTGGGGGTAACTTGCTGATGCGGTGATTACTACCGTTAATCACTAAGCCTAATACTTTTGATGCAACTCTAACATTGCTCTCTGCTTCCACAGCAACGGTTAAGGGAAATTGGATTCAAACAGCATCCGAGGGCCCTGACTTTTATGGTCTGGGAAACTGATAAGCATGGGGGTAAACCTGCACAGTGTAGCAGATACTGGCATAAGCTTTCTGGGCAGACTGGGTGGATCATTTGGTCCTTTTCTGCCGTTATTTCTATGTTTCTATATAAGCACTACCCACACTGCTACAAATAGCTGGAAGCGTAGCGTATTCTGTAACCCAATTAAAATCTGTAATTATCTAGCTATAGAAGGCAATGTGTCATCTGATGCATCACATCATATAACACAATTGTTAACTGTAACTCACTTTGAAGTCTGTGGCTAGAAAGGTGTTTCATAAATAAACAAAGATGATGATGTTCCTCTTCAGCACTAAGAGGCATTTTCTATTTCTTGGCCTGAATCAGCCACCCTTCTTGGGGAAAAGTAGAATCATGTCTGAGATTCTGTTCCAAGAAAGAGGTGAAAGGACTTCTGAACTAGAAAGAGACTTTCTTACATTACAGGATTACAGTGCCACCATGTGGAGTAGCATTTTGTAAAAGGGATGAAGATGGATATTTCGCTTTGGCATAGATGGGGGTAACATCCAATCTGATGGATGTTACCCCCATCTATGCCAAAGATGGTCCGCATCTATGTTATCTGGATGCGGACCATCCACTACTGGAGGATGGTCCGCATCCAGATATCTTCTTGTGATATCTTATTTTTACAGCCAACATTGGAACTTTCTAGGGTTCAGTAGCAATCTCCAACTTTCTGAATGTTCGGTGTCAATCTGTCCTAAGGGACGTCCGTATAAATGCTGAACAATTGGGAATACCATGTTAGTTCCAATGACAAATACAGACCTTGTAAGAATCTTTTTCTATTACACCTGGGGCATCTCTTCAACCTTCTATTTGAACAACAATGAGGTGATGTCAAAATCAAATCTTGAAAACAAAAAATCCACCTGCCCCCCCACCTCAAAAAAAGGGCCAAAGCTACAGGGCTATGAAGAAGAAAAAAATCATCTTGATGTGAAGTGACAAAAGAAAAAAATACAAGAGGACATTTGCATGTCCAGTTGGCAGAGTGGATGGAAAAACTATTGAGGAGAAGCACACTAGGGTGACTATGCAGGAAATCTTTCTAATCTCAGAATTGTTTCATGTTGGCAGTGCTGTCAGATGATGCCACCATACTTGAGAGCCAATTCAGCCTGCCTATCAACAGAGATATGGTGGAAAATGAGATTAAAGTGAAAGATCAATGTCAAATGCATTTAGGGGAGAAAGTAATGAAGACAGGAGAAATAAGTAAAGCAGACAGGAAAGCTTGTAAAAGGAGTTGGAAGACAGATAAGAGGAAAGCAGAAGCCAGATTGCGACTAAGACAATTGTTCAGGTTTTTTTTCTCCAAAAGAATTTTATTTTCTATTTACTGATCTGGTAGTTGAAAAGATCCTAGAGTAAACTGAATTCTCTGCAGGTTGAGATTTTATTAGATCAATGTAAGAATTATCTAAAAATGTTTTACATGCACTTTCAAAACCACAGAGATCCCCTTCTTCAGATGTTGCATCAAGAATATTTATTCGCATTTCCATAAAAAGACCTGCATTGGTAATTTGCAAAGCCCTATACCCGGGTATATAGTGATCTACATAGATAATATGGCCTATCTAAAAATTGCCATCCTCTTCCCAGCTAAAAGCTATTTCCCTCCCTCCCTACCACCCATTAACACCTATAAACATTTTGGTGAATATTACCTAGCAAATATAGTCAATAATACTGTTATAAGATTTAATTAATTATATTTGAACATTAAAAAAATCCATGTAGCTGTGCTATATATCTCTGGTAAAGAAAAAGATCTTTGAACAAGATCAGCCTAAAATTATAATTTTACATACTAACAACCAAATGCCTTTTAGGTTTGTTATGAGAAAAAAAACTTGTTAATTTTGTTAGTTAAGCATTGGAATACAAAATTAATTGTGTTATTCTACCACATCAAGCAATCTGTTTTTATACTGTCTTTTTAGGTCATGATGTTGTTTTTGTAATGTCAAACCAAGAAGCTGTTTCCATATTCCATCAGGATCACAATTTTGATCAACTTTTATGATACAAATCAAACATAACAAGTAAACGCGATGGGGGTAGCAGTAGGAAGTCACATTAGAGAAGAGATTTTTTAATTCCTCACAAATTCATGTGTTTAGTTACTAACTACCAAGTTCTGCTTTAAAATCCTAATCTGCAACTTACATGTAGGAAAGTCTATCTGTATATACATTTGCAGGTTGCTTCATGGGAAGTTGTTAGCTTAGTATAATTCTAAATCATTTCTTTTTATATTCTAAGTTTAAACTCCTACGTGTATTTTCTGTTTTTCAATTTCCAAGAAATACTGCATATTGAAGTCTTAAACAAAGGAAGCTAAGTTACAATTGTATACAAACAATAGGCCCATTTCAGCCTATTCTGATCTGAGCAAACTTACTCCCTAGAGGGTTATATGTGCAACAAAGGCCAAATCAATCTAACCAATTTGATTTCTCTGGAACGTAAATCTCCTCCATTTGAGTTATATAGCTCAAAGTAGTTTATAATTATCAAATTTAAATTCATGGCTGAAGAGCCTATATGTACACACTTTGGTATCTGTGCATACGTTAGTTCATATTTAACAGTGCATTTTGAGTATCTTGCAGCGCAAGTTTTAGTTTGTGTGAACTGCAGTATTAGTGTTTACAGTCAGAAGTCAGTGTCAATGATGACCATTTCCTGACGTCTTTCCTAATGTTTTCTACCTTAATCTTTGATGATAAAATGACTTTGCTTTATGTTGCTCTATATTTTCTGAGAACACAAGTTATTTAAATATGATACTGCATTTATATCCCTTTGCTGGGTATATTCTGGTCATGCCAGGGTATTCATGGAATTCAACTGTTAGAGTAAGGGGTATAAAATAGAGATAAGACAAAATATATTTGTCTGCACTATGCTAACTAATATTAAGTCAGCTTACAACAATGATTATTCCCTTGAGTTTTCATTTTCTTCAAATGCAAGTCGTCATTTTTATGTTTCTCGGCAATCTCTCTGTGCACACCTGCTGAGTAAGTGGGTGGCTCCCAGCTGCTTGTAACCTGCGATCTCTCTTGCTCTTCCTCCTTGGCACCAAGTCTATGGAACTTAGGTGGTCGATTACTGGAAGCCTGAAAGGGTAAAGCATTCTGTCCTCGCCGTGTGCATTCCTGAAGGAAAGCCTCCTCATCTGTCACACCTAAAGAGAAAAAAAAAAGATTAAGCAAATAAATGAGATAATCATACAATACATTTTGGACCTGATTCATCACAATCTTTTCCCATACACACAGAATGGATGGATGCAGGGGTAGTGAAACTGGTGCCTTAATCTTAAAAGGAGCCATTCTTGCAGAATACTTCTTATTCTTTTGCCAATTTAAGTTCTTACCTGATAGGAAGGGCAATTTTCAAAGCCACTTACCTGAGGAAATAGATATTTACCCAGGTAAAAAGGCCTAACTGTAAACTGCCCTCCTCAAATGAAGCTAAAGTCATATATGGAGTCCATAGCAGGTGCAATTTTAGGAACAAGTGAAAAAGAGTGGTTCTCTTGGGGGTCTAGGTCGTGTAAAGAAAACAGTATGCATACATTTGATTTTCAAAAGCATGCATGCTACTGTGTTCTCCCTCTGCTGCCCGCACACATAGTGGGTGCAAAATACACAGGTGCGTCTAAAACCTATAGTAATTTTTTAAAGATAGACAATGTGGGTTGTTTCTCTGACAATTTATGTAACGTGTGCACCCTAAAACTGTCCACACAGTTTACAATTACACAAACAGTTTCAAAAATTACCCCCTTAATGGGTTTCATTTCATTTATTAAAACATAATATCTCGCTTGATAAAACATGTTACCCAAGTGGCAATACAATACAAAAGACAGACATAATTTCCAGTAAAAATAAATATAACATTAGACACCAAACCAAAGCAATACAAAAATCATCTTAACTTAAAACAAGATAAAACCTAAAATAAAAATAATAAAACACAAACCAAACAGTACAATCAAATAAAAATCATTATTGTCGAAATATCAAAAGTAAAACTGAACAAAATCAGATAAATTAAATATTATCAAATGCCTTATTAAAGAACTAAGATTTCACAGCTTTTCTAAATTTTAAATAATCAGAGACAGATCAAATGTTAAAAGGTAAAATATTCCAAAGAGAAGGTGCTGGAAAACTATATATATTTGGCAGGATTGGGCTCATTTGAAAACTAAGCGGTCCATATTCAGTCATTGTTCTGATAGCAAAGTTAGCCAGATAAACTTATCTGGTTAACTTTGGAAGTATATTCAATAATGCAACCATACTATTGGATACAGCCGGCTAACCTTATCTGGCTAATTTTAGGAGAGCTATTTGGACCGACCAGACTTTACCATGAACCCCCACTAGTTTACTCAGACCTCCCACCCAAGAACTGCAGAAAACAGGCTGGTCTGATTTCACTTGTCCGAGTCAATAAGCAGGAGTAAAAGTGTGCGAATGTTTGATAATGTATATAAATATATTTTGTACAAAATAGCAACTACTGCATGTACTTCTGGAAGGCTCTAGACTGCCCCAGGGGTCTGCCCCAGGGGCCTTAAAATAAAACTTGGATTTTCACAAAAGCCTTCACTTAATGGTCTCTCCCTAAGGGATTCACGCATTTCGTACTCCACGCCAGATATCTAATGCCATAACCATAAATTCTCCTGTTAGTTGTACTTTAATATGCACCCACGCTTTTTTGTATTAATTTTAAGTCGTTCTCAGCTTTATCTATAAGTTCTTACGAAGTTAGCCCTGTTATTTGTAACCTCTTGTTCGATGTAATTTTCCAACTTTGGTTCTATGTAAACCGACGTGATATGTACCAGTACATGAACATCAGTATATAAAAGCCTTAAAATAAATAAATAAATAAATAAATAAATACTCTGAAGATTGGAGTTAGCCGGACAAGTGCCCAAATTTTCATTTAGCTGAAAAATTTCTGAGTTATCTGGATACATGCTTTTGAATATGGACCTTTCCATGGTTATAAAATGGAAGCCTGCTATTTTTTAAGTTTAGATATGTTAGGAAGGCATTTTTGTTTTGTTTCACGTGAAACAAGTGAGCAACCTTTCCTATTAAATGGACAGCATGCCTCTGGTTAAGGCCAATACATTTTAAAGAAAATATTGTGGCTATGTACAGGGAGTTACATTGTGGAGTGAATTTTCAAAAGGGATCTGCATGCATATTCTATTTTATAAACACTGAGATTACATGCACATTTTTTGTTTCGTATGCACATTTTACCAGGGGGGGGGGGGGGGTATATGCGCATATGCTGGTTTGTGTTGGTTGATAGTTGATCCAATGTGATAGCATGGAATGTAGTTAGCATAATCTATGCTCTTGGTTTTTCCATTTCCTTAATCTGGCAGTGAACCATTTTTTCCCATAATCAAATACATTTTAAATTCAGTTATACTAATAAAAACTCCACAACTCAATTGTGTGCTGGTTAAAAAAAAGTACTCTCTTAAGAAACAACCTTGGTAGCCAGAATCTGCAGTTGATTTGTTCACCAGAGAAAAGCCTGAACAGAATGCAAACTAAGGCCTAGATTTATCAAAATATCGTATGTGATAGAAAGAGGGGCGTGTTTTATGGTAATAGCCTATTTATCGCAATGTGCGATATCTTAGCACTTCACAAAGGTATTATCGCAATGTGCGTTAACTTTTCTCACTTTGCGGTAATACCTACATAATTGCATTTTCCTACCTGCAAAGTGCTCATTTCATCACTGGGGGGGGGGGGGAGAGATAAGGTGAAAACGCCATAACGCGAGTTGGAAAATGACCCTATAAATGTGAAACGTGGATAATACAGACTTTCTAGACCAGTAACACTTGTATGGAAACTTTAGAATCTACAAATAAGGTCACTTTCCTAGACCTTCTTGGTAGAATTGGTGGTAGGGGTGAGGAGAAGATGGAAAAATGCAGGGTATTCCTTGAAGCCACAGAGAATGAGTACACTGCATATGTAACAGACAGCCAGTCTGTTACCATTAAGGCCTGGGTAAATTCTTAGTAAGTCGAGTATTTTTTTGATGTGAGGTTTGGCACAGATTTGAGCTGAACACAGACATGGATTATAAATAATCGCCAGCAGTCACATCAAAAAACTACCCCCTGATGCAGAAAATTCGTTTTTGAAATGCGGACCGTGATGGGATGTGGACTAGAATGTGGACCTTATAAAAAGATAAGTTTTTACATGCAAAAAAAAAACTTTAAAAAAATTTTTGTTTCGATCATGCCAGACGATTAGTAATAAGGCAATAAAGGTCGACGTACCGGTAGTGCCTATTATGATGCCAATATATAGCTAAATAACATTGGTATGAGGGATAATGTTTCTTCAATATGGTTTTGCAATTTCCTCTAATATTCTTCACGTTATAATCCAGTGAGCATGTTTATTGTGCTATTAATCTTATTGTGTTTTTATACAGTTTATGTCAAATCTAAACGGTTTACATCGTTAACACATATAAAACATTTTTTTTAAAATCTATACAACACCACAATTTGATATTAAAAACACACTAATACACACACAAATTCTAAAGTATCTTATTACTCCCTTTTCTTTTTTTTCCTCCACCCAACCTGTACCATACAGAATGATCCCCTCCCACTGCTCTAATCAAGCTTTACTTTCCAAACACCTCCCTGAGGAGCCAAGCCTGTAATGCTTTTTTGAACAATTTCTGATCTGGACAATGTGGGCACTAACCCAGTGACTCCAGAGTGATAATTTTGGCACATAGCACACACACACACAGTAAAGAATGTTACTCCTCTCCCAGGGGTAACATTAAGGAGTCAGTCACCTCCAGCACTTGTGCCCTGAAAGTTAACTTCTCCCCTCAAAAAGAATCCACACCCTAGGGAAAGAGCCAAAAGGAAGAGCTAGTCAGGTGTCCCTGCCCCAAAGAACCATAAATACATTTATGGCCCCACCAGAGTGAGACATACCTTCTGAGGTAGGGTTACACATAAATTTGATCTCAGGGCCAGGAAGGTGAAAATATTTTAAAATGAAAAGCATGGTTCAAGTGGCAACTTCATTATTTATTTATTTATTTATTTATTGGTTTTTATATACCGGAAGTTCCTGTATACAATACATATCACTCCGGTTCACATTTAACAGAGATAACTATCGCCGGGGAGGTGGTTTACATGGAACATATCGAATATGGAGTTGTGGTGCCAGAAATAGTACAAAAGGATCAATGTTATGATTCTTTACTATACAGACAGTGGTATTAAACTTGCCATAGTAGACAGCTGCTCAAATCTGTACAGTCCCTTCCGATCACAAATAAATATATATTGGCAAATATAGGAGCAGGTAGACCTTGGCAAGGGTGGAATGCAACACATTTATTCCCTGCCTACTTCTTCAGAAGAATCTGCTGGTAGTTCTGCCTCTAGCTAACACACTCTGCCTACTGGCTATTCTTAACCATTGAACTCGATCTGAACTTCTTATCCCCATATCTACCTAACGCATCTCCACATGCTATCACTTTTGCAAGGTCCACTACCAGTTGTTTTTAATTCCACTTCTATCTCCCCATAAGTCTCTCAGAAGTACATTCTGAAAAATATTTCATTTTAAGCAGGGGCTTAGGATGATGCTGAAGTCGGTGGTGCATCAGAAAATTTGCTGCTGCTGCTATGCGACCTAGAACACAGACTACCCTCCTTCATTACCCTGTGAGCACTAACGTCTTTGATGGAAAAAGCCTATCAAATTTATGCTCACAGCAACCCAATTCTTAGAGGGAACATTAGCTAATCCCTTAACATAATCACCTAACCTAGTAAAAGCAGTTACAATAAAATATGTGATGAAAAAATATCTCTTGCAAGAACATTCAAAACTACTTTCTGTATGCAAGTGAAATTAATAAAGAGCAAACTTCTGTTTAAAATAGAAATGAGGAAGAGAGAACCATAATGCTGTAAAAGTCAGTTATAAGTAGCATCATTTTCACAGCAAGAATTAAAGTTACACAAGAACTGGACCTTTAAAATACAGATAGGCTCTCACCAAAAACAGAATTTAAACATGCCAGCAACTACATACCCAACTGTGTTATGTAGTGAAACAGTGGAAAACTAGAAACATCATTCTTCTCAAAACAACAAGCAATAAAATCAGAGATATAAAACATCATTCATAATATTAAAACCATGCTAATAAAAAGAATGTCAAAACAGCTGACGAACATTGAATAATTTAAAAAACTTGCATAGATTTGTTCCCAAACACCAATAAAATATTTAGAAACCTCTAATGAATAAAACAGCCAATAATTAATGTTCAAATATTTAAAAAATAAGGGCTAGATTTTTAAAAAGTGCGCATGCTACCTGGTGCACACGCATGGACACACGATTTTATAACATGTGCGCACCGGTGTGCACATGTTATAAAATCAGGGGCAGTACGCACAACGGGGAGTTGATTTTGGCAACATTCGCACGCAATGCATCGGGGCCTTCCCCAGTTTCCTATCCTATACCCTACCCTCCCTTCCCCTCTCCTCCCCACCCTCTAAAACCCATTTTAAAAATTTTTTTTACCTTTTATTTTGTAAGTTACTTCAGGGCCTGACCTGAAGTAACTTGCACGCTCCAGCAGCCGTGCAAGGCTCCGGGACAGCGAGGAATGGCGCTGTCCCAGGCCGTCCCACCCCTCTACAGAGGCCTGGCTCTTGTGCGCGTAACAGAGGTTACGTGCTTGGCCTGGCCTCTTCTAAAATGCACACAGCGAGCACAAGGCCCAGCCGTACGCGTAACCCAGCTGCGCGTAACCCTCGTTTTATATATATATATAATATATATATATATATACACATATATATATATATATTATTTTTTTTTTTGTATAATGTGTTTATTGAAGTTCAACAAAACCATACACAACAGCAAATATGATAAGTTGTTTCAACATTTTTCTTTATAATCCCACCCCTACTTGATCCCCATCCTCCCCCCTTCCCATTCCCCTATTCCTCTATTAGATTTTGGTTTCATGTCATATACATAAATATGAGGATCTACAAGACATAAGCATCAGCATCAACATCATTTTGGTCTGATATCACATGATAGTCCAGGACAAAATGGTAGCTACAGCATACTAGATCCCAACAATCCCTTGAGAGCAGATTCTCCTCCTGCCATGAAGTTGTCAAAAGTAGTGGGTTAGTTGGCCTAAAAATACATCAGAGGAGCTAATGGAATCCGCTGAAAGCCAAAGCGGAAAGGGGGCTGAGACATGTACTAGGCAGCCTCCATCCACTGATAGATTTGTGGAGGTATGAGATGGCCTCTAAGTGCACTGTAGGGAACAGTAGCCCTGTTAAGAAATTACTCACCAAATAGGCATAGTCAGATACAGAATAGCTCTGCAATAAAGTTCAATGTTGGGTCGGGGGTGTGGCTGATGTCACTATAGACATAGCTGGTGCTACTGTAGGCGACAAATAAGTTAAAAGTGGTTCCTATATTAGGTGGTTACTGGAAAACGTTTTCAAGGATGATAACCTGGCTATAGCATATTCCAGAGAGCATAGGTGTATCATTTTTTTGTAACTAGTGCTCATGTTTTGGGCTTTGAGAATCTAGCCATCTTAATAAAATTGCCTTCTTGCCCAATAGACCGGTTCTGCCCAGGAAAAGACGTATTGGTACACTCAATGATGGGGTTTGGTGAGCAGTATGTCCAAACAACCAAAAATCAGGCTGTAGTGGTAAAGTAATGTGTAACAGCTGAGAGCATGTATGTCGTATACATTCCCAAAAATCTAATACCAGGGCAGATTCCCAGAAACAGTGAAAATATGTACCTACACTTTGCCGACATTTAATGCATAGGTTAGAGGAGGTGATTTTATATTGAAAGACACGCTCTGGAGTAATCTAAATTTGCCAAAGGAATTTATATTCCGTCTCCCAAAGCAGAACATTCTCGGAGAGATCGGTGATCGAATCAAATCTTTTTTTTTAAATGTCATAAGGGACCGAAAACTGAGGCCATTTCACGCACCTCGCGTGTAAGGTCTCTTAAAAAAAAAAAAAAGGTAAGGTCCGATCCGCTGCCAGAACTTTGTAAAAAAAGGAAATGGTAGGGTGTTGTGTCCGCCCCAAGGCTAAAACTGCACATATGCTCTGATTGGCCCCATTTCTTCATAGGATGCTGAGTTGCTGTTGAAGAAATGTCTAATTTGGAGAAAGGGGTAAAAATCTATGAAGGTGAGTTTGTATTGCTGTTGTAAGGTGAGGAAATCCAGTTTCTTTCCGGTAGTGGGCTGAAATAGTTGTGGATATATCCTAGTCCTTGCTTAGACCACAAGGAGAAAGCAGCCTCCATCAATCCAGGTGGGAAATCAGGGTTATTGGTGATGGTAATTAACGATGTCCTGCAGGAACAATGGCCATAATGTTTACCAAATACTCATAGGGCTTTGTGAAAGCATTGGGAATTTTGTTTAGTAAGCCATATAGGTGCCATTTGAAGGATGTAAACCCATTTTGGCATAAGGACCATTTTGAAGAGTTGGATCCAGCCTATCAAGGATAAGGGCAGAGATTGCCATCCGTTCAATGTATTTTCAGTATATAATAATAAGGGTTGAACATTGGCTCGATATAAGGTTTTGATATTGAGCAGTATCCGGATCCCTAGATACTTTAACTCAGTCTGTACCCATTGTAGGGGAAACTTGGAGGGCCAGGTCACATGTAGGGGTGCCAGTCACATCAATGGCTTCCGATTTTTCCTCATTGATTTTGAGGCCAGCAAAGATGCCAAATAACTTTTGCCATTGGAGCAGTTCAGTTAGTGAGGTAAACGGGTTTGTGAGGAAGACCAATACATCATCCGCAAACGCGGACACTTTAAAATTGTGCAGTATATCACCAAAACCTGTGATGGTGTGTGTGGAGTCTATTTTCTGCAGTCAAGGATTGATCAATAAAATGTAAAGCATAGGTGACAAAGGGCAGCCCTGCCTGACTCCTCGTCATATGGGGATATTGTCGGAAATCATCCGATTGGCGATAATACGTGATACGGGGGCATCATATAAAAGTAAATATTGTAAAAAGTCTCCCCGAATTCCATATCTATATAGGATGGAAAAAAAGATATGACCAGGACACTCATCGAACGCTTTTTTGGAATCGAACCCAATAACTAAGGCAGGGATACTGTGGTTTTGACACACCTGCATTGCAGTAATCAATTTGATGATATTAATATTTGCTTTCAGCCCCTTAACAAACCCTACTTGGTGGCGAGAGATGAGGTAAGGCAGCAAGGCATTCAGCCTCTCAGCTAAGATTTTGGCTAGTAACTTAAGATCGCAATTAAGTAAGGAGCCAGGCAGAAGCAGATCCTTACCCAGCTTTGGTAGCACTGTAATATGGGCGAAGTTGAAATGTGGCAGAAAGGAGTGCTTGGTCAGGCCATCTAAATAAAAGGCCACCAGAGGGTCAACCACTTGATGACGTAGACATTTGTAAAAATTGTATGAGAACCCATCTGGGCCTGGTGACTTCCCAGGCTGCGCCCGAATTAATGGCTGTAAAACTTCCACATTTTGGATGGCCCAATTCAGAAACTCTAACTGTGAAGCTGAGAGAGTTAGGAGGTCCATCCTGTCAAAAAAAACAATGTTCCTCCTCCTTCCCCTCTTTTGGAGCTGCAGCATACAAAGTTTCATAAAACGACCTGAATACCTCACAAATCTCTGTTTTGCTAGTAACTTGTTCCCCGCTAGTATTGCGGATATGCGGGATAAAAGTCTTGGGTTTTATGGCGCGGACCAGATTGGCTAGACATTTCCCCGTTTTGTTGCCATATCTAAATAATTCTTGTTCCCTTCTCGTTAGGTGTTGTGCTCGCCAATGGAGGTTCGTATTCAATTGGTTAAGTATACTATAGTACTGGGACATATGGCTCGAATTTGGATCTTGGCACATACCTGCCTTAGCAGTTTGCCAATTATGCCTCTAGTTCCAGAATCTTTCTGTTCAATGCTTTTTTCCGGGAGCTCAGATATGAGATAATACTCTGCCTTGCCTGTTTCCCAAAAAAGATGGGGTTCTGAGGAATGTTGCTAGTTATGGGCTGCGAATTCTGCCCACTGCTCTTTCAAATACTTCTGAAATGTAATATCATCTTTGAGATAGCTGGGGAACTCCACATGCGAGCAACCTCCCGGTCTGTTTTGGAACATAGAAGTAATGAGATCAGGGCATGGCCCAATATTACCTGCAATTCAACAGTGGCCTGTGCTGCATCCGGAAAAGCAGCCTGAGATATCAGTATATAATCGATACAAGATAGTGAAAGGTGAGATCGAGAGATATTAGTATAATCCCACTCCTCCGGGTGTAGTGACCTCCAGATGTCTACCAGTCCCAATTGACTACAGAGAAATTGTATGCCCATCCCCCATTCTCTTCCCTTACTAATGGCTGTAGTACTCTTATCTAGTGATAAATCATGTACACAATTAAAGTCCCCCATAAGATAGAGTGTACCATGAACATTAAACAGTATGTTACAGAGCTTGACACAAAAGGCATGTGAGTATTTGTTAGGGGCATAAACAAATATTGTGACTGGAGCCCCATTCCACTCTCCCATTAAAATGACATAATGCCCTTCAGGATCTATCAGACTCTTGATTGTCTGGAAATCTGTGGTTTTGGTGATAGGTATGGCCACCCCTGCTTTTCAGCCCTGGGCCACTGAGTAAACACAAAAGCCTACCAAGTCTCGTCGTAGCTTCTCACTTTTCAGCGAAGAAAGGTGATTTCCTAAAGTCCCACTACAGCTGGTCGTAATTTCTTAAGATGGGATAACATCTTTTTCTTCTTAACAGGATATCCCAACCCATTCACATTCCAAGTTATTAGTTTAGCCATTGTGGCTTGGGATTATGATGCTATAATCGGCAGTAGGTAGTACCGCATGTTGAGAGGAATGAGGCTCCCAGCCTAGCCCCACCCTCTTTGATCTGGATCTGAGCATGCATATATGAGTATCTCTCATGGTGCTCACTAGGTCAGCTGTCCTAACATTAACCCAGATGGGTGGTGTGAGTAAGGCTTATCAAGACCGACCAATGACTGCGTCGGGTAGATAGAGTGATGTCATTCTCATACCTTAGCGTATAGAGGAACAAAGCCCCATACTCATATCCCTCCCTCCCTTTCCCTTCCCCTCCCCTCCCAAAAACCCTTTGTCCACAACCAAGTCCTCATAAGCTGAGGATGTGGAGTCTCATGTATCCATGTGTGAGGGTCAGTCTCCTGTCCAAGGTTCACTGATAGCAGGGGTTCAGTTTAGGAAATATGTGCCTTCTAAATGCTAGCTTCCGGGTGATCTATATGTCTGCCCTTCTGAGTTCCGCCCCAGGGGTAGTATTTTCAGTCTAGCCAGGTCTGGGACCAGATAAGCTGCAGTATGAGGTTCGATCTCACCTAGTTGAGAAGCAGGGTAGCCATTCGACGACCCCCCCCCCCCCTCTTTGTATAGCGGTAGAGCCGGAATATCTCCTTGCCCCCGATGCTAGTTTTATTTATTTATTTATTTAAGTTTTTTATATACCAACATTCAAGACGGTAGTCCCATCATGCTGGTTCACAAGAAACAGGGGTGCAATTATAATAAACTATAATTATAATAGTTATAATAATTATATAATAATTATAATAATAATAATTATAATAATTATATAATTATAATAGTTATAATAGTTGGTATACTCTCTCCGACTCCTAAGCCCCAGGTCTGCAGTGATGCAACCGGAGAGCTCTCACACCTCCTCTCTCACAGGCCAGTATTAGCATGCAATTAATTAGTCTGACAGAACGTCTCGTCGGGATTCGAGGGGGAACCCCAGCCCCCGTAAGCACCACTTGGCTCCATCTGCCACAGCCACTGAATGTTGGCTAGTGGTCAGGTGTCCGCTAGGAAGAGCGCCGTAGGTTTTATGCCTGCACCGTTGTGTGATCCGGGTGACAATTATTATCTGAGCCTCACAGCTCTGGGCAGACGTTCGATCCCTAACTCTGAAAGGGGCCCGGGCTAAAGCCCCCTGCCTGTGTCCGGTGTTGCTCATAATCTCCAGGCTGAACTGCAGTACCTGGCTATATAACGAATGTGGGCTGCACACAATATAACAAACTTTGTGGCATTCATGCCTGTTAGCTCATCAGTAAAGGCAGCTTGTACCCAATGTAGACAATTCTGTTTTAAGAAGGCACTTGCAGCCACTGGGGTTTCAAAGATGTGTGCTTGATCATTATACCAGACCCGCAGCTTTGCCGGAAATTGCAGAGAGAATTTAATTTGCTTTTGGTGAAGCGTTGAACAAACCGGTGAGAATCCTTTCCTTGCCTCAGACACGCGGACGGAGTAGTCTTGGAATAGGCAGATCGGGTGGGTTTCATAATTTAGCTGTAGCGCTTTCCGTGATGCCTGCCAGATTTTTTGCTTATGCTGGTAGTTTAGAAGTTTGGCAAAAATAAGCCTGGGTTTTTGCAGATTCGCGTGTTTGGCCCCGATCCTGTGCGCGCGTTCAATGATGACACAGCCCTTCAGTTCTGGGAGGTTCAGCGCATCCGGTAACCAAGTCTCTAATAGTGGCCCTAGAGCACTATCTTCCAGCGCCTCTGGAAATCCTAAAAGAGAATGTTGGAGCGGCGTTCCCAGTTTTCTAACTCTTCCAATTTATCTTTGAGTTCCCCGAGCATCTTGTCTTGCGCCGCCATTTTGCTAGTTCATGCAAGTGAATCATCCTCCAGCAAACGGATGCGGCCCTCTGCTTGTTCTATCCGTGGGTTGAGCTCGGCTAGGGTGGTTTTAACCTCTGTAATTTGGGATGCAATTGCAGCTAATTTCTCATCCAAAGCTGCATAAATAACATCTTTAATATCCGCAATAGTAGCAGCAGTTGCTGGGGTTCACTGTCGGGCGCCATTTTGGGATCAGGGCCGTGCGATTTTTCCCTTACCTCCTTTTGCTGACATTACTGGGGAGGTCCGCTGCATATAATGCTCTATGGACATAAGACCCTGTAAGTTGGTAAAAAAAAAATAATGGGTGAGTTCCCCGCGGGATGAAGAGGATTTCTGGTGATTAGCGAAGCCGACCCTCAGAGCCTAGAGAGTTCCCTCTTGCCTGGCTCACCACATCACGTGACATATATATTTTTAGGAAGAGAAAGACTTGTATACAGAGTTATTTATTATAATTCTTTTATTAGTAACAATATGAAAATTATTACAAGTTAGTTATAATCATTTCTTTTATAAGTATAATTTGTATAATAATCATAATCTTGTGCTCAGCTATAAGTATTATTAAAAACCAAAAGCAATATCCAAAATCAGTTCTCTTATTCGTTTAGCCTGGGGAGAAGGTAAGGAGTGCCACTTAATAACTTAGTCACATGCCTCAGCAAATATGCTAGACGTCTCCAAAGTTCTCAGGTTTTCTCTACCTCCTTATATACCTGATTTTTACAATATCATTGTGTGCAATAAATCCTTGCTCCTTGTCACCAGGACACACATTTTTCCTATGTCTCATTACTCATTTACTCCCACCCTTACATCCCTCTTGATTATATTTTTATCATATATTTTCAAAATTACCCCTTTTTCCCTTTGTGCAGTGATACAAAAGTTCAAAGTGAACTATAAGTGCCATCATGTGTTGGTGTGCATATATTTTATTTCCCCAATCCCTTTATCGACTATGTCAGCATCTGCCTCTCCCTTTGGAATTCTCACTTCTGTCTTGTCAAAACTAAATCATCAGTCGGGATCTGCACCAGGGTCCTCTGCATAGCTAAGTTCCTGCCTTTTGCCACCCAAAGGGAACAATGAGTATTACTTGTCACTTCTGTTTTCCTTGCTACCTACAAGTTTCCTTTGCTCCTACATCTCAAAATAGTATCGGCAGAAACAGGCACCAGGGTGAGAGCAGGGCAAGGGTAAAAAGTTAACTCTCTCCAAGCTTCAAGCTCTCCAGAAATGTCTGGAATATTCTATTATATACACACTGCCATGGCCCAATCAGCCTCCTTCTTCAATTCGAACTATGGAGGGATGGGTACCACAATGGCCCCAGTGGTCTCTTTTTCACTTCAAGCCATGATGGAATGGACACTGCCATGGCCAACCGGCCTCTTATTCACTTCTGGCCATGGCAGGATGGGCACCACCATCGCGCAGCCAGTCTTCCTACACTGGGAGGGGGGGGCGAGCTGTGTGCACCCACAGGAAGAGTTGTACACAAGTGCACATGTGCAGCAAAAAGCTGCACGCATGCGCAGAACTTTTCCCGCGCACGCATGCAGCTTAGAAGGAACATTAGCGATAGGCAGCAGCACTTATTGTTCTGAGGGAAGAGCCAGAGAAGATGTGATAGCTTCCCAAGTTGGTGGTGCATGGCACACCCCATTTCAAAGTTTGTGGCGCCTATGTACCACTGCACACTATGGTCGCTGCGCCCATGATTTTAAGTACTTCTCACCCTCAGCAGCCCATTTTCACTGTAATTCAGGAAGCACACTCCTTGTCTTAGCACATGGCTTATTGAGCAACACACTAGTCCCTGTTCATAATGAGCTGGAAAAACAAAAACCCATGCAATGAAATCTTACTCTTCTTGACATGGTGGTAGCACTAGCAGTGGCAGGAGCACTCATACTTGCAACACCAATGCTGCCACCAGAATATAAGCTGCAGAAAATTGCACATTGGAAAATTTATGGCAAATTTTTCATGGAATATTTGAAAACTGCAAATTTCTTAAGGTTTCCATAAAACAGAAATTGCACTTTTTACACTTACTTAGATTAACACAGACAGCAATGGCTAAATAGGAGAAGCTTATAAACTGTTTTGAGGAGTTACATGGATGAACTTGCTGAACCAGCATTAGTGGATTCTCAGTCACCTGAAGTATGTATGTACTTTCACAATGCCTGGATTGTTTACTGCAGTATTTGGAGGGAGTGGGGCATTTTGGGGTGTGACTAAACTACACAAGTACACGGAGGGGGTCATTTTCAGAAACTTACTGGGGGTTTTTGTGTGCGTAAAGTCATCATATACACGTGTAGGTAGCCTGTGTGCAGGTAAAGCCAGTCAGAAGGCTGGGAGTACGTGTGCACTGTTGCTGCCACACGAAAAATGATGCATGCATAGAGAGGGTTTCTGTATGGGCTTAAAAATAGGTACATACTTTTCAAGTTAGGTACCCTATTGAAAATGTACCCCTTAACCACTAATATCTCCTCAGGAAAGAATATAAATCTAAATGAAAGACAGCTTCTTCATGATTTTATTTAACTACCAACCAAATTGTCATTATAAAAAATTGCAGGTACTTCAGTTTTAAATGGAAGGATTCTGCTAGTACATTCAACAGAAAATCAGCTTGATTAGTGTAAAAGAATCTGTCAAGTACAGCACATATTGATTCACGGATCTATTCTAACTTCCTGCAGGAGCGGCATGAGCCTCTTTGTTACCATGGCAGCAACACAAAACCGTTCAAATCTAGAAACCCTACCATCATTGTACGGATCAGCCGGTATTGATAGCATTTATAGTGCATAGATTAACCAAATACTAAATTTATTAACAATATACTGTAAACAGAAATCAAAGGGCCTATTTAGTACAGGTCTCATCCCATCATATGTTTATGGTACAATTCAAGTCACTAGGCACCAAAATTATTGGAAAAACAATGCTACATTTGAAGTCAAGCATGCTCATTAAGTTGCCATGACAGTCTAATGGAGCTCATTTTCCAACAAATTAGTCACATGCCCGACATGCAATTTCAGAAACAAAAGCATTTCAATGCATAATGACAGGCTTACTAAATCCTACCCACATGCTGGCGCGATCACACACATACCACACACACACACACACACACACACACACGCGACCTCTCAGTTCTTCAAGCTCCTAATGTACAACGCTGACCCAGAAGAGAGAGGTGCAGTGTACTATGTCAAACCTTTTCAAGTAGAATTATTATTGCAGCAGAAGACAGCTTTCAAAGACAGATTTCAGTTATCTTGGATCAGAAGCATCCGTTCATCAGAGCAAGCCCTTGCTGTCTGTTCTTCCTGCAATGGCTAAATTTAAGTCTATTCTGGTAATTCAGCATTCGGTTGTAAAGCTCCTATTTTACAGAACACAGTCTCTTCGGAGATCCATCTAGAACAAAACTACCTTTCTTTTAGAAAACACCTGAAATTCTGGCTTTATGTACAAGCCTTTTCAGGATAGACAGGGTGGTGGCTTTGAGTAATTAGCCTCTGAGAAACAATCATTTCTATTTTTTTGGCCTCTGCTCTTTTTTTTTTTTTTTTTTTTTTAATTACTTATATATATATATATATATATATATATATATATAAAGAGAGAGAGAGAGAGGGAGGAAACTTCCCTGTACATTTGAGAATTTATCATATATCATTTTTAAAGATATGAAATGTTTAAGTATTAGGCTAATAACACTGACTATATTATTTAGATTTGGGTTGATTTTCATTGCCCTTGATATGTACTAATTGTTTATATTTTATTTTGTGACTTGCCTTGTGGTTCAGGCATGAAATAGAAAATGACTAAACAATTAACAAATAGCTATAAAGATGTCTTTTTAAAAACAGAACAAAAGAAAGGGAATTCAACTGAGAAAGTGAAATATTAGATCTATCGAATGTATTTACATATAGAATGCAAACCCTTGCATTTCAATACTAAAACATACTTTGTACCATCATCCAGTGCTGTATTATATTTTGTTCCTATATGCCAAGGTAATATGCAGATTGTAAAATACATCAGAAACAGCAAAACAAAACATATATACACCTATATAATTATAGAAACAGCTACAGTTTATATACACAGAATGCAGAAGACATTTTAACCAAATTTCCCTTTAACTTTAAGAAGCACAGTTTAAGCAATAATTTAAAACTGCATTAAGTATATTTGAAAGGCAGTCAAATCCAGTTTTGGCTGCCGTAATTAACACAGAGCCGAGCTGGCCCATATAAGTCCTCCTCTTCACAACCTAAGGGAGGGAAGATTGTGATAGGAAGGTTGGAAGAGATGGATGTGCCTCGAGAAGGGTTTGCAGTCAAGAGTAAGGTGTGATGTTGATTGGCAATAAATTGCGGGGAGGTGGGGTTTGAGGCTATAAGGACGAGATAGCAGTTGGGGGGGGGGGACATCTTTTGCTAGGTCCACAGGTGCAAGACAGCCCCCCTCCTCCCTCCCATTTTAGTTTGCTGATGCTTTATGTGCTTCATCTTCCCTCAGATATGTTGTCGTAGCGTGGGAGCGGGAGACCCAAGCCAAATTATTGGTTGATGCGACGGGCATCGCCACAGTGGAAGTTAATCTGCCAGTGCTGAACTGGGGTAGCCGTCAGCATGCGGTGGGCTGCACATTGGTGACATGGACCATGGGATGGCCTTGAGCGGCTAAGTTCCCAGGAGCCACCTCCTTTGCTGGGTCATGGCATGGATGGGCCTCTATTTGTGGCGGCGGCGGTACAGCAAAAGATGTCTGAGGCCTAGGTGGGCTGCAGGTTGTCCCTTGCTGGGGGATGAGGCACGGAAGATGCCCAGACTTCTAGGTCGGAGGGAACAGGTATTCCTTGTTTAGGCTGGGGTCATATGCTACGCAATAAAGCTGCAGCCTCGTTTACTCAAAATGCTGTTTTGGTGTGTTATTAAGATTGTGCAAAGGATGTGAAGGGAGCGTGGACGGGACAAGTGTCTCGGATACCCATGTTATTACAAATTTCAGCAGGGTTTAAAATGTAAATTAGTTACAAAGAGGGAAATTGAAGGGTGGAACTGAGGATAGTTTAGAATGTCTAAAATAGTTTGGAACATCATTCTAGGTTTTCTGCTTTCCCTCATCTGTATTGGCAAAATCCTCATTTCTTGGGGGGGGAAGAAAAACAAAAATCAATTTTTAAAGTCATTAAATGCGTTAATCGGTAATAATTGCCCTCCCTGAAAGCAGTTAAAACTACAAGCATTGTTCTACAATTCCCATACTTTTAGCCATACTGAGAAGAGGCAGTCCCAAGGGCATGTTTAAGTCAGGGGAAGAAAATACTGCATGTAGCCTGCATTTTCAAATCAATGGGCATTATTTTACACGAAACAAGGTGGCAATGTTTACTCTCACCAGCTGGACACAGAAATGCCAATGGTGCTTTTAACTGAGACGAAAAATATGCACGCTGATACTAGATCAGAGATGGATGGACAGACAAGCTGCCCATAAGTTGTTCTTTTCTTCTTTTCCTAAAGAATGCCTATAAAGTACCCACAGAAAAGGCCAGTGCAAATGTCCATAGGTATGAAAGCAAAACTACTTCTACTACTTATCACTTCTATAGTGCTACTTGATGTATGCAGCGCTGTACAAAAATACGATAGATAATCCTGTCTCAGCAGAGTTTGCAGTCTTAATCAATACAAAACATACAGAGCAAAAGAGATTTGGGGAATTTAATTTATTAGGAAAGTGATTAAGATCAATAAGGCTGAAAGTGGATTAATCAGGGGTTAAAATTTAAAAGCAGACTCAAAATGGTAAGTTTTCAGACTGGATTTGAATAAGGCAAGAGAGGGAGATTGATGCACCGACTCAGGAATACCATTGCAAGCATACGGGGTAGCCAGAAGGAAAGCACAGAGTCGGCAGTAGAGGAGAAGGGCATGGATAGGAGTGACTTGCCTGATGAGTGGCACTCACAAAGAGGTATAGGGAGAGAGAAGAGAGAGAGAGGAAGTAAGGAGCTGCAGAGCAAAGGCTCTTGTAAGTAAGAGAAGCTTAAACTGTGTCTCTATGGAGTGATTTGAGAAGAGGGGTTAAATGAGTGTATTAATTTAGGTGAAAGATACATTGTGCAGCTGAATTCTGAATGGATTAAGGTGGAGGGAGATGGTTCACTGAGAAATCCATAAGGAGCAGGTGTTGCAGTAGTCTAAGCAGGAGGCGATATGAAAGTGGATAAGGTTTCTGGTAGTGGGTGCAGAAAGGAAGAGATGGATTTTGGTGATGTTATAGAGAAAGAAATGTCACCTTCTACCCTTGTTTTGGATGTGTGTAGAGAAAGAGAGAAAAGATTTGAAGATGACCCCCCAAAGTTACAGGCTGAAAGGACTGGAAGGATGACAGTGTTATCCACAGAAGGAGAGAAAGGGGAAAAGGGGAAATGGTGTTGGGGGGACGGGGGATGGACTGTGGAGTTCCATCTTGGCCATATTGAGCTTAAGGAGGGCAGTGAGACATTCAAGCAAAAATGTTAGACAAGCAAGCTGAGATTTAGAACTGCATTCCATATGAAATTCCTGGCATAAAGAGTTAAATATGGAAATCATCAGCATAAAGGTGGTAATGAAAGCCATGAGAGAAAATCAGAGCATCAAGGGAATTAGAAATAGAGAAAGAAGAGGGCCCAGGACAGAGCCCTGAAGCACCAGTAACGTGGGATTCTAGTGAAGGAGGATCCACCAGAGGACACACTAACAGAGCCCTGAAGCACAAGTAACGTGGGATTCTAGTAAAGGAGGATCCACCAGAGGACACACTAAAAGAGCCCTGAAGCACCGGTAACATGGGATTCTGGTGAAGGAGGATCCACCAGAGGACACACTAACAGAGCCCTGAAGCACCGGTAACGTGGGATTCTGGTGAAGGAGGATCCACCAGAGGACACACTAACAGAGCCCTGAAGCACCGGTAACGTGGGATTCTGGTGAAGGAGGATCCACCAGAGGACACACTAACAGAGCCCTGAAGCACAAGTAACGTGGGATTCTAGTAAAGGAGGATCCACCAGAGGACACACTAACAGAGCCCTGAAGCACCAGTAATGTGGGATTCTAGTGAAGGAGGATCCACCAGAGGACACACTAACAGAGCCCTGAAGCACCAGTAATGTGGGACTCTAGTGAAGGAGGATCCACCAGAGGACACACTAAAAGAGCCCTGAAGCACCGGTAACATGGGATTCTAGTGAAGGAGGATCCACTAGAGGACACACTAAAAGAGCCCTGAAGCACCGGTAACATGGGATTCTGGTGAAGGAGGATCCACCAGAGGACACACTAACAGAGCCCTGAAGCACCAGTAATGTGGGATTCTAGTGAAGGAGGATCCACCAGAGGACACACTAACAGAGCCCTGAAGCACCAGTAATGTGGGATTCTAGTGAAGGAGGATCCACCAGAGGACACACTAAAAGAGCCCTGAAGCACCGGTAACATGGGATTCTGGTGAAGGAGGATCCACCAGAGGACACACTAACAGAGCCCTGAAGCACCGGTAACGTGGGATTCTGGTGAAGGAGGATCCACCAGAGGACACACTAACAGAGCCCTGAAGCACAAGTAACGTGGGATTCTAGTAAAGGAGGATCCACCAGAGGACACACTAACAGAGCCCTGAAGCACCAGTAATGTGGGATTCTAGTGAAGGAGGATCCACCAGAGGACACACTAACAGAGCCCTGAAGCACCAGTAATGTGGGATTCTAGTGAAGGAGGATCCACCAGAGGACACACTATAAGAGCCCTGAAGCACCGGTAACGTGGGATTCTGGTGAAGGAGGATCCACCAGAGGACACACTAACAGAGCCCTGAAGCACCGGTAACGTGGGATTCTGGTGAAGGAGGATCCACCAGAGGACACACTAACAGAGCCCTGAAGCACAAGTAACGTGGGATTCTAGTAAAGGAGGATCCACCAGAGGACACACTAACAGAGCCCTGAAGCACCAGTAATGTGGGATTCTAGTGAAGGAGGATCCACCAGAGGACACACTAACAGAGCCCTGAAGCACCAGTAATGTGGGATTCTAGTGAAGGAGGATCCACCAGAGGACACACTAATAGAGCCCTGAAGCACCGGTAACATGGGATTCTAGTGAAGGAGGATCCACCAGAGGACACACTAAAAGAGCCCTGAAGCACCGGTAACGTGGGATTCTGGTGAAGGAGGATCCACCAGAGGACACACTAACAGAGCCCTGAAGCACCAGTAATGTGGGATTCTAGTGAAGGAGGATCCACCAGAGGACACACTAACAGAGCCCTGAAGCACCAGTAATGTGGGATTCTAGTGAAGGAGGATCCACCAGAGGACACACTAAAAGAGCCCTGAAGCACCGGTAACATGGGATTCTGGTGAAGGAGGATCCACCAGAGGACACACTAACAGAGCCCTGAAGCACCGGTAACGTGGGATTCTGGTGAAGGAGGATCCACCAGAGGACACACTAACAGAGCCCTGAAGCACAAGTAACGTGGGATTCTAGTAAAGGAGGATCCACCAGAGGACACACTAACAGAGCCCTGAAGCACCGGTAACGTGGGATTCTGGTGAAGGAGGATCCACCAGAGGACACACTAACAGAGCCCTGAAGCACAAGTAACGTGGGATTCTGGTGAAGGAGGATCCACCAGAGGACACACTAACAGAGCCCTGAAGCACAAGTAACGTGGGATTCTAGTAAAGGAGGATCCACCAGAGGACACACTAACAGAGCCCTGAAGCACCAGTAATGTGGGATTCTAGTGAAGGAGGATCCACCAGAGGACACACTAAAAGTGCCATGGGAGAGGAAGAAGAGAAACAAGAGAAGAGGGAGTATGGAAATGCAAGTGAGGACAGAGTACAAAGAAGTAGATGATTAACTGTGTTAAAGGTAGCAGATAAGTCAAAGAGGATAAGGATCAAGAAAAGGTCTTTGGTTTTAGTCATAAAGAGGTCATCAGAGACTTTGGCGGGGCTGTTTCTGTGGAATAGAGAGGGTGAAAGCCAAGCTGGGGTGAACTAAGAATAGTTAAAAATGAAAGAAAGTCAAGACAGTGGAAGTGAACAGTACATTCGAGAAGTTTGGATGCAAAAGAGAGGAGGGAGATGGGATGGTAGTTAGCAGGGCAGGTAGGATCTAATGAGAGATGTTGGAGGAGTGTTATCACAGTATGTTTTGAAGGCAGCAGGAAAAGTTGTAGTGGAAAGTGATAGACAGTGTTTCGGAATGACTGCAGGGAAAACAGAGCTGAGGATCTAGGTGGGAATAAATGAGAGGAACAAATAATGAGTTTGGAGGAGGAGGAGGACAGACGATGGGAAGTTTTCCTACACTGTGATTTCCGAAAAGAAGGAAAGGATGGTAGGGGCCAGAGGAAGGGGGAAAGGAATGGAGTTTGGGGGAGTGTGGGGGGGGGGGGGGAAGGTAGAGGTGACTTGGATGAGAACTTGGGACTAATTTTGTGAAACTTGTCATGGAAATAGTCAGCCATAACCTGGGCAGAAAGTGAAGGGATGGAGGGAGGTAAAGGCAGTCTAAGAAGGGAATTAAGTGTGAGAAAGAGACTACAAAGGCTGGAGGCAAGATAGTTTGTCAGATGAATATAGTAATCATCTTGTTTAACCACTGCAGTAGTAGACTGGAAGGACATCAGCATGAATCTGAAATGGATGAAGTTTGACATGGGCATGGGATTCTGGCCAGGGATGCTGTACAGAACAGGCACAGGAACATAGGAAGCAAATTCTGGGGGGGGTGAGGCAAGGCTGGGCTTCGGGGCAGGTAAGGGGAGGGGCAAGAATTGTCTACAGCAGAAAGGAGCACAGTGTGTTGTAAGGAGAAACTGTCTCATCAACTGACACAGACAACGTAGGAGTGAAGAGGAAAGATGAGATAGGCATGGAGGGGATACAGGGCATGATTGCCTGGACACTCCAGACGTTGTTAGGGCTGTGGGGGAGAATGGTTTAGTGTGAAAGTTATCATAAGATGGTCTGAGAGGGAAAGAACTAAGGTGGAGAAGTCTGAGATGCGGCAGTTGGAGGTAAGAACTAGGTGAAAGCAGGTGAGTGGGGGCAGTCGAGCAGAGTAGGAGGTCAAACGAGGAGCTGAAGACAAGGAATTTCGAAGCATAGGAATCAGAGAGGGTTAATCAGCCTGGCGGTTAAAGTCCCCAAGAATAAGAGAAGGGGAAGATGGTTCAAGGAAGAAGGGAAGCCAGGAATCAAAGTCTGTGAGAAAGGAAAAGGGGGGGAGGGTGGTTATCAGGGGGTCGGTAAATGACAACTGTCTGTAGCAGTTGCAAGGTAAATAGGCAGACGGAATGGGGCTGAAAGAAAGAAAAGGAGTGGGATTGAGATATAGGAAGGGATTGAAACCTACGGGGGCGGGAGGAGAGCAGCAGTGCACACATGCTTTCACTTTGAAAAAATGGGCTAAAGTTTGTAGCTAAAAAGCACCTACGGATTTTGTCCCAATACAGAAAGTCTGAAGGAGGCACCCATAATGCACAGGAGTGATTACTCATTTAAAATATTACACAGTCCTCGACAAAGCCACCTACATTTCAGCTAGCAATGAAAGGTACCGGATGAAACAAACGTTCTAGACATGATTCTAACATCAGTGTCGAAAGATACCGTAAGTGCTTTTCCTGTCTGGGTTTAGCTGGATAGTATTGCCCTCGTCTCACCTCAGAGTCAGCATATCAGAGAACCTTAGGGTTAACAGGTTGTCTGAGAAGGCGGTGGGTAGCGCTAGTGAAATGCCAGATTGCAAGTGGCATACTATAACCAGGAACGGGAAAAAAACCCCCTGCAATTCTGCGCAAATCATTGATGCGACCTCACTGGAGTAGTGTGTCCAGTTATAGAGACAACGAGTAGACGCAATCTAGAGGATTACCAAACTGGTACAGTACTTGCACTCTGAACCTAATGAGGTGATAACTCTGGAACTTAGATATACGTACCCTGGAGGAGAGGCCAGAGAGGAAGGAAGGCTAGAGATATTTAGAAAGCTTGTCTATATAAATAAATGTGCAAGACAATGTTTTTACTGGGCAGAAATTTCTACGGCAAGGGGCTACGATATGAAGCTGAAGACTGTAGATTCAGAAATAAAAGCAGCACTTTGCACAAAAAAAAAGCATGGTGGATGCATAGAAGAGCACAGTGGTGGTGAGAGCCAACAAATCAGTAACAGAGTTCAGAAAAGCATGGGAGAAGCACAGAGGATTCTTAGTACTCAGAAAGCAAGAGCAAAGCCTAGATACGTATGTACTTATGACATTATAAATCGCTTTCCAGTTTTTACAATAAAATCTTTCAAAGCGATGGGGACTGCGAGCTCTTAGCGGTGAAATTGGCCCTTCAAGAATGGCGCCCCTGGTTAGAAGGAGCACAACATAAATTCACGATCTTTACAGACCACAAGAATCTCGAACACTTAAAGGAAGCTCAGCTAATGAACCCCAGACAGGCCCGCTGGGCGTTGTTCTTCAAACATTTTAACTTTGAACTCCACTCTCTTGCACTCTCTCTCACCAGAAGATACGCCCGAAACTCCTAGACACATCATCGACCCAGCCTGCATAACCCTCGCAGTCACCAACATGGTGCCAGCCGGGAAGACGGTGGTCCCACGCCATCTCCGAGAGCGCGTCCTCCGCTGGGCCCATGACTCAAAGATGGCTCTCCTCCTCCACAGTCAGTTTGCGGCATCCCCAGCTTCCCCACTCTGCTGCCCGTCCAGGCTGCACGGCGGGGTTCAGCGTCCTCCATGGCGTCTGTCCTGCCCCTAGGCAGGCGTGGGCACGCGGACCACCCAGCCTCTTAAAGGGCCAGGGGCATATCCCAGCTCCACAGCACGCCCTGATTATCGGCAGGATTTAAGGAAGTGGTCAGACACCACTCCTTGCCTTGGCAATCAGGTCGTACACTCCGGTGTCTCTAGTTTGCCAGTTCCAGTGTCTCCTGTTCCTTCGTCTCTCCATCCCTAGTAGTACCCTTCGGACTGATCTCATGGAGGACTGAGGGAACCCCAGGTTGCTATCGGCGAAGCTCCAGCTAGCCTCTGTCTCCTCCTGTGCTCCACCTCCTGGTGGCAGGTGTTCTCCGGGTCCGACCGGAGGGCTGTACCAATCTTGCACCAAGCCAAGGGTCCACCTCCAGCATGACAATGATATTCTTACATTTACACTTAACTCTTTTTAAAATTACTCCTAAATGTACATGATGTAACTAAAGTTCCAAAATGATTACTAGTGATCACTAAAATCATAAGCCCGGATTTTCAAAGGCCTACACGCGTAAAATCCGGGGTTTATGCGCTTGGCCGGGCCTTGCGCGTGCATTTTAAAATGGGCCCGGCCACATGCGTAAACCCTGGTACTTGCACAAGTGCCGGGCCTCTCTAAAGGGGCAGGCTGGGGAATGGGGTCTGGGTGAGGAGAGGAGAGGCAGGGCGTAGAAAGGCGCTGTCCTGGGGAAGCATGCGCCGGCTTCAGAGAAGCAGTTAGGATAGGTTTAGGGGGTGGGGGGGGAGGGGGGGAAGAGGGAGAAAGTTTAGGTAGGGAGGGGTAGGGAAGTTCCCTCCCAGTCTGCTCCTTAATTGGGGGAGGCCCGATTGTGTCGCCGAGAGTAGTTAGCGAAAATTCGCCCCCCTGCGTGCATTGCCTGCACACGCGGATTTTAAAATCTGGCACAAATATGCACGTGGCCATCAGATTTTATAACAAATGCGCGCAAGTTATAAAACTGGCACACACATGGACACGCGTGCGCTCCTTTTAAAAATAGACCCCATAAGGCATATCATGTTTTTAGAATGCACTTGCATTTCCCAACTATCTTAATCTTCATTAATAAAAATTAGCCTTCAAGAAAATATTTGATGTTTTACAAATTTGAAATGTCCAAAACATTTTCAATACAATAAAATGCTGCTCAAATGCATCACATGGT
This sequence comes from Rhinatrema bivittatum, assembly GCF_901001135.1. NCBI lineage: Eukaryota > Metazoa > Chordata > Amphibia > Gymnophiona > Rhinatrematidae > Rhinatrema > Rhinatrema bivittatum. Next base: position 100,614,447 of record NC_042616.1, on the reverse strand, counting down.
ATTTTACAGCTATACGGTCTTATTTATAAGGTTCCCCTCAAAATGGCAGAAAGGTTTTCATTGATCAGGCCCAAATACTTTTACTAGCACAGACTGCCTTCTTCTTTAACCATATCTTCATATAAAGGGATACATTTTTAGTAATAAGCAGAAAGAAAGAATTAGAAGAAAGGAACTGAACAGAATTACAAATGGAATGTATTCGAAATGTGATTCCTTGGAATTACATAAAGGAAAATTCATTTCCAAGTCAAATTATTATTAGGCATGTCCTCACAAGGGACATGCCCATTTATTCTCAGCTTGCTACTCCTTAAAGAAGTCATATTTTATGTATGTGGAATATCTACTAAAATTGTTTTTGGCTGAAGAGGTAGAAAAGATATGTTTGTGCAAATGGATTTCAGAAAGGCATAAATTTTAAAATGTGAAAAGATATGGGCATACAGTTTATACAATGTACTTAATGAGCATTATATAATAAATAATATTAAATGTAGTGACCCATTTTACAAAATAGGTTCAATAAACCATCAACCCGTCTTAGGCTGTTCCATTGTGCTAACCAGAAACTGTTCCTGGAAAGCAGCATACATAAAAAACAATTCTTGTTAGGAGCTGGATGTTGTTATTAACAGGAAACTAAAGTGAAGGAAAGACAAAATCAAATGAATATTAAGAATATATCATTGCCCAGCAGAGGGCAGTATTGTATACAAAAACTGGAAAGAAATTATATCCAGCGTTACATGAAAGATCAGCGTCTGTATCCCAGGTGAATCAGCCACAACCAACTGAGATTATTAGTTTGCTGCATCCCCAAAGGACGGAAACTGGAAACAGTTTCCTCAAAACAGTTTGTTTAATAAGTCCAGTCCAAACACAACCTCTGTGCCCTTCAAGATTACTATTAAACTGAAACCAGGGAAAGAGGGAAAGAGATGGCTTGTTTCAAAAGCAATCAAGGAGCTTACAGCATGCAGAGACCTAAATCAAGTAGGATACATAGGAAAGCTGGACATAAAACATTTTCCCCAAAATGTATAATTTGTCTAATTCATGCACGCATCTGAACTGTATGAAATTATCAGATGTATCCAGTATTATTTGTGCATTTTTCCACACTTGTGAATCTTGTTTTATTTTGTACGTAACCTAAGCTCCTTGGATGTATGGTAAGTCTTTCAGACCCACTGGACCTTGCGATTTGTGTTAGTCATTTCCTCTGCTGTGTTGTCCTACATACTCTTACACATTTGCATTTTTCTCCCTTTCCTGCCTGAGGCCGTAGGTTCAGTGGCCACATGTAACAGAGGAGATTTCACGCAGTAAGAGTCCAATACACGATTTGCATACACACTAACAACCGTGGTACGGCAGGTAAAGTTTGCTTACTCACCATTTGAAGTCTCATTGTTCCCCAAACAGGAAGTGTTTTAGTTCTCTGTGGTACACCGCTGTACTCTTGGGGAGATTTACAGCACACTGGCTGACTTAATGAGATCTCATGCATAGGCGCTGGCAAGCAAGGTCAGATACTACCAGCCTAACTAGGTCCTGTTAGGGGTATCTTCCCACCAGCATGATTTTCCCTCTCTAGATGCAGGGACCTCTCCTCTTGAATGTGTCAGCCACTCTCCTACAGAACTTCAGGGGCTCCTGTCTCTATCACTGACAGTTCCTAATTGTCTCTAAATACACAACAAACTAATGCAGCAACTTTACTGATCACAATCAATTTCCTGTCTCTCTCTCTTGGCTTCTCTCTATTTAGTCATGAAATTCTCTCCTATCCACACATTCCCAGCAGGCCTTCCTCTCCTTCCACTGCCTGGGTCTCCTGTTCTGGGTCTGCAAACACTCACAGGCAGAGACCTAAAGAGTACATTAAGGGAGGTAGGGGCCTTGCTCTGTGCTTGTAGCATGAGAAGCCATACGAAGGAGGGAAGGAGCAGAACAGTGCAGCCACAATGGCTGTAAAGTAGCAGGAACATATCTGCTCCCACTCAGGTCTACAATACAGTAGGAATCCTATCATGCTAAGAAGGTAAATTTTACAAGCTTTTATTCTTTACTTCTATGTAGACCTGCTGTGAAAAGAATTACAGTTTTATCTTCTGGTCCTAAGAAATTGAATATCTTATAAGCTGCATGTGAGTACTTTATTCCTTACTGTATAGAATGTTCAGTTTTCATGCACATACAGGGGCTCCATGCTGATGCATTAGACCCGCTGTCATCTCATCCTCAGGCCACACCCTGTTCCACCTGGTCCAAGGCAGCAGCTGCTACTGCTCATCTATCCCATGCTGGATAAAGAACTTCTCAGCATATGCTACTGTACAGAGAAGGCCAACCAAAATGATAAAGGGGATGGAACCATTTTCTTATGAGGAAAGGCTAAAGAGGATAGGACTCCTCAGCTTGGAGAAGAGATAGCTGAGGGGAGATAGAGGTCTATAAAATAATGAGTGGAGTAGAATGTATAAACGTGAATTGTTTGTTTACTCTTTCAAAAAGTACAAAGACTTTTGAAAAGGGAATAAACAATTAAGTTACTAAATTGTACATTTAAAACTCATAAGACAAAATATTTTTTTACTTAACTCAATGCATAATTAAGCTCCAGAATTCATTGTCAGAGGATGTAGTGAAAGCTGTTAGTGTAGCTAGGTTTATAAAAGTTTGGACAAGGTCCTGGAGGAAAGTCCATTAACTATTAAGATGCAGTTGCAGAAATCCACAGCTCATCCCTGGGATAAGCAGCAAAGAATGTCTCCCTTTGGGATCTTGCCAAGTACTCATGACCTGGATTGGCCACTGTTAGAAACAGGATACTGGGCTTGATGGACCTTTGGTCTGACCCAGAATGCAAATGTTATGTTCTTAAGTTCTCTTCTTTATTAGACTAAAATATCATGAGGTCCACATTCAGTCACTGTCCAAAGATAGCCAGATAAACTTGTTTGGCTTACTTTAGAGATATATTTAATAGTGCAGCTGCACTATTGAATATAGCTGGCTATCAGCTGGCTAATTTTATCCAGCTAACTTTAGAACAGTTCATTGGCCCAACCAGACTTGCCAGATAGGTTCTCAATTATCTGTCTAAATGCTTCTGAATTTGGACTTCATTGTTTACAAAGCTTTTGCAAACAGGAGAATGTAAGGGACCAAATAAAGGATGGTTTAATTTAGAAAATGAGGGGAAAAGAATCATGGGTAGTTAAGGAAAGTAAATATTGCAGAGGTATTTGGGGAGAAAATTATGGAACAATCTACTGAATATTTTTAGCCAACTGATTCAGAATGTAATAAGAATGACAGAATAAACTTTTCTACTAAACTAAATATTTCCTTTTTTCCTCTTGTTAATGTGGAACATCTTTAGGCCTGTCCACACTGAAGCTCTTAAACCGATTTAGTAATAATAAAAAAAAAAAAAAAAATTAGTTAGCATCCACACTGCAAGGTCAGTAAAACTATTGTTACCAATTTATTTGGAGACATTAAGCTGAATTTTCCAAGCTTGTGCATGTAATAATCAGCATATAGGCATGTAAATAGCATATATTCACATAAGGGTGCGTAAGTAAACCTATGCATGTAAAAAAAAAAAAAAAAAAGGGGGGCGGGGGCAGTCCAGGGTGGGGCCAACATTTTCGCATGTAAGTTACTATTTTATAAGAAATTTACCCGTGTAGATTTGGCAGCTTACTCGCATATATTTACACCTGCTCTTTAACTGGCGTGATTGTAAATGTCTTAAAAGTGAAATACTGATTAGGTGAGGGATCTGGGTGAAATGGGGGGAGCTAAGGCTGAAGAGCCAGAAGGATCTTGATGACCTGCAGATGGAGTGGGCAAACTGGTAAACTAATTGATAAGAATGGTAATTTCATTGCTGCATGCATGTTATAAAATCTCCCAACTACACATGTAAAACCCAATATAAGGGGGAGTAAATGCATGTGAATTATGTGAGCGAGTATATGGGAAACTCCCTCAGAACACCTTAAAGAACCAGCGACAGCTATCTGGCCTAGGCCTCCTTAAAAACCAGCCCTGCAAGGGATTATGGGTGAAGGGAGGCACCCCTTGCCTCACTATAAGGAGTCAGGGTCCAGAAGGATTGACAATGCCCCAAACAGAGGGCAGGAATCCATTGTATGTTAAGGACTGTAAATTAATGTCTGCAAACGTAAGCAGCCTTTTGTGCTATACTTTTCTGTTATTGTAAATAATCTTTCCCTCTCGTTCCCCTGGAGAGATACATTTGGAGGCAGGGAAGATGGAGCAAGTGTTACAAATACAGCAACTGCAGAATGCCCTACAAACTCAAATTGACTATCAGCAGGCACTGTAAGAGCAAGTTATGCAGCAAAGTACAGTACTAACTCAGGTAGGACAAGCAGTGAAGCCAGCCATAATCAGATCACCTCCCTCGTCACCAGTGTTACCAAAGATTGGCTCCATGTCTTCCTCTGTGAGCTTTCTTAATAAACTTCGAATGAACTGGTAAAGCGGACAGAAGCTTCTTGGACCACTTATTTGGGGAGCCTGCTGACGGGCAGTAAATCCAGATGGAAGGGCTAGCTATGCAGACGTGAAAGTCACCATACTGGAGAGGGCAGGCTGTAACCCAGAGGCTCTGATTCAAGAGAAGGACCTCCACCCTGGGGAAAGTCATCAAAATCATTTGCAGCAACTCAAGGACGCTAAGCAGACATGGCTACAGCCAAATGGGAAACTGGGCCTCGAAGTAGCCAATATCTTCCTCCTCAAGCAATTTGTATACGTTCTACACCCAGTCAAGCGACGCTGGGTATGCCAGCACTCTAAGGTTATCTTGGAGTCCGCTGTAGAGATGGCCAATGCCTTTTATCAAGCCTAGCTAGCAGCAGAGCATTCTGATATGTAAGAAAAACAACCAGTTTTGAATTCAAAGAGTCATGTAAGGGAACCTAAGTGTCCAGAGAGAAAGTGAGCAACAAGTCTGGACCCCCAGGAGTGTTTTCAATGTGGACAATGAGGCAACCCCAAGGACTGTTTTTTCAAAGACAGTAGGTCATTGCACGTCAACCTGGCGGCTTGGCCCACACAGATTCTTGAGTCCACAGGAACTAAGTAACCAGTTCCAAAGACGGCCTGACCCTGAAGTTAAACCCTCAGGTATGCTCACACACTGTGGGAAGAAAGTATACCCTGTCCAAAACTGTCCCTGGCAGAAAGACGAGGCGTGGAAGCATAAATTAACCTGGTGGAAGCCTCGCAACGTAGACTGAGCGAGTTTGTGATCCCACACAAGCCCTGCTGGACTCAGGGAATCTAAGGACTCTACTCTGAAGAAACCTGCCGAGAAAATGTCAATCAATAAGAAAACAGTGACCCTCACCTATGTCCATGGGAACCAGAAATTATATAATTATTATTATATATTATTATTATAATTATAATTATATTTGACAGGCCACATTGTATTGATGACCCCATTAGATCAGGCCAGCCTAGAGGTGGGAATACTGCCTCACCTCCCGTACCCCATAGCACTTGAACAGAACTAGCCACAGTTTGGGATGATCTGGGGTCACCTCACATCTAGTTTCAATCCTCCAAACTGTAATGATCTGTTTCATCAGCAGACCTCTCAATGCAAAGATGCAAGTTTATACCACAAGCGGCCTAGGAAGGTGAAGCCCTAAATGAAGCAGTAAGGAAAGCACCTCAGTCAGCTGCAAGCATTAAGGACTGCTGGGCATAAGACAATTGTAGAAAGGGACAAAGAGGGTATTTATTGAGATGACATATGCAATGACAAATCAGCCTTTCCCCTGTTCATGGTGAGGGAAACGGGATCCTGGTCCAGGATGGTAGCCTGGGTTCAGGCAGATGCTCACCTTAAGAAGGCTGAGCTGAGGGGTAGGATATGTGAGGTAGTAAATGTGAAACTCCCTCTGAACACCTCAAAGGACTGGTCACAGCTGTCTGGCTTGGTCTTCCATAAGAACCAGCCCCACAAGGGATTATGGGTAAAGGGAGGCTCCCCTCACCACACTACATGGAGTCAGGGTCCAGGAGGGTTGGGGAGGCCCCAGAGAGAAGGCAGAAAGTCATTGTATATTGAGAACTGTGAGTAAATTAAAAAAGGTAAGCAGCCTTTTATGCTATACTCTTCTGTTATTGTAAATAAAGTTTGTGCATGGAAACAGCCAGAGTCTGCCTCCGTCTATCCTCCTGGCTGTTTCCCCAATCCGTGGCCACTCCCATTACTACAGCAGGTAACATCTTCACTTGTATATTTTTAAAGATAGAAGTAAAAATACAAATGTATAGTAGTTGCGCAACACTTATCTGGATAAGTCCCACTTTATCCAGCTAAGTATCGGCTTTGCCACTTCTTAGCCGGATAAGCCTGAAAAGTGCTACTTATTCAGCTAAGTCAGAAGGCTGGATAGTTCTGAAAAGTGCTATTTATCTGGCTAAGTAAGACAGATGGAGACATTTCAAATAGAGCTATTTATCTGGACAAATAGCACTTTTCAGACTTATCTGGCTATTTGACTTAGCTAGATAAATAGCATTTTTAAGACTTATCCGGTCAAGTAGCTGCAAAGCCTCTACTTAGCTGGATAAAATGGAACTTATCCAGGTAAGTGATGCACAACTACTATACCCATGTATCTTTACTTCTAAGGTTTCTGGGTAGATTTGTGCATATTTTATAACCCACACATATCATATACATGCAGGCTATAAAATACAGGAGTAGATTTCCGCCCACCCATATATATATGTATATGGGCACATGTGTGCTACTGTTTTAAAGTTATCTTCTTAGTGTGAGAGGTGAATCCCAAGATTGATTTTTACAATATGAATTGGGCCTTCGAGTTTTTAATAGTTTAATGCCTAAGTATTTTTTTCCTTTCACAGATATAAAACATGAAACTTCATAGTTTATTTTTTCTATTGGTCTTTCCCCAATGTCTGTCTCTCCTTGACTGAATCACTTCTGCTTCTGAACACTGTTTACCAGTGGTTCTCAATCTTTTTTCCATCATGACACACCTGACAGATGATGCTCACGTGTGTGAACATTGCACACTACATTTAACAGCTATTCTAAAAAAAAAATAATAATAATAATAATCCTAGATATATTATTGCTGAAAATAATACAGGAGAAAGATAACATTCTTTAAGTTCAATATGTGCTTATAAAATATCACTATTAAATGTTATTGTTTTCACAGAAATTTTAATCTTTGCTTGCTGCCTCAGTGAGAAATCTGCATATGTAGCACACAGTTTTTTGATACAATCACTCTCATGCATTTCACTGTCAACCTCAGAAAGTTCTGACCTCTTCTGAAGTTTATATTTATTTAATTTAGTTAGTTATTTATATAGAGCAGAGTTAGGGAATTTCCCCTTTCAACTTACCATACAAAAAAATATATTCAAATTCTGATATCCCCTCAGTAATAGTACTTCAGAATCCCTTCCCTACCAGCCACTTTGTGAAATTACATGAAAAGCTGCTAAAAAGACATTTAGAAATTATATAAACATACCAGCCATACCATAAGAGTACTAACACCCAGGACTTTAACAGCAACAACCTTACCTATGATAAAGCAAGACTGCAAATTAGGGATGTGAATCGTTTTTCAACGATTAAAATTATCGTCCGATAATGTTTATATCGTCTTAAATCGTTATAGAACACGATACAATAGAAATTCTAACGATTTATCGTTAAAAATCGTTAAATCGTGTTAGTGCGCACTAACTCGAGTTAGTGCGCACTAACTCCCCGTTAGTGCGCACTAACTCGATTTAGTGCGCACTAACTGAAAATGATACAAATAAACACTTTCCAGGTCACTGAAGGTCAGTTAGGAATGAATATGTGTTCCTATTGGCTGGCTGCCCTCTTATCTATTGATGTTACCAAGGTTACCACTGAGGTGATGGTTGGGGGGATGGGAAATGGAACTGGAAACTAACGAACACTAACAGAAAATGAAACAAAGTGTTCACACTTCCCAGGTCAGTAAAGGTCACTTAGGAATGAATATGTATGTATGTATTCCTATTGGCTGGCTGTGCTCTTATCTATTGATGTTACCAATATGGTTGGGGGGATGTGAAATGGAAACAGTTGGAAGCTTGACAAAAAAAGTAATGTAATGATCAGCACTCACGTGACTAGAACTTGTTTGTTTATTATTTTTGTTAGCAGGCACCTGAAATGCTAGTGCATGTTGAATTTGCCAATCACTGTGCATTTTAGAAAGGTGGTCCTGGCTGGAACTGTACACAGTTCAAATATATGTAATTGATTGTTGGTAAGTGTATTTTTTAAGTAGCCACACTGGCACCAGTATGTTTACTTTTCCTCCTACTTAACTCACTAGCTCAGCTTTGTAAGAAGGGCTTCTCTGCTTGTGTGTTGTTTTTGTTTGGTGTGAGGAGAGCAGAAACATCAGATCTTTATTCAATCTACTACAGTCATCTCTTACAGTGCCCTATCCCTATTAATACCAGGAGTGTTGTGATCTTCCTGCACACAGTGCCCTAACCCTGATACCAGTCTGAGACAGCTCCCTCCCTGCATTACTAGTGAGAGGCTGGCTTCACAGACAGGGGGGAGCTGCCTGACCCTCACTCCTGACTTCCCCCATGTCCCAGCTAGTGAATGGTGTGTGGGTGAGGGGGGGGGGGGGAGGATGGTGAAGTCTGAGACAGCTCCCTCCCTGCATTACTAGTGAGAGGCTGGCTTCACAGACAGGGGGGAGCTGCCTGACCCTCACTCCTGACTTCCCCCATGTCCCAGCTAGTGAATGGTGTGTGGGTGAGGGGGGGGGGGGGAGGATGGTGAAGTCTGAGACAGCGCCCTCCCTGCATTACTAGTGAGAGGCTGGCTTCACAGACAGGGGGGAGCTGCCTGACCCTCACTCCTGACTTCCCCCCATGTCCCAGCTAGTGAATGGTGTGTGGGTGAGGGGGGGGGGAGGATGGTGAAGTCTGAGACAGCTCCCTCCCTGCATTACTAGTGAGAGGCTGGCTTCACAGACAGGGGGGAGCTGCCTGACCCTCACTCCTGACTTCCCCCATGTCCCAGCTAGTGAATGGTGTGTGGGTGAGGGGGGGGGGGGGAGGATGGTGAAGTCTGAGACAGCTCCCTCCCTGCATTACTAGTGAGAGGCTGGCTTCACAGACAGGGGGGAGCTGCCTGACCCTCACTCCTGACTTCCCCCATGTCCCAGCTAGTGAATGGTGTGTGGGTGAGGGGGGGGGGGGGGAGGATGGTGAAGTCTGAGACAGCTCCCTCCCTGCATTACTAGTGAGAGGCTGGCTTCACAGACAGGGGGGAGCTGCCTGACCCTCACTCCTGACTTCCCCCATGTCCCAGCTAGTGAATGGTGTGTGGGTGAGGGGGGGGGGAGGATGGTGAAGTCTGAGACAGCTCCCTCCCTGCATTACTAGTGAGAGGCTGGCTTCACAGACAGGGGGGAGCTGCCTGTCCCTCACTCCTGACTTCCCCCATGTCCCAGCTAGTGAATGGTGTGTGGGTGAGGGGGGGGGGGTGGATGGTGAAGTCTGAGACAGCTCCCTCCCTGCATTACTAGTGAGAGGCTGGCTTCACAGACAGGGGGGAGCTGCCTGACCCTCACTCCTGACTTCCCCCATGTCCCAGCTAGTGAATGGTGTGTGGGTAAGGGGGGGGGGGGAGGATGGTGAAGTCTGAGACAGCTCCCTCCCTGCATTACTAGTGAGAGGCTGGCTTCACAGACAGGGGGGAGCTGCCTGACCCTCACTCCTCCGGGGTATTGTGATCTTCCTGCACACAGTGCCCTATCCCTGATACCAGGGGTGTTGTGATCTTCCTGCATGCAGTGCCCTATCCCTATTAATACCAGGAGTGTTGTGATCTTCCTGCATGCAGTGCCCTATCCCTATTAATACCAGGAGTGTTGTGATCTTCCTGCATGCAGTGCCCTATCCCTGATATCGGGATGTGTGCAAGAAGATCACAACACCCCCGGTATCAGGAATAGGGCACTGTGTGCAGGAAGATCACAACACCCCCAGTATCAGGAATAGGGCACTGTGTGCAGGAAGATCACAACACCCCTGGTATTAGGGATAGGGCACTGTGTGCAGGAAGATCACAACACCCCCAGTATCAGGAATAGGGCACTGTGTGCAGGAAGATCACAACACCCCTGGTATTAGGGATAGGGCACTGTGTGCAGGAAGATCACAATACCCCTGGTATCAGGGTTAGGGCACAAGTTCTAGTCACATTGACTGATCACATTACTTGTTTTGTCAAGCTACCAACTGTTTCCATTTCCCATCCCCCATATACTGTCAGTAGGAAACTTGGTAACATGAATAAATAAGAGGGCAGCCAATAGGAATACATATTCATTCCTAAACTGACCTTAACTGACCTGAAAAGTGTCAAATTGTATCATTTTCAGTTAGTGCGCACTAACTCCCAGTTAGTGCGCACTAACTCCCGTTAGTGCGCACTAACTCGAGTTAGTGCGCACTAATCGGAAAAAACGATTTTTAACGATTTTTTAACTAAAAAATCGTGCCTAAGACGATTTTCTTGCCCTGCCACACGATTTCTATCGTTAAGACGATATGGAAAACGATTCACATCCCTACTGCAAATACAGAGCCACAGTACACTTACCATTGGAAAAACAAAGAAAGCCAGACTGCTCTAGATCCCTACACAGAATCTACATCCTAGTTAGCAGAATCCCTCACACCTCTGTCAAACATGCAGAATGCAGACTGACTCTTATCTAATATAGAATAAAAGACCGTAGATTATCAACAAGCATACAGAGAAAAACTGAAACTCCAAGAAGTTGGGGGAGGCGTGCAGGATGGCAGGGAATGGATACAGCATGCCTGCAATATTTCTGGCTTGGATTGGTGGTGGCAGCGATAGCCAGGGTTGAGGGAAAAGCAGCAACAGGGAATGGTGATGAGGAATTTTAAGCACCAGCTGCTTACTCTGCACTCTCAAGCAGCAAGCACATGTGGCTGTTATAGAAAGCATAGGCTTGCTATGTCAAATTTTTGGTGACACACCTTCCACCTCTTGGTGACACACTGGTTGAGTACCACTGCTCTATACCTTAATGTCTCATGAACCTAGTTGTCACTGCGTAACCAGCAGATTTTGTCAGATACAGTAAGCAAACACTTTATTCTGTACAATCTCAGTTTAATAAAACAAATATTAACTAGATAACATGACAATAAGACTTAATGAGCTTTTCATTCAGTTCAAAGTATTACAGTCCCCATGTCGTGGCACACTGCAAGGCAACCATCTTTACTACAACCTTTCAGTCCAGTCAATATTTCTAAATATACGTGTGTGTATATATCTTCAAGAGAGGTGAAGAAGGGAGACAGAGGGAAACAAGATGGAGGGCATGAGAAGTGAAGGGGAGGAAAAGGGTGAAGAGAGAAAGAGGGGAAAAAGAATAAGAGGAAAGGCTCTATTGAGAAGCATAATTCTTTATCATACATAATCAGAAAAAACTGAGAGAAAGCTTAATACCATGTTTTATGCTCTGGATTAGTTTTGTAAATCGTTTTTTGTAGATATTTGATATTGATTCAATTATCATGTCTTCATGTTTAGGAAGAGTTTTGCAAATTGCTTTCAGCATTTGTAAAGGCAGTCTGGAAATGCAGCAAATATTTACATTAACGTCAGAAGAAATGCCACGTCGTCGAAAAGGAAAGTTCCACAGATCGGATCAATCTATGTACCTTTATGAGGCTAAAATTCTTAACTCCACACAATTGGAAGGCTTCACTATGGGGAGCAGGGGCAGCTCAAGGCAATTTGCTGCCTGAGGCGAGGGATGAGATGGCGCCCCCCTCCCTTTTCCACACACACCCATACATGAATACACACATATACACTAATTCACTTATCTCCCTCTTCCATACACACGATACACATACACCCATCCTCATATATGCATACACACACCACCTCATACACACTCACAACCTGCACCCCTGCCCCCAAAGTAAGCCCCCCCCCCCCCCCCCCATACACACACACACAAGCAAGTTTCCTCTCTCACATGGAGCCTCTTCTCATTCCTCGGCCTAGTAAGCTAGGTCTCTGCAGCGTCATCCGCTCTTAAGCCGCTGCCAGCCTGGATTCTGGCGGCGGCCCCCAGCGTCACTCCTCTCTTTCGGCGGCGGCCCCCAGCGTCACTCCTCTCTTTCGGCGGCGGCTCGCAAAATCACTGCTCTCTTCAGCTGCTGCCAGCCTGGCTTCTGGCGGTAGCCCGCAGCATCACTCCTCTTTCGGCGGCGGCCCGCGTCACTCCTCTTTCAGTGGCGGCCCGCAGCGTCACTCCTCTCTTTCAGTGGCGGCCCGCAGCGTCACTCCTCTTTCGGTGGCGGCCCGCAGCGTCACTCCTCTTTCGGCGGCGGCCCGCAGCGTCACTCCTCTTTCGGCGGCGGCCCGCAGCGTCACTCCTCTCTTTCAGTGGCGGCCCGCAGCGTCACTCCTCTCTTTCAGTGGCGGCCCGCAGCATCACTCCTCTTTCGGCGGCGGCCCCGCAGCGTCACTCCTCTCTTTCGGCGGCGGCCCGCAGCGTCACTCCTCTCTTTCAGTGGCGGCCCGCAGCGTCACTCCTCTCTTTCAGCGGCGGCTCGCAAAATCACTGCTCTCTTCAGCCGCTGCCAGCCTGGCTTCTGGCGGTAGCCCGCAGCATCACTCCTCTTATGGCAGCGGCCCGCGTCACTCCTCTCTTCTGGCGGCGGCCCGCAGCGTCACTCCTCTCTTTCAGCGGAGGCTCGCAGCGTCACGCCACTTTCAGCAGCGGCTTGCAGCGTCACTCCTCTTCTGGCAGTGGCCTGCAGTGTTACTCCTCTCTTCTGGCGGCGGCCCACAGTGTTACACCTCTGTCTCAGCGGCGGCTCGCAAAATCACTGCTCTCTTCAGCCGCTGCCAGCTAGGATTGGCAGTCGTGGCAGGGGCAGGCAATGTGAGGCAGACAACACCGCGGCGTTCTGAGAGAGGCATTTTTTGCCGCCTCACCCTGCCTCATTATAGAGCCACCCCTGATGAGGAGTAAAATACAAGTACTGTAGGTTGGAAGTATAGTTGCAGTTGAAAACATCTCACCGTTGAGGGATTTGCAGGAAATGCTGTACTGCAATGTGTATGGTTGCTGTTTCAGTTTTTTTTCCCCAAAGTGGTATATAGTGGGAGTAGTCATTTTTTCATCCCAAATCAATGCACCTTTTGCTGTAGCCATTGTTAAGAAGTTTAACACTTCCAAATGCGGTGTTAGGCAGAGTGCATCTTTCAAACACTTACATACAGCAAACGATCAAACCATATTTTACTAAATAAATCCTCTGCAAAGGAATAAATTCCTTTGCAGAGGTAGAACCTTCAGCTTTCTAGCTCTTGCCATTATTATATAGATCAACCAAATGTTATTTGTGACATGGGGTGTGGTCTTAGGGTATCAATGGTGCCGTTTTCTACAGTTAGAGTAAGCAGTTTCAAGTTCTAGGTCTTAGGAATTTGAGGTGTCATGCCTTCTATACATGAATGGGTTTTCTATTGTCAGAATCTCCTCTGCACACAAGTCTTAAACCTCTCACAATAAAGCAAAGGGGCTCTCATTCCTAGACTGTGGCTAATCTTGTGTGTCACGAGTTCAATATCAGTTTCAATCAGTAAAGCAAGGCTCTATTCAGAAGAATGAATTCTAATATTTTCAGCTTCACTGTGTCTGACAACCACGTGGGGATCTCCCCCCCTTTTTAACTCAAAACAAAACCTGAAACTGGACTTTCATCTCCTTGTGGCAACTCTTGTAATGTCCTACATGTTTCCCAAAACCCTTGCACTAGTAAAGTCCGTAGTAATGACTCCAAACCAAGCCATAGTTTAATTCCCCAAATTCTTTTTATTCAGCTAACACTCAAGCACAGCAGTAACAGTTTGAAACAGGTATGTAACAAGGCTTAAGATAACTCAATCTTTCAGTTTCTAAACAGATTCAAGTATAAGGAGAAAAGTACTGCTCATAGTCCTATTATTCTGGGCTGGTTGGCACAGACTAAAAGGGTTCCATGCCAGAGTTTCCAAGTGATTGACTATAACAACACTTACAGCCTGAAGCTCAGTTATTATTATCAAACTGGCATCAGTGGCATGGGATCTTCTTGGTGTTTGGGTAATTGCCAGGTTCTTGTGGCCTGGTTTGGCCACTGTTGGAAACAGGATGCTGGGCTTGATGGACCCTTGGTCTGACCCAGCATGGCAATTTCTTATGTTCAGGTTTTCTAAACACCACAGTTTCCCCAAAAGCATACAGGAGCAAAGCTGATCAAGTATGACTCAAAAGTACTAAACCTTCTCTGCATGGCTTCAGTATTTCCAATGTTAGGGTTTCAAAGCACAAATTAGCTACTCAGTGGGTACAGCCAATTAACACACATGCAAACTTCAGCTTGATATGTCTGGGTGAATGCAGCTCAGCCTTTCTGCTGCCTCTAATGCTGAGCTTGTCTCTCCTCTCTCAAACTATGTTCTAGCCAAAAACCTTAAACTTAAAAGTACAGCAAAAGCTCCTCTCCCTGAAATTGGCTCCAGGCTTGATTAGAGCTCCCTGGGGTGTGTATAAGCACTTTTCCTCTCCCTCTTTTTTGTCCTTATATTTCTTTCAGAGTTGGCCCACTCTGGGTTTCTCATGAGTTGTGCTCTGTCAGGGCTTAGCCATCTTCAGTGGTTTGTATTACAATGGTTCAAAAGTGTAACCATCTGCTGCTTTCTAATCCGGTTCCCCAAATCCCCCAGAAATTAGGCACAAGATTCCTGCTGTTTTCTATGTAAGAAATTTAGCTTAGAAATGGGAACGTCCATCTGGTTCTGTCTCCTCCTCCCTCAGGACTGCCCTCCATGGTTAGCCAAGTGCCCTTTGTCTCCACCTTCTCCATCTCTTCTCCCCCCCTTACTGTTACCCTTTGGTTCCTTTTATGGGAACTAGCAGTGAGCTGGGGGACTCCCGCAGCCCCTTTTTTGCACCACCTTTCTCAAAGTAGTGGCTTGAATCCTGGGATTTGTAGTCTTGGTGCCATCACCTTAACCCCAGCTTCAAACTGTTCCTGCCTTTTTGCACAGAGACCAATACCAATACACCTACATCATCACAGTTTGAGAGAAAATATTTCCATATATTGTGGTGAGCCACAAAATGAATATAAATGCATTGTCTGTGTATCAACATTGATTGTGCCAGCTAAACTCAGATTACACATTGGATTAATTATTTAAACATATGCATGGTGTAACGATGAAAGTACTTCATGCGTATATATGGCTTTCCTGTCTGAATTTTATTTAATAAAAAAATCAATTTGCAGTCCAAACCAAAAAATGTATTGCTGTTCTTCTATAACATATGCAGGCTATTGGGCTATAAGAAAACAAGCATCTATTCATTCATTTATAAACTGCCTCCCAATCCTTCAAAAGGATGATTTAATGCTGAAAACTTTAATAGTCATATTTCTTAATATTTATTGAACAAATGAAAACTATTTGTACAAAGCCATTTTTAAATCTGAACTGTCCCCCTCTCGACTACACCTTGACAAGCTTTTTCCTCAGTTCTCCTCTCTAATTAAAGAACACTAAATACTCAAAACACCAACATTCAATAAATTAGTTATAATGCACTGATCCTATGATATTACTGCTTATAAGAACATAAGAAATTGCCATGCTGGGTCAGACCAAGGGTCCATCAAGCCCAGCATCCTGTTTCCAACCGAGGCCAAAGCAGGCCACAAGAACCTGGCAAGTTCCCAAACACTAAGAAGATCCCATGCCACTGATGCCAGTAATAGAGGCCATTCCCTAAGTCAACTTGATTAATAGCAGTTAATGGACTTATCCAAACCTTTTTTAAACCCAGCTACACTAACTACACAAACCATATCCTCTGGCAACAGATTCTAGAGCTTAATTGTGGTTTGATTGAAAAAGAATTTTCTCCGAATAGTCTTAAATGTGCTACTTGTTAACTTCATGGAGTGCTCCCTAGTACTTCTATTATCCGAAAGTGTAAATAACCGATTCACATCTACTCATTCAAGACCTCTCATGATTTTAATGACCTCTATCATATCCCCCCTCAGCTGTCTCTTCTCCAAGCTGAACAGCCCTAACCCCTTCAGCCTTTCCTCATAGGGGAGCTCTTCCATCCCTTTATGATTTTAGTTTCCCTTCTCTGTACCTTTTCTATCATAACTATATCTTTTTTGAGATGCGGCAACCAGAATTGTACACACTATTCAAGGTGCGGTCTCACCAAGGAGCGATGCAGAGGCATTATGACATTTTCCGTTTTATTAAGCATTCCCTCCCTAATAATTCCTAACATTCTTTTTGCTTTTTTGACTGCTGTAGCACACTGAGCCGATGATTTCAAAGTATTATCCACTATGATGCCTAGATTTTTTTCCTGGGTGGTAGCTCCTAACATTGTGCAACTACAGCAAGGGTTATTTTTCCCTATATGCAACACTTTGCACTTGTCCACATTAAATTTCATCTGCCATTTGGATGCCCAATCTTCCAGTCTCACAAGGTCCTCCTGTAATGTATCACAATCCGCTTGTGATTTAACTACTCTGAATAATTTTGTATAATCTGCATACTTGATAACCTCACTCGTCGTATTCCTTTCCAGATCATTTATATATAGATTGAAAAGCACCAGTCCAAGTATAGATCCCTGAGGCACTCCACTGTTTACCCTTTTCCACTGAGAAAATTGACCATTTAATCCTAGTCTCCATTTCCTGTCTTTTAACCAGTTTGTAATCCACAAAATGACATCGCCTTCTATACCATGACTTTTTAGTTTTCTTAGAAGCCTCTCATGAGGGAATTTGTCAAACGCCTTCTGAAAATCCAAATACACTACATCAACAGGTTCACCTTTATCCACAAAAAATGAAGCAGATTTGTTAGGTAAGACTTCCCTTGGGTAAATTCATGTTGACTGTGTTCCATTAAACCATGTCTTTCTATATGATCTTTGATTTTGATCTTTAGAATAGTTTCCACTATTTTTCCTGGCACTGAAGTCAGGTTCACTGGTCTATAGTTTCCTGGATCACCCCTGGAGCCCTTTTTAAATATTGGGGTTACATTGGCCACCCTCCAGTCTTCAGGTACAATGGATGATTTTAATGAAAGTTTACAAATTTTAACTAATAGATCAGAAATTTTATTTTGTAGTTCCTTGAGAACCCTAGGATGCAAACCATCTGGTCCAGGTGATTTGCTACTCTTTAGTTTGTCAATCTGGCTTACTACATCTTCCAGGTTCACAGCAATTTGGTTCAGTACATCTGACTCATCACCCTTGAAAACCATCTCCAGAACTGGTATTTCCCCAACATCCTCATTAGTAAACATGGAAGCAAATAATTCATTTAGTCTTTCTGCAATGGCCTTATCTTCTCCTAAAAGCCCCTTTACCCCTCAGTCATCTAACAGTCCAACCAACTCCCTCACAGGTTTCTTGCTTCAGATATATTTTTTAAAGTTTTATTATGAGATTTTACCTCTCAGACTTCATTTCAAATTCTCTCTTCACCTGTCTTATCAAAGATTTACACTTAACTTGACAATGCTTATGCTTTTTCCTATTTTCTTCAGATGGATCCTTCTTCCAGTTTTTGAAGGATTTTTTTTTTGCCTAAAATAGCCTCTTTCACTTCACCTTTTAACCATACCAGTAATCATTTTACCCTCCCTTTATCCTTTCTTAATGCATGGAATACATCTGGACTGCATTTTTAAACAATGTCCATGACTGTTGAACACCTTTAACCTTTGCAGCTGCAACTTTCAGTTTTTTTCTATTTTCCTCATTTTATCAAAAAGTTTCCCTTTTGAAAATTTAGTGTTAGAGCTGTAGATTTACTTATTGTCCATCTTCCAGTTATTAGTTTAAATTTGATCATGTTATGATCACTATTGTCAAGTGGTCCCACCACCATTACCTCTCTCAGCAAATCCTGTGTTCCACTAAGAATTAAATCTAAAATAGCTCCCTCTCTCGTTGGTTCCTGAACCAATTGCTCCATGAAGCAGTCATGTATTACATCCTGGAACTTTATGTCGCTAGCAAGTCCTGATGATGCATTTACCCAGTTAATATTGGGGTAATTGAAATCTCCCATTATTACTGAATTGTCAACTTGGGGCTGGATTCATCATTCTTCGCAGAATGATCAATCCCGCGAAAAAGGGGGTTGGGAGAAGGGGGGCAGGCCTGCAAAAGGCTGCAGCTGTTCGAACTGCAGCAGTGTGATTTCGCTGGCCACAGTGCGGCCAGCTGCAGCCTTTTGCACAAATAGCGCCACCGTAAAAGGTGGTGCTATTCGCCACGCTACTGCTGGCGATAATGTCCCTCACATTATCGCCAGCAGCGGTGCCATGGCAGACTCCTCCCCCTCCCCCTTCAGCTTATTTGCATCCTATCGCATGCAAAAAGGGCCTTTTTGTGTGCGATAGGGGTATATCGCGTGTGTTAGGCCCTAACGCACAAGATAAACGTTTAGAAAATAACCCCCTTGGTTAGCTTCCCTGATTTCTCTTAGCATTTCATCATTTGTCCGACCATTTTTTCCAGGTGGATGGTAGTATACTCCTATCACTATTACCCAACACACAAGGGATTTCTACCCATATAGGTTCTACTGAGCATTTAGTCTCTTGTATGATCTTTATCCTGTTGGACTCTATACCCTCCCGGACAAAGTGCTACACCACCACCATGTCGATCCTCCCTATTATTGTGATATAATTTGTACCCTGATATAGCACTGTCCCATTGGTTATCCTCCTTCCACCAGGACCTCTGCAATTAGATTTTTTCCCCATCTTTGGATTATTTCAGAAATCCTCCATAAATGACCCTCAAGATCAAAGGATGGAAGAACTGGTCAAATGAAATCTTTGTCCAGTCTCAACCAGGGGAAGAGGGACTGAAAACTTAAAAAGGTGTTTGGATAATCAAGAGTCAAATTGGGATGTATCACAGATAGATTGTGTGAAACTAAGTCAAAGGCTCAACTTGAATACACCCTGACCACAAAATTTGCTTGATATGAATCTCCATATTACCCTAAATCAAATATTTACTTTTTATGCTAATATTCACTAATTTATATTTATATTCAAAATACTGGAAATTTCTCAGTTCTTGGAACACTGACTTCTTTGAGCAAATATTTGCATTTATCTGAGCTCATGTGAATAAATCCAGTATTTCTTGAAAACAAAAAAAAACAAAACATTAGATGAATGATCAGAGTGAATTCAAGTAAACATTCAGAGATAAGGGTCATTAGAGGTTTGTATAGCTCTACCAAGATAACTTCTAAGGAAATGCCACTTATGAAGCAGATACACTGGTGCAATCACAAAATTCCTCATATGCATATTTTACTGTCAAATGGAACGGTCCATTTATCTATATTCTCTGCATGACAACAAAATACCATGATTTATATTCACCACTTCCCAAATAACTTTTGCATCATCAATGTGTACTGCATCAGCCACAACACACAAAAAGCCCTGATAAATTGAAAAATACAGCCCATTTATCTTCTTTAGTACACCATTAGAAAAACATCAAGTGCAGCTTTACATATGGCAAAGAGATTCCATTGACAGAACACATGAACGTATTTTGCTTTCAGATGAGCTTGTGTCACTATAAGGATGTATATGTTTTCTACTATTTATCATATTACGTATATTCAATGAACTTTTATAATCTTCAGCTGAATTGTCTTATATTACAACATTTATAGAAGTATGTTTTATAGAGATTAGAAATTCCATATTTCTTTTCATAGTTAATTGACAATTTAATTGTTTAATAGGTTTTTCTGATGCTAGCAAAATTAAACTAGTATAATAACCTATTCCAGCTCTGATCAGGGATAGGCCAACTGTGCCAAAGACATATTATAACAGTGGGCTGCTGGGTAAACAAGTTCTCTAAGATATCAATTCGTCCATTTCTGAACTATATTCCTAAACCATCTTTCATTTCTGTTCAAATCTGTTTTGTTGGTTTTTTTTTTTTAATATATATTTTTACATTTGTTTTGAATACAAGTTATACACTTTTTAGAGGGAAAATATGATAAGACACATTCAAATCTTTACATATAAATAATGAACCAGGCAGCAGACATTTTCCAGTGGAAAGGAAGTAGTAAAACAAAGTTACAATACGAGGTTAAAAGGGGTTAAATTCAGGAGAAACAAAGGAAGATGTCTTTATAGAAAGAATGGTGGACACAGAATAGTCCTAGTGGAGATGGTGAAGCAAAAACAGTAACAGAAATAAAAAAAAAAAGCATGTAATAGCACAAAGTAACATTCTCTCTAAGATGTGTGTGTATGCAGCCATGCAAAACTTAGATTTTTCCCGCACATAGCCATTGTACAGCTGCGCTCATTTTCCAAATTCGTATGCCGGTGCTGCTGATCTTATGTATTGTGAGGGCAACAGCCAGGAAGTACTGCCACAGAGTGGCTGGCAGTGCCCTTCCCATCAGCTGCGGAATACAAGAGGAGAAGGCCCAGGTAGAACCCCATCCTGACAACCACCGAAGACAGATGAAGATGACTGCTGGAGTCCATCTCACTAGCCAACAAAGAGGGACAGAGAAGACTGGATACAGTTGGTGAAGTCTATCCTACCCGTCACTGAAGATAGGAGGCGGCGCACATGCCACTGTAGCTAAGAGAGAATTGCTTGAGAATTGCTTGGGAAAAGAGAATTGCTTGGGAAAATAAGTAGAGAAGGGAGAAGAGGTGAAACAGATGGGCCCTGACTCCAAAGCTCTCACCTAGAACCTTGCTCCTGAAATTTAAACCCTTATTGAACCTACTGTCTTGCTTTGAAAAAAAAAAAAAAAAGGTGCCAAGCCAGACCATATTCAGTCATTGTGCTGCTGATTTTCAAGTATAATGGTCAAAAATGGAAAAAAACCTAATCATGAATCTTTGTGATGGTTTTCATGCCAAAAGTGATAGGTGCCCTAGCTCTCTAGATGATCAGCCCAGGGGTGGGGAAAGGATGCCTCCCAGTATTTATTTCCCTGATTGCCTGCTAATTCTTACAGGAAGCTCAGATCCATTGCTGCTACTGGTCTGGTGACTTCAATCCCCCTCATTCTTATCTGGACCCAACCTAGTTGAGGCCCACGGCAAGGGAAGATTGCTCTCTCATAGGCCGATACAGTAAAAGTCGAGGGAGAGCGCCCGCTTTCCTGGCACGCGCACAGACCACTCTCCTGTGCGTGCGATTTAGTATTCAAATGAGGGCCCGCGGTAAAAAGAGGCACCAGGGACACTAGTGCGTCCCTAGTGCCTCTTTTTTCACAGGAGTGGCGGCTGTCAGCGAGTTTGACAGCCGACGCTCAATTTTGCCGGCGTCAGTTCTCAAACCCACTGACAGCCACGGGTTCAGAAACCGGATGCCAGTAAAATTGAGCGTCCAGTTTTCAACCCACAAGCCGCGGTCTGATTTTAAATTTTTTTTTTTAACTTTAAATTATTTTTTACTTTTGGGACCTCCGACTGAATATCGCCATGATATTAAGTCAGAGGGTGTACAGAAAAGCAGTTTTTACTGCTTTTCTGTTCACTTTCCCAGTGCCGGCAGAAATTAACGCCTACCTTTGGATAGGCGCTAATTTCTGAAAGTAAGATGTGCGGCTTGGCTGCACATTTTACTTACTGAATCGCGTGGGAATAACTAATAAGGCCATCAACATGCATTTGCATGTTGCAGGCGCTATTAGTTTTGGGGGTTGGCCGTGCGTTTTCGACGCGCTATTATCCCTTACTGCAAAGCATTTGATGGGATTCTCAAAAGGTCCATAATTGTGCACCCCCTTGCGTGCACCAACCCCTGAATAAGGGGTAAAGCCAGCGCATCGAAATCGTGCGTCCAAATGTGGGTTAACAGTGCTGGAGTGAACTGTACTGTATCGGCCTGACAGTGATTAGTGGCCGTTTTTTAAGTCTACTTAGTTAATAACAGTTTATTGACTTCTCCAGGAATTTGTCCAAACCCTTTTTAAACCCAGCTACACTAACTGCCTTAACCACATCCTCTGATATTGAATTCCAGAGCTTAATTGTATGCTGAGTGAAAAAACGTCTGACTTTTTTTTAAAAAAATGTGCTACTTACTAACATCATGGAGCACCCCATAGTTTTTATATTTAAAAAAAAAAAAAAATAACTAATTTACATTTTCCCATTCTATTTCACTCATGATTTTATAGACCTCTATCAAATCCCCCCTCTGACATCTCTTCTCCAAGCTGAACAGACCCAACCTCTTTAGCCTTTCCTCGTAGGGGAGTCGTTCCATCCCTTTATCATTTTAGTCTCCCTTCTCTATATCTTTTCCAATGAAACTTTTTTGAGATATGGTGACAAGAAATGCACACAGTACTCTAAGGAGGTCATTTTCAAAAGTCTATACACACTTAAAACTGGGTTTTCCATGTGTAAATGCACTTTATACATGTAAGTGGGCTTTTGAAAATTGATACTCTATATGTCATTGATTTGTCAATAGGTCTTACATGTGTAAGTGCACTTTACGTGCATAAATGGCTTTTGAAAATTGCTATGATAGTACGTTACATTTACTTGTGTAACTTCTTTGAAAATTACCTCCTTAGTACAGCCTCACCATGGAGCGACAAAAGGGTATTATGACATTCGTCCTTTTCTGCTCCATTCCTTTCCTAATAATTCCTAATATGCTCTTTGCTTTTTTGACCGCTGCCACACACTGAAAAGAGGATTTCAAAGTATTTTCCCACTATGACACCTTTTCTTGTGTATATCTCCTAGTATGGAATCTAATATCTCTCTTCTCTTACACACAGGCTCTCTCTCACAAACACGCGAGCATACAAACACACACACACACACGCTCTCACTCACACACGCCCAGATTCTCGCTCAGGCTCCCACACAGGCCCCCCCCATGCTCTCTCTCACACACACATACAAACAAGAGATGAATCTCACTGCCTCCCCTTCTCCAGCAGTCTTAAGGTCATTATCACTGCCAATGTTGTTGCTGCTCCTTCCCTTGCACCCTTCTTTCTCATTCGCCACCTTTTTCTTCTTTCACTATCCCGGCCTTTCATTCCACTCGCTCCTCCTCTTACCTTTACATACCCTTTTCCTCTCACTCCTCCATTCCCTTTTCCTCTCACTCACAACCCCTCCCCCTTCCCTTATTCAGCTCAGCTCCCTTTTCCTCCATTCCATTTTCAGAAATAAGGAGCTGTGGGAAGGAAGGGGAGCCGAGCACCTGAGGCAGATGGAAATGGAAGGAATGGTGAGAGGAGGCTGATGAAACGAGGCATTCCCACTCCCTCCTACCTTCCCTTTCACAGCCTGCCTCCCGCACCTCCCGAGGCCTGTTACATCACTCTTATGGGCTGGTCTTCACTGGTCCAATGTGGTCCTCTTCAGCCCACAGGGATGGAACCCTCGCAGGCAGGTCTTCACTACGCCATCGCCTTGGTCCTCTTTAGCCTGCAGGGGGGGGGCGGGACCCTCATGGGCAGGTCTTCACAGACCATTCTCTCTTACACATACACAAGTCACCTCCCCAGCCAGTCTCTCTCTCTTACATGCACACCAGTCACCTCTGATCATTTTCTCTCATACACATGCTCTCTCTCGCTAACACACACATGATCTCTCTCTCTTTTAAACACAAGCTCTCAGTCACACACATTCTCTCTCACTCACTCACACACACACACACTGGCTCACACTCAGTCACTCACTACCCCCCCTCCCTCCCCAAGCACAACTGGGAGCTGCAGCAGCAGCCTCCTACTCCAGCCCCCACAGTCCAAGAAATAATCCCATTGGCCATAGTGACTAACGCTGCTGTCTCACATAGCAGATCATCAACTGTTTTTCTCCAGGCTGTGCTGCTCCTTGGGCCAATGCCGCCACTACTTTTAAAGTGGCATGGCCCTTTCTCCTTCCTGCCCTGCTGTGCATCACTTCCTCTTCCAGGCTGCAGGGTTGAGGAAGAAGAAAAAGCATGCTGAAGTTGCCAACTCCAACTGATAATTGTGCCATTCCTGTATGGGCTTGAGCATGCTGACAGCCCACTTGGTAATGGCAGCAGTGAAAGGATGTCTGACTTAGTTTCTTGCTGGAGAGGAAGAAAATAGCAGTCAGGCCAGTGAGAGTGTGCAACATACCTGCCAGTGCTTGGCGACACACTGGTTGAGAATTGCTGTTTTACGGCATGTGATTCAGGACACTGAAGTTAAAACTACTTTTAAAATTAAGTATCCACAATTCAATTATCTATTCAACTGCATTTTACTTGTATTGAAAAATATTAAAAAATTATAGACTTTGGGTTTCATTATGTCCACTGGATATACATTAGTAAATGATTATAGTATGTACCTGAAAAAGTATATACAGTTTATTGTTCTGTAAACCATCAACAATCTTTCACTAGATTTGTATTACATATTATAACATCTAGTATTTGGGTTTAAGTTTTTTAGACCATGACCCTCACTTTCAATGAACGTTTGCGTCCTCATTCCTATTCCACAGATGACCATTGTTATGGTTTCTGTTTCAGTGACAAACGTAAACAGAAAGGTAGCCAAAGTAGCTAAAGCTACACTCTATGCAGTAAACCTCTCCTCTCCTTAATCAGTTCAGGCTTGTCCACTGTCTTTTTTACTTGATAGGTATGCCAGAAATGTATAAAATGTGAAAATCATGTTTAAACATTTTATAATGTTCATTATGAAGAGATTCAAATACCTAAAAATGTTATAAACAGCAAGTTCAATGTTATGCATAAAGACCATCTTGATTTTCCATCTTTGCTGTAGGCAGATTGGAGAGTAAGAATCACTGCCAAGAGCAGAAGGCAAATATCATACTCTGGCAAGGGTGCAACATGTGGAAAGGTGATGTCTACCTTCTGCGACAGAGGTCACAGACTCTGTATATCAACTTGTTAAATGATTATGCTTACTGATAAACTCAATCATTGTCTGGAAATTGGATAAAATCCACCTTTACTAAAAAGGTGCAAATAAAAATGTGAATTTTAAAACTGGCATGCAGACGCACATGTGCACGCATTTGTTGGCCTGTGCTGAGGGACGTGGCCATTTTATAACACAGCACGCATATGCACACGTTATAAAATAGGCTGGGTGTATGCACATGTGCGCTGAATTTTCAGTGGGCACAAATCCCGCTTCTACTGCATAAGTGGGGGGGATTTTTTTTTTTTTTTAAAGGACGCACGCCAACGCCATTGCCAGTTTTCCCAGTTTGCTCCCAGTTCGTCCAATTAGGAAATAGGTCTTCCAACCCCTCTAGTTTAATAGCCTTCCTTTGCCCCCCTTAAAACCCCATTGATGTGCCTAGATTTTTGTTTATCACTTCCATTTCATCCATAGCAGAAGTAAAGTTATGCAGCTGGGGACCCCAGTGCAAGCCAGATCGCACAAGTATTTGTGCGCAAATTTCAGGTTTAAATCCCAGAATGCCCATGTCTTGCCCAGACTATGCTCATGCCCCTTTTTGGAAACTTCTCATTTAGGCACGCAGTGGAAGATACGTGCATATCCGGGGCCTTTTAAAATCCACTCAATGCACACAAGCTCGACTTATTCACACATTCCCTGATTGATGCATGTGTTGGGCTTTTAAAATTCACCTTTATAAGCATAGGGTGGAGTATAAATATAGGTTCCTATGCCAAAGAAATGACTAACAACAAATATCCTCTATCGTTATTTCCTATACAGTTTTTCAAAGCTTGCTATACATTTTTGCACTACCAGGCAAACGATCAAAGAAAGATTTGGTGGAAAAAAAAAAACTGTACAATTTTTTCCAGCTTGTCAAAATGGAATACATGCCCAAACTCAAAACAGATTACCAATCATCAATATTAAAGCTCTGAAGGAATACTTAATTTATTATCCTCAGTTACAAGTTGAATAAAATGTATCTGCATTTATTTTTTCTATTTCATTTATTTTACTTTATATTCCACCATTCTCCTGAAAGGCTCAAAGTGGATGCCAAACCCCTAGTCCCCTTCCCCCAAACATCAGTTCCAAGTACAACTTAAAACAAAATATTAAAATATAACCTCATATAATTGACAATATTTATTTTATTTGTTTTTCTATACAGATATTCGATCGAGATATCACATCAGTTTACAGTAAATTATTAGGCAAATAAGACAAATGTTTCTTATTTCTTACAAGTAACTTAAGAACTTTCTTACATAAACTTAAAACAGGGAAAAGACAAAGAAAAAACAAAGGTGTATCTATATATAGAGGGGCAGATTTTTAATCTTACGCGCGCGGGGCACAATTGTGCTCGCTACCTGGCGGAGGATCTATTTCGCTTGGCGACACACTGGTGTCGCGACACACCGATTGAGAACCGCTGTTGTAAAATCTAATAAATCATTCTCAATGGGAAAACATGTTTCCAGTTAATAGAGACTAACCATGTCTCACAGGATATTTCCACTGTCAAATTCTCAACTGAAAACCAAAAATAACACACAATAGAGCTGTGAATACCGATAATTTAAAAAAAAAAAAACACCCCAACTCTCATACAAGAAGGGAAATTATAATAAAGATAACAGAGGCATCAAAACTTGCACCTCAAGATTATTATAAGACTTATTCCTGCACACTCAGATCCAAGTTTAATTCTTATGAGCAGTGATTTTCACTCCCTGTTCTAACCTCAAAATTAGAAAATCTAATCAGTCCTGGCAGAAATATTATTCTAGGCAGAATTCTTCATGAGTGCTCAACCCTCAAATCAGCCTCTAACTAGGAGCTTATACAAAGCACACTGTACAGCATGAGACTCTACCAGGTTTCGACAATGGGTGCAATAATTGCAGGCATAGAAAATTGCAATTCTTCACAGATTTTCAATTTGTGGACCTTGTAGTACTAATAGCCATTATCAACTACTTGTGAGCAAATATTTGGGTACTAAAATCTAGATACAAAATAATCTTTACATATTTCTACTCGATATAGTTGAGTTAATAGAAAATAGCCAGTCATTTCAAGTAAACTCTTTTAATCCAAAAAGATACCATGTTAAAACCATCTATGGTACCCAATAGCAGCAGCTAGTATGCTGTGAAGATTGGCTTTTCAAATCCCACACAAACAGAAAGTAGATATTGGCAGAACAAATAAAAGTATGAAAGCTAGAAGAATACAGTAATCCATTTGTTTCAACTATCTTAATCCAAGAAATTGTGCAGAATAAATTTAATGTCCTCGTACAGTTTGAGTGGTGATCAAAATGTGTTTACTTGGTGCGGCAACTCCACGGTGTTTTCATATAGCAAACTTATATACGAGCGGGTCCCCCGACACGGACCCGTGTTTTGCTGCGAGGCTGCATCGGGAGGGACGAATTTGTCTTTAACAATTCTGAAAAAACAAATACAGAACATGCTGCGTGGACTCGACAAAAGATGGGACCAAATTAACTAATACAGCAATAAACACATACCTGTAATGTTTTCAACATAGAGGATGACCGGGAGTGCAAAGATGACATACAACAGGAGTCCATTTAAAATGAAAGAAATGGCGCGAAAATCAACAGCCAATCATAGAAGGTGAAGGGAAGATGGACGTGTAAGAAAACCGATGTAGAAATCACAAGCAAACATCAGAGGACCTAAAAGGGACTCAACAAGGTTATGTGAAATAACGCCATTAAATTTCCTTATTCAAACCATGAGGCATTAAACTGTTCAAAGTAAAAATCCACCTTTGTTCTTTCCGAATTAGAATCTCTGAGAAATTACCCTTAAGTCGTGGAGGAGATATCATGTCAATAATAAAGAACCTTAGGTCCGAGATGTTATGTGATTGTTCAATCTAATGCGGAACCAGAGGGGCATTTTCACGAGAATTATTAAGGCTAGGTCTATGCTCAATGATCCTGGTTTTTATTGTCCTAGTAGTTTTTCCCACATAAATCTTTTGACAAGGACACAATATTGTTGCGTCCATTGGTCGCAGACACCTTACCTCTTTTTCTCCCCTTTCACTCTCTTTGGGCAAGATGGCTGCCTCTGGTACCGAGTGCCTCGGTATTTCCAAACCAGCATGGGTGTCCCCATCCACCATGCTCACGCCCGTGGCCTCCTAGGGCGCGAGCGCGCACATCTCCTACGCTCAAATGCACATCATGGCGGGAACCTTGGGGGGCGGCCCCACCACATGACGTCAGTACCTCTGGGTACATCTAGCCTCTGCTACCACTTTGAGTTAGCAAAGGCTTCGCTTCGCTGACTGCTCTAAGCTGCACGCTTAGATGCTGCTTTCACACTAAGGGCCTCGCTCCAGTAGAAGCTCTAGACACCTGCTCCTCGGGGGTCTCTCGCTTCCAACTTCCTTTCGGGGTTCCTCACTAAGACAACTGCTCCTCGGAAGTCTTTCTATTCTACTTCCTGGATTGGACCATTGGGTACTCGCTCCTCGAGGGCCTATCTACCTTTATATCCTGCACCACGGACCTTCTGTCCCACCATTCTACCACCAGGAAGACGCCTTCATTCTGTGAGTACCTCTACGATCCGGCGCACCAACTCCACCCACCAGCCGCGGCGTTACCCACACTGCGGACTCCCGCCTATCGTGAACATCTGGATGAGACTATACTTCTGAGCCTGTTGAACATACATGAACTTCGAGGATCAGTGCCTTACCTTCCTGCTTTCACCATCTATCTACAGCAGTACAATAAAGACTATCCATTCTGTGTCTGCTATCTGTGTCAGCCAATCGCAGTGGTTCCCCACGGGGCTCCTCCCTGTGGGCGGAGTCAAACACAACAAATATAATATAAATTGGTTACAGGGTGGGTGAAAACTTACTGATAATAAGGGACAGACTGAACAGTCTCAGCAGGGATTATGGCCACTGAAAATTGAAGGGGAAGGAGGTGGTGGAGCTAATTCTGAGCAAACAAGCACATCTCGTAGGTTTCTACCCCTGGTCTGTATTATCCCCCTGCATGAGACGTTTAGATGTCCCCTTCGTTTTACCTTTCACAGGGGACCCACTCGTATATAAGTTTGCTATATGAAAACACTGTGGAGTTGCCGCACCAAGTAAACACATTTTGATCACCACTCAAACTGTGCGTGGACATTAAATTTATTCTGCACAATTTCTTGTATTATTTGTATATCGTGTGCAGTATTGCTCCCGTTGTGGATTTTTTGAATTTCTCCGTTTCAACTATCTTACACAGAATGCCTGATGCTCCTTTAACATTAAGTTCATGATTTATTATAGATGTAATTTTCTAGGAAAAGCAAGATTAACAAAATAGCTGGAGAGAAGTTACACCCATCATGAAATGGTATAACTAGTATGTGCCATCACATTAACTGTCAGATTTCAGGGGACTCTGCTATGGAAAACAAAATCTCCAGCAATCATGTCATCTTCTAGGTATGACCTATCATTTCACAGCATTCACCAATGTATAAGTACATAAACCAATATATGACAAACATACTTTACTTATTACTTGTCTAAAAATGTAGGTTTATGTCATTCAAAAACTGACTTTGTGACATTAAGCAGTTCCAAACAGGTCTCTGCTTTGCTTCACTTATTCTAGTCTTGCTCAGTAACTAATCTCCTTCACGTTTTTATGCGATATCCTTCCATCAAATAAGAGGCTAAAGTAAAAGCACTTTGCTCTTCACAAGCGTACATTATTCAAATTATCTTCAAAGTTACCATTTTCTGGAATTAATTTATAATACACAAAAAAATATCCAGTTCTGAGTTTACACCCAATTGTGGAAATATTGACTTTTTAAGGCTATAACACTATGTCAATATGGAATTGCTTTTATTTCTAATAAATTGTACTGTAATTGTATTACTTAAATTGACAAATCATTCAGTTTCTTTCTTGGATCTTATGCAACATCTTAAGAGACATAACATTCTGAAAAGATTAGTTTTAAGTTTGTTAACTAATAATAAAGCACTGTTTTGAGTCAACTATTTTACAGAATACACAACTGCATTACATGTTAAGAATTATGTTGTGTGAATATAAATGGTGTATAATTATATTATTTTCAAACAAAATATAACCTCCCCCCCCCAAAACTTTTAAATACATACTCAGCAACACCTACATTTGGAAGCAGATTCTGGTGTCTACAACATAAATATATTTTAATTCTTAAAGGCAAAAGGGCCGTTGCAATACAGTGTGCTCAGCCGAGCACACTGTATAACCCGCAGTCGGATGAGGGTTAAATAGTCTGTAATCCATCCCCTAATGCAATAAGGGGATTAGCGCCTATTTAACGCGCGTCCGACACGAAGTGAATGGGATAGGGTTCATCACATGCAAATGCTCGGCGTCTGCTTTCATAACTGGCGGACTGCAGTTAGGAAAACCGATGCCAAGTTTATCGGCGACAGTGTTCATAACCGGCAGACTGCCTTGCGGTCACAGCACCAAGATGGATAGTTCTCTCAAAGTTTAGAAGGACTGAGAAGGCAAGGATGGGTGTTCTCGTGCAGCTGACAACTTGAGAGTCATGACGGAGTTAGTCAAGGTCAGACAAGAAACTGGGAGTTGTAGGGCACGGAAACAAACAGCAAATAGTACCAAGGTTTGAGAAACAGATGTGTTGAACTGTGATTAGAAGAATGGGGGTGGGAAGGGAGACAAACTTGCTTCAAGCAGTGTTAGGAAAGTCCTATAAAAGTAAGCAAAGCTTCAAGAATCTCAGCATCATTGTTACTTGTCAGATGAGACCGCAGACAGATTTAATTTGGGCCCATTTCAACTTTCATTAGGAACGTGATTTGCTATCTTTATATGTATCTTTTATTTTAATACTTTTCTAGTAGTTATTATTTGCTTGCAATTATTTATCTTTTGTGTTATCTTTTTGCTTAGCAAGTGCGCAAATGAACTTATCAAATACCTGGATCCTGGCATACTGACTCAGTGTATATGTGCATTTTTGTACATGAGGTAGAGCCCTTCAGTATATTCTGTGTCTGCAGCCTAAACCCATAACATCTTCTTATGTTTATTTACTTTCCTAACAAAAAAAAAAAAAGGTTAGTTGCCCTTATATCTCCTTTTAGTTTTGCCCACTGCTCTTCTACTTCCCCTAGATTTTCCCATCCAGGTAAGGTACTCCCCTATTTTAACAGTTTTCCTGGGTGTCCATATTCAGCCTCTGTGCGGCTGTGCTAGTTAGCCAGTTAGACATCAAGTAGGGGTGTATATTCAGTGGCGAAACCGCACTGCTGCATATACCCAGCTAGCTTAAAATTAGCCAGTTATGTATAACTGACTAACTTTAGGATAGACCTGTGGCCTGACCAAAGTTAGCTGGATAAGTTAACCAGCTAACTCTGCCCTAAACTAGACAGATAAGGGCAGAATATAGCCACGTAAGCCATTTAGACAGATAACTACTGCATTATCTGTATAAATGGTGTTTGAATATGGAGCTCCTGAAGTTTAGCCGCTCACCTTTGAATTAACGTTTACTGCCTGTGTTCTAATACTGAGCCACAGCATTCAGTGGTCACAATGGATTCCACATGATTATCCACAACATCAGAAACACTCTCCCCATTGGTAAGGATCAAGTCCAGCATCGTCCCCTCCCATGTGGGTTCTGTTACCAACTGACAGAACAGCTCTCCCAGCAAAGAATCGGAGATTTCCCTTCTTCTGTAATGTTCCAATCAACATCTGATAGATTGAAATCAACTAGCAAAGGCACTTCCCTCTTTCAGGGCAATTTTGTAAATATCCTCCATAAAATTCCTATCCATTTCTTCTGCCTGTGATGGAGGTGGTCCATTCCTTCTTTCTTGATTATCCCATAGTGTCCCTCTCCTTACCTCATAAGCTCAGTTGTTCTGTTGCTTTAATATTATTTTAAATAGTAACACTCCTCCTCTCTTTCTTCCTACCCACCCTTTTTTCCTACATAGATTAGAGTAACCATGTACTATATCAACAAACAGGGAGACCTGCAAGATTTGGAAATGGGCAATTTTCCAAAGAATATTTTTTCAAGTATCTCCCAGAAGAGAGAAATATAGATTAGACAAATTAAGATGCCAGTTACAGCCACATGAATGTTCGTTAGACAGTCGAGTAGCACAGTAACTGTTCCAGCTCTGGGACACTGATCATAGATCGATTTGCGACACCAATAAACAACAACCTTCTCATGTACTGCTCCAGTATACCAGTGGGGATCACCTCTGGCAGCGAACACTTTCACAATGCTGTGGAACCAAGGACTGCTTTATGCATTTCCTCCAATTCCACTTATAACCAAGGTACTTCAGAAGTTAAAAGAAGAGAAGATTCAAATTATTTTGATAGCCCTGTTTGGCCTTGCAAGTTTAGTTCCATGGCTACATTGCCTAGCTGTTCAACATTTGGTAAGATTACACATATTATCATTCAAAGTCACACAGTGACTTTGAATGATAATATGTGTAATCTTACCAAAGATTTACACATATTATCAGAGTGATGGGAATCTTCTACATCCCGAACTTTAGTAGTTGGCTCTGACTGCACAAAGTAGTATTTGTTTTTATAAAGGTGCCTTCTGAAATTGGCATAATTCTCATAGCATCTACAAAATATTCAAAAAAAAGATCTTATAATTACAAAGGGAAAACACTAACTCTTATGTGCCCTGTTTTTGTTTCAGTACCATAAGAACATAAGATATGCAATACTGGGTCAGACCAAGGGTTCAAGCAGCCCAGAATCCTGTTTCCAACAGCAGCCAATCCAAGTCACAAGTACTTGGCAAGTACCCAAATATTAAATAGATCCCATGTTACTAATACCAGCAACAAGCAGTGGTTGTTCCCTATTGATTAATAGAAGTATATGGAACATATCCAAACCTTTCCAGGAACTTATCCAAACCTTTTTTAAACCCAGCTACACTAACTGTCTTAACCACATCCTCTGGCAATAAATTCCAGAGCTTAATTGTGCATTGAGTGAAAAAGAATTCTCTCTGATTTGTTTTAAATGTGCTACAGGCTAACTTCATGGAGTGCCCCCTAGTGCTTGTAAAATCTGAAAGCATAAATGACTGAATCACATTTACCCATTCAAGTCCTTTCATGATTTTATAGACCTCTATCATATCCCTCCTCAGCCTTTTCTTCTCCAAGCTGAACAGCCCTAACCTCTTTAACCTTTTCTCATAGGGGAGTTGTTCCAATATCATTTTGGTTACCCTTCTCCCTACTTTCTCCGGTGCAACTATATCTTTTTTGAGATGCGGCAACCAGAATTGCACAAAATATTCAAGGCGTGGTCTCACCATGGAGTGATATAGAGGCATTATGATATCCTCTGTTTATTTGCTATTCCCTTCCTAATAATTCCTAACATTGTTTGCTTTTTTGACTGCTCTCAGCACACTGAGCCAACAATTTCAATGTAATATCAACTATGACATCCAGATCTTTTTCCTAAGTGGTAACTCCTAATATGGATCCTAACAAAAAATATAGTTGCTACAACAAAAAATATAGTTGCGATGGAGAAGGTACAGGGAAGGGCAACCAAAATGATAAAGGGAATGGAACAGCTCCCCTATGAGGAAAGGCTGAAGAGGTTAGGGCTGTTCAGCCTGGAGAAGAGACGAAGGAGGGGGGATATGATAGAGGTCATTAAAATCATGAGAGGTCTTGAATGAGTAGATGTGAATCAGTTATTTACACTTTCGGAAAACAGAAGGACTAGGGAGCACTCCATGAATTTAGCAAGTAGCACATTTAAGACTAATTGGAGAAAATTCTTTTTCACTCAACGCACAATTAAGCTCTGGAATTTGTTGTCAGAGGATGTAGTTAGTGCAGTTAGTGTAGCTGGGTTTAAAACAGATTTGGATAAGTTCTTGGAGAAGACCATTAACTGCTATTAATCAAGTTGATTTAGGGAATGGCTTCTGCTATTACTGGCATCAGTAGCATGGGATCTTCTTGGTGTTTGGGTACTTGCCAGGTTGTTGTGGCCTGGTTTGGTCTCTGTTGGAAAGAGGATGCTGGGCTTGGTCTGACCCAGCATGGTGATTTCTTATGTTCTTAACATGAGTTATTTTTCCCTATAAGCATCACCTTGCACTTGTCCACATTAAATGTAATCTGCCATTTGGACGCCCAATCTTCCAGTCTCACAAGGTCCTCCTGAAATTTATCGCAATCTGCTTGTGCTTTAACTACTCTGAATAATTTTGTGACATCTACAAATTTAATCACCTCACTCATCGTATCTCTTTCTAGATCATTTATAAATATATTAAACACCTGTCCAAACACAGATCCCTGAGGCACTCCACTGTTTATCTTTCTCCACTGTGAGAACAGACTATTTAATCCTTTCCTGTCTTTTAACGAGTTTGCAATCCACAAAAGGACATCACCTTCTATTCCAATGTCTTTACTTTTCTTAGAATCCTATCATGAGGGACTGTGTCAAATGCCTTCTGAAAATCAAAATACACCACATTTACCTGTTCACCTGTTTATTTACCCCTTCAAAAAAATGTAGCAGATATATGAGGCAAGACTTCCCTTGGGTAAATCCATGCTGGCTGTGTCCCATTAAATCATGTTTATCTATATGTTCTGGATTTTATTCTTTATAAATTTCCATGATTTTTCCCGGCACTGAAGTCAGGCTCAGCAGACTATAGTTTCCTGGATCACCTCTGAAACCCTTTTTAAATATCAGGGTTACATTGGCCACCTTCCAGTCTTCATGCACAATGGATGATTTTAATGATAGGTTACAAATTATTTGTAATAGATATGAAATTGCATTTGAGTACTTTCAGAATCCTGGAGTGTATACCATCTGGTCAAGGTGATTTGCTACTCTTCCGTTTGTCAATTTGGCCTACTACATTCTTCTAGGTTTACTGTGATTTGGGTCAGTTCATCTGAATCATCACCTTTGAAAACTGTCTCCGGAATAGGTTTCTCCCCAACAACTTCATCAGAATACAAAGCAAAGAATCCATTTAGACTTTCTATGAAGGCCTCATCTTCCCTAAGTGCCCCTTTAACTCCTCCATCATCTAATGGTCCAACTGATTCCCTTGCAGATTTCCTGTTTTTATTATGACTTTTTGGCTCCTGTGCTCCAGTAAGAATTAGATCTAAAATAGCTCCCTCTCTTGTCTGTTTCCTGAACCAATTGCTCTAAAAAGCTGTCCTTTATACCATCCAAAACCTCTCTCTCTAGCATGTCCTGATGCAACATTTACCCAGTCAATATTGGGGTAATTGAAATCTCCCATTACTACCGCACTACCAATTTGGTTAGCTTTCCTAATTTCTCTTAGCATTTCATTGTCCATCTCAACATTTTGGCCAGGTGGATAGTAGTATACTCCTATAGCTTTACTCTTCTCCAACACACATGGGATTTCTACACAAAGATTCTAATGTACATTTAAGTCTGTTGAAGGTTCCTTATCCTGTTGGACTCTATGCCATCCTCGCATAAAGCAACCCCATGCCCCCCCCCCTACAGTTGCTCCTCCCAATCATTATATCATTTGTACCCTGGTATAGCACTATCCCATTGGTTATCTTCCTTCCACCATGTCTCTGACATGCCCATTAAGTCAGTGTTGTCATTCACTGCTATACACTCTAACGCTCCCTTCTTAATTCTTAGACTTCTGGTACTGGCATATAGACATTTCAAAGTGTGTTTCTTTTATCTATTAACAACCTGATTTTCAGTTTATAGGGATAATCTGGAACCATTTAGCTCAGGCGATTCTTATAGGTACATGGACTACTATTGCTTTTATCGGAACCTCTCTGTTGGGATGAACTAACACTCCTGCTTCATTAATTTCCTTCAAAGATACCTCCCTCCGAACTATGCACTTCTGAGCAACTGTCGGCTTTCCCCTTTGTTCTAGTCTAAAAGTTGTTCTTTTTTAAAGGATAGTGCCAGCAGCCTGGTTCCACCATAGTGGAACCCGTCCTGTCAGAAAAGAATTCCTCTTTCCCAAAAGGTTCCCCAGTTCCTTACAAAACTGAATCCCTCTTCCTTGCACCATTGTCTCATCCACACATTGAGGCTGTCTTTGGGGACCTCTGCGTGGAACAGGCACCATTTTAGAGTGCTACCTGGAGGTTTTGGATTTCACTTTCAATATAAATTTGGCTTCCAGATCCTCCTTCCCACATTTTCTTGTCATTGTTGCCCACATGTACCATGACAACTGGCTCCTACCCAGCACTGTCTAAATTCCTATCTAGGTGAGGTATGAGGTCTGCCACCTTTGCACCAGGCAGCCCTGTTACCAGGTGATCCTCACATCTACTAGCCACCCAGCTCTCTACATTCCTAATAATTGAATTGCCAACTATGACGGCCAACCTAACCCTTCTTTCCTGGGCAGTAGCCCTGAGAGTCACATCCTCTGTGTGAGAGGACAATGCATCACCTGGAGAAAACGTCCTGCTGCTCCAGGTTGATACTCTTGGACCAGAATACCTCTCTGGCAACCCTGCTGCTGCCCTGGACAAGTCTGGCGTTTGGGCTTGGCTACTATGCCCCTGTCTGCTTCAGCTCCTCCAGGTCTGCCATGCTAGCCTCCAGAGATTGGATTCATTCTTTGAGAGCCAGGAGCTCTTTGTATCAGGTGCATACATGCAGCCTCTCACTGGCGGGTAAAAAATCATACATGTGACATTCAATGCAGAAGACAGGAAGACCCCCTCTTGCTGCTGGATTGCTGCCTTCATCTTAATTTTGTTGAGTTCTTAGTTAAGTTTAGGATGCCAAGGGAGTAGGAATGTGTAAATAAACTTTTAAATTTATTGGTATATTCACTATTAAAAGTGGTAGTGACCTGCAATGAGATAATTAAACTCTTGATAAGGCCTGGGGCAGTCCTGTGTTTTAGATAAAAGACTGACTTAATGTGAAAGTTTCTCTTGCCTATAAATCAAAGGAAGAGCTGGGGGGGGGGGGGGGGGGGGGAGAGACGTACATTCATGAACTCTAAGCTATTTCCTACCTTTTGATTTACCTATTAAAGCTTTCACAATTGGAACTGAAGACTAACTCGGTCAGAGTTTCACTCAGTGCTATAGTAGCATACTATGAAAATTTGAAGGGTCTTCCTATTTCTTAACCTACAGTTGCCAGATTCATAAAAAACCTAAAACTTAAAACCTCCAATTATAGATCCTCTATATCCTGGGATTTAAATATAATTCTTGCTCAATTCATGAAACCACCATTTGAACTGTCACATTTGGTGGTCCACTGCACTCACCTCCCCGGCAGGGTCTTTCCTTCCAGCTCCCACTGCGCTCTGACATGGCAAGACACTGCCAACTCCTCACATGGCAGGATGCTGCCGACATTATCTTTTCAAGCTCCCTGGTGTAGCATCATGAGCATGTAAAGCAGGTGTTACAAAGACTTTGTGAACACCACTTATGGGCAAAACTCGAAAAGTGTACATACAAGCAAGAGGAGCTGCATTCCTGGGTTACGTTTTTTTCCTGGCATGGACCCAGAGAAGGTATAGGCCATTCAGGACTGGCTATAGCCCATAGAACGTAAGGCCTTGCAATGCTTGCTTGGATTTGCACATTACTACTGCCAGTTTGTGCATAGGTACTCCTCACTGGCGACTCCCCTTACTGCCCTATCAAGAAGGGTGCTGTCACCAGACACTGGACAAAGCCATTCAGGCCTTTGATGGCCTCAAAAAGGAATTTGACACTGCCATTCAGATCCGTTTAAGCTCTTCATCATGGAGGTAGATGCTTCAGCCCTCTCCTAACACAATAATCAAGGGACTCTGATGCTGTGCATTTTCTTTTCCAAGAAATTCACCCCGACAGAAAATAATTATACAATTGGGGACAGAGAGCTCCTAGCTACGAAATTAGCACTGGAAGAGTGGTGCCATCTACTGGAAGGGGCTAGACATCCGATCATGATTTATACACACCACAAAAACTTGGAATAACTTCTGCAAGCTCAGTGCTTGAACCCACATCAGGCAAGATGGTCATTGTTTTTCATTCATTTCAATTTCAAGCTGCAGTACCATCCAGTATAGAAGAATCAATGGACCAATACCCTTTTCTAGGTCCTTTGAGGCTGAAAACTGCTCAGAACTCCCTCGTCACATCAACCCAGCAAGAATTGTGATCATAGCTGCCATATCTGTCCTTTTGGGGAAAAAGGTAGTCCTTAAACGAATGCAAGAAAAAGTACTTAAATGTATTATGACTCCTGTTTGGCTGGACACCCTCGAATCACCAAAACCCTGTAATTACTGCTCCACTACTGGTGGCCTCAAGTGAAGCAGGATGTAAAGCACATTGAGTTATGTCCCATTTATGCTATTCATAAGAGCTCCCATGCTCAGCCTTGGGGAATGTTACAGCCATTGCTAGCTCCCAAGGAACCCTGAACCTACCTGGCCATTGACTTTCACTAACCTCCCCCTCTCTATTGGCTATACAATCATCTGGGTAGTGGTGGATCGCTTCTCCAAGATGGCTCATTTCACAGCTCTTCCTGAACTTCCATCAGCACTGGCATTAGCCTGCCTCTTTGTCCAACATGTCTTCCACCTGCATCGACTATCTATTTATATTCTCTCTGACCAAGAAGTACAGTTCACAGCATGTTTCTGGAAAAGTCTTTGCAAAACGTTTGGGATCTCATTGGAATTTATCTCTGTGTATCATCCACAAAGCAATGGCCAGACAGAATCAATCAGATCCTTAAAGTATTCTTGTGAGTCCAAGTTAATGAACAAAAGGATGACTGGGTCTCACTTTTCCTGGGCAGAGTTCTGCCACAATAATCATGTAGGAGGTTCGCCCAGATCCTTGCCTTTTCAGATAATGTGTGGCAGACTCCTACTGGGTACCACTTCCCATCTCAGTATCATCCCCTGCCCTGTGGCCAACACTAAGGGTCAGGACCTCAAAAACGTATGGTAGAAAAACATGCCAGTTCCTTACCATAGCTGCCAGCAGATTTAAGAAGCAAACAGGCAAAACGCACTGGCCGGCACTGCAATTCAAGCTCAGGGAGTTGGTTTGGCTTAGTACCCACAATCTGTGTCTCAAAATGCCTTATTTAGTACTGTGTTTCAAAGAAAGGCAGCCCTACACTTCCTTTCTAAGAACATTCCTATGAACAGCTGTGATTAAGTAGTCTGCAGAATTACTAGTAGATTTATTGTACAATTATGGATAGAGGAGTATTCTGCAAATGCGTTGCTTAAACTCCAAGTGAGATCAGGTTGTACAGTGACTTGGCAACTTTCAGGATAAGATAAAAACTGTTTGGTTTGGCATTAGATTTAGAGCTCTGTGTGCCAATTTGTTTCTTCTACTCCCAGATGGAATTAAAATGATTAAATAGAGGCTCCTTACAAATGAGCATAATAAAGTCATAAACAAGATTATCTCCTTACAGCAAAGTAGCTTAAAAAACCTCTTATTCTGTTGTCACAAATGAGAAATAAACTTACTGGGAAATGCATCAACTGTAATAAGTGATATACGCTGTTCATCACACAATATCGCCCTATCGTAGTCAAATCGTACAATATATGCAATATTTTACATAGCACTGCCAAGATTACATCCCTTATTACAATGAGCTGCTTAGCATATGATTTGCATGTATGAATTTTGCAAATCCATGTGAAACAGCTCATTAATATGCAATTTGATGTTAATAAATTTTTGCGGCAGACTTAGAAAGTAGTCAACTGCGATAAGTTAATATCACCTCCTTGGGAAATGGTAATCTAACTTAGGAACCTCAGGACCCTAATACGTCTCGAGGCTCCCATGTTATATTTAAAGGACTGATCACAAAAAAAAAAAGTGCCCAAAAAAGGGCTGTGTGTGGCTGTGAGTGGTCAAAGCTGAAGCCCCGACAACCAAAAGTTAAAAAAATAAAAAATCAAGTCGTTGTGCGACAGACCCTTACTTCCCCTTTTTTCAAATAAATATGGCCCTCCATGTTCCCCATCCAATTGTCACAAAACATCATCGGTGTATATGGGGCCCCAGCTCCCCCATCCCCAAAGTCAAAGACAAGCTTGATGGTGTTTAGTGTCCATCCCTAACTGCCCCCCCCCCCCGCCCCCCAATCCCACACTCCCTAGCCTTAAAACTTTGAAATTGAGCCTGCGTTGGCACCCGAGGCACCCCTAGCCCCAGACCCAGTCGGAGCAATTTTTAAAAATGGCATCGATCTAACTTTGCCTTAGTCATCTTACTAGGGCAAGGTCCAGGCATTGGACCTAGGCCACATGGCTTAGGTCTGATCTCTGGACCTTGACCCATCACGTGACAGAGGCAAGGTCAGGTTGGTAACATTTTGAAAAATGGCAGCGACTGGGCCCAGGGCTAGACACCAATGAGCTTATCTTTGACTTTGGGGACTGGGGAAAGAGAGAGGTTTGAAGGGAGGAGGCTGGAGGCCCTATATATACCAATGTTTTGTGAACATTGGGGGGTGGGGGACCTGAAGGGCCTTATTTGTTTGGAAAGAGGGGTGGGGACTATTGATTTTTGATTACCTCGACCTCAATTTTTTTTTTACCCCCCTCACACCTTTTTTGGGCACTTTTTTTGTTGTTGGGAGTGGAATTCAGGTGAGGGGGGAATAGAGATGGCCACTAGATACCACTGAGCTCATCTTTGACTTTGGGGATGGGGCCCTATATACACCAATTGAGTTTTGCTGAGAGACAAAACACAGCAATACAGCTGCAACATTTTTTCAATGGTGAGGCCCACTATTGAGGCGACACCCCTACCCCCCCCATTGGTAGTGGAACCTCTCCCGCAAAAAAACATAAGAAATTGCCATACTGGGTCAGACCAAGGGTCCATCAAGCCCAGCATCCTGTTTCGAACAGTGGCCAAACCAGGCCACAAGAACCTGGCAATTACCCAAACATTAAGAAGATCCCATGTTACTGAACCAATTAATACCAGTGGCTATTCCCTAAGTAAACTTGATTAATAGCCGTTAATGGACTTCTCCTCCAAGAACTTATCCAAACCTTTTTTGAACCCAGCTACACTAACTGCACTAACCATATCCTCTGGCAACAAATTCCAGAGCTTTATTGTGCGTTGAGTGAAAAAGAATTTTCTCTGATTAGTCTTAAATGTGCTACTTGCTAACTTCACGGAATGCCCCCTAGTCCTTCTATTATTCGAAAGTGTAAATAACCGAGTCACATCTACTCGTTCAAGACCTCTCATGATTTTAAAAACCTCTATCATATCCCCCCTCAGCTGTCTCTTCTCCAAGCTGAACAGCCCTAACCTCTTCAGCCTTTCCTCATAGGGGAGCTGTTCCATCCCCTTTATCATTTTGGTTGCCCTTCTCTGTACCTTCTCCATCGCAACTATATCTTTTTTGAGATGCAGCGACCAGAATTGTACACAGTATTCAAGGTGCGGTCTCACCATGGAGCGATATAAAAATTATGATATTTTCCGTTCTATTAACCATTCCCTTCCTAATAATTCCTAACATTCTGTTTGCTTTTTTGACTGCTGCAGCACACTGAGCCAATGATTTTAAAGTATAATCCACTATGATGCCTAGATCTTTTTCCTGGGTGGTAGCTCCTAATATGGAACCTAACATCATGTAACTACAGCAAGGGTTATTTTTCCCTATATGCAACACCTTGCACTTGGCCACATTACATTTCATCTGCCATTTGGATGTCCAATCTTTCAGTCTTGCAAGGTCCTCCTGTAATGTATCACAGTCTGCTTGTGATTTAACAGTCTGCTTAGTGGCTCTAGGCCAGAATAAGATCTGACAACACAATATTTAGTAAAGAATTTAGTCAAGTTTCTGGAACTGTAGCAAATATTTGACATTTTAGATTTTAAGGAAGGAATACAATCACATTTATTCAAACATCAATGCTTTCATTAGTCCCTCAAATTCCTTCATGTCTCTTCACACAAAGCATTCCAATGTTTTCACAAATGCAAATGTTTTCAGTATTTTTAGCAGCTGGCAGATAATGAGACTATTTACTTTATGAGGGTCACATCCCACAGAACACAGCATGCCAACAGCACCCTCCAATGCTATTAGCATTTAGTACATGATTTGCACATATGAAAGAAGAAACATACAGGTACATAAGAAGTGAGCCATGCAACAAAGATAATGGATTCTATAATAAGGCAACTCCCAATTTGATAAAGACAATACCTTGAAAAAGATAGCATCAGTAAACTATGGCAGAGTTTCCCAACCCTCTCTTGGAGGCACACTTAACTAGTCAGGTTGTCAGGATATCCATAATGAATAAGCATGAGATAGATTTGCATACTCTGGAGACCCAGGATAGACAATTTTTCTTATACATATTAACTGTGCAATCCTGAAAATCTGACTGACTAGGTGTGCCTCCAGGAGAGGGTTGGACAACATTGCATTATGGATCAGTTGCAATGGAACAAGTAAGATAAAATGTAATTTTGAGGGGCAAGGGAATGGGCGGATCCTATCCCTTGCTCCTCTAGGTTAAGATAAAATACAGTACTGGAGAAAGTACAGACTGCTCCTGCATCTGTTTTGTAGAAAGGGGCTTGCAGGGAAGCCTGCTGACCTAGTGCTTACTAGATTTCGGAGCAGCCTCGGAGGGAACTTTTTTTTTGTCGTCCCCCCCCCCCACCTTTCCCTCCCTTCCCCTATCTAACCCACCCCCCCAGCCCTAACTAAATCCCCCTCCCCTATCTTATTTCATTGAGTTACGCCTGCCGCAGGCTCCCTGCCCCCGGCCCGCCGCCGCCACCCCCCCCCCCCCGGCCCGCCGCCACACCCCCGAACACCGCGCCACCCCTGACACCCTCCCCCCAAGCA
Organism: Rhinatrema bivittatum; assembly: GCF_901001135.1. NCBI lineage: Eukaryota > Metazoa > Chordata > Amphibia > Gymnophiona > Rhinatrematidae > Rhinatrema > Rhinatrema bivittatum. Next base: position 100,571,252 of record NC_042616.1, on the reverse strand, counting down.
AAGCCCTGGGACTTACGCACATCCCGGGGCTTTGCGAGCGCCAGTGGCCTATGCAAAATAGGCGCGCGCAGGGCTTTTAAAATCTACCCCAATGCTGCCACCACCATGCTTCACAGTAAGGATGGTGTTTTTTGGGTGATGTGCTGTTGGGTTTGTGCCAAATGTAATACTTTGCATTCAGGCTAAAAAGTTCTAGTTTAGTTTTGTCAGACCAAAAATTATTTTGCCACATGACCATAGTATCCCCAGAGTACTCCTCCCTTGTATACTTCAAATGGGATGCAAGTTGAGCTTTTTTCAGTAATGGCTGCCTTCTTGCCACCCTACCATACATGGCAGATTTGTATAAGGCTTGGGATATTTTTACATGCACACTTTGAAATAGCTACAAGCTTCCATGGCCAAGATTGGTCAAAATTGCTACTGGCCTCTCTTTTAGTTGCCTCTCTGATCAGTCTCCTCTTGCTCAGTTAGCCAGTTTTGTGGCCAGCCTAATTTAGGTAGGGTTTTGGTAGTGCCATTCACCTTCCACTTCTTAATAATCATCTTGACCATGCTTTCAAAGATAGTTTAATAATTGGCAATTATTTTATATTTACTCCAGATCTATGCATTAACACAACTTTGACTCAGAGTCCTTAGGATAGCTACTTGGTAGCTCATGGTTGGTCTTTGTTTAAAATGCACTAACCAGAAGAGAAACTGCTGTTAATTGGTTGTTAAGTACTAGCAAGTACTTAAACTGCTGTTAATTGGTACAATTTTTTTGTTAATTGGTACAATTTAACAAAGGTGGGGCTAATTCACTTGGTAGGTGCTTTTAAGGGCATTTGGTTATACCCAGTCGCATAGCCCCAGGTGGGCCTGGATGGGCCATAGCCCACCCACTTTAGGTTGCCTAGCAGCCTGAGAAAAGAGGCCCTGTCGCAGGGCCCCCCTAAACAGGTATGCACACCCAATAGAGCAGCGCCCAAAAAGGGGAGGCAGACCGGGAGGCCACCAGTGGACCCTGTTCCACCAGCAACTGAAAAGAGAAGGCGGCCCACAAGGCCACCAGTGGCTCCCATCCCAATGGCAGCTAAGAAAAGGAGCAGGTCCAGGAGGCCACCGGTGGACCCCCATCCCAAAGGCAGCGGGGAAGAGAACCCTGCTGGGAGAGAGCCCATTCACCTGCTCCACTAAGTGTGCCTGTGCTACGGAATTCAAAACTCTTGCGGCTAGCATGTACTGTACAAAAATAAATAAATAAAAAAGCAAGCTTTCAACTTATTCTTGAATGACCTAGTCATCTCCAGTCTGACAGCTAACAGCAAGGCATACTGGTAAGTGTAATCTTGCTTCAATGAGAGATGGAACCTTCAATAGATTCTTTTGGGCAAATGCAATTTCCATGTTAGAGTATGCACGCTCAAATAATCTATAAGTTACCACCCAGGAAAGAGATTTAGGCTTCATAGTGGATAATACACTGAAATTGTCAACTCAGTGTGCTAGTGATCAAAAAAGCAAACAGAATGTTAGGAATTATTAAGAAGGGAATGTCAAATAAAATGATGGACATCATAATGCCTCTATCGCTCCATGGTGAAGCCGCATCTTGAATACTGTGTGCAATTTTGGTTACCGCACCAAAAAAAAAGAAAGATATAGTTGCACTGGAGAAAGTGCAGAGAAGAGCAACCAAAATGATAAGTGGCATGGAACGGCTGCCCTGTGAGTAAAGGCTAAGGAAGTTAGAGCTGTTCAGTTTGGAGAAGAGACAAGTGATGGGGGATATGATAGAGTCTACAAAATAATGAAAGGACTTGAACAAGTTCATATAAAGCAGTTATTTACTCTCTTAGATAATAGAAGGACTAGGGGGGCACTCCATAAAGTTAGCAAGTAGCTCTTTTAAAATATCGAAAATTCTTTCACTCAGCGCATAGTTAAGCTCTGGAATTCATTGCCAGAGGATGTGGTTACAATAGTTAGTATAACTGGGTTTAAAAAAGGTTTGGATAAGTTCCTAGAGGAAAAATCCATAAACTGCTATTAATTAATAAGCAATAATAACTTGAGATTTATTTGTTTGGGTACTTGCCAGGTACTTGTGACTTGGATTGGCCACTATTGGAAACAGGATACTGGGCTTGATGGACCCTTGGTCTAACCCAGTATAGCATATCTTATATTCTTAAGGCAGACCAGACCTTTGCCTTTTAAATACTTGAAAACTACAAACTTTTATGCAGAGTCCACCAGCACACCGGGAGCCCATGATGTTCTCATAATAGGGGAGTAAAATGGTCTCTTGCCCTTGCTTCATATAAAATTCTGATCACCAACCCAACCTCTATTTCCTTCTACTATCAAAATCAACAACCAACCATCAAGGAAATTTCCCGATACGTGGTAATGGGCGGTTGCTACATCTGAGGGAACCCTTTGTGATCCCCTCTTAATAGCTACCGACTTTATTCTTCAAATTATTTTATTTATTATTTTTCTTAATATTTTCAACCCGGTTTTTCTTATTCAACAATGAACCGTGTCTGTAGCTTTCATTTAAGTAAATGTCCTCCCCCTGGCGGTCAAACAGACCTTATTCAGCGTTGTTTACATATACACGTGATTAGAGGCAGTGCATGCAAATCTTCCTCATGCATATTCATTGAAGATATCCTGAAAACCCAACTGGCTAGGGGTCCTCCAGGACAATTCTGGTCGCCGCATCTCAAAAAAGATATAATTGTGATGGAGACAGTACAGAGAAGGGCTACCAGCCCTTCTCTGTACTGTACTGTACTTCAGCTTGGAGAAGAGACGACTGAGGGGGGATATGATAGAGGTGTTTAAAATCATGAGAGGCCTAGAACGGGTAGATGTGAATCGATTATTTACTCTTTCGGATAGTAGAAAGACTAGGAGGCAGTCCATGAAGTTAGCACGGGGCACATTTAAAACTAATCAGAGAAAGTTCTTTTTTACTCAACGCACAATTAAACTCTGGAATTTGTTGCCAGAGGATGTGGTTAGTGCATTTAGTATAGCTGTGTTTAAAAAAGGATTGGATAAGTTCTTGGAGGAGAAGTCCATTACCTGCTATTAAGTTCACTTAGCGGGTCATTTTCAAAGGAGTTACGCATGTAAATGTGACATACTATCGTAGCAATTTTCAAAAGCTATTTACTCGAGTAAAGTGCACTTACTTGAGTAAATCCTATGGACAATTCAATGGCATATATTGTAGCAATTTTGAAAAGCCCACTTACTTGAGTAAAGTGTATTTACTCGAGCAAAAACCAGTTTTGCTCGAATAAATGCTTTTTAAAATCTACCCCTTAGAAAATAGCCACTGCCATTAGCAATGGTAACATGGAATAGACTTAGTTTTTGGGTACTTGCCAGGTTCTTATGTCCTGGATTGGCCACTGTTGGAAACAGGATGCTGGGCTTGATGGACCCTTGGTCTGACCCAGTATGTCATTTTCTTATGTTCTTATAGAAGAGTTGAAGGAATTAAGTAAATAAGCTTTTTATCATTGCTTGACTATAACTGCTGTCTTGACATGATACTTTTACAACTCACTACTGCCTGGAAAATGCATGTATGGAGGACCAAGTGGCAGCTTCACCTATACCTTCTATGGAAGCAGAGCAAAGATATGCTAAAAAAAACAAAACTGTAGTAGTCCTAACTTGATGAGCCCTCACCTTATTTTGAAGTCCTGATTGAATTAGCAGTAAGTGATGCAATCAGATATCCAAGTTAATACTTTTTTTTGCTTTTTTTTTTTTATGTACCTCATACTCTTTGCATAACCCAGTTACAAGAAATGAAGAGTTATGAAGACTTTCTGCAAGGCTTTGTTCTGTCTAAATAAAATAAAACGTCTCTGCAGTCTACAATGTATGAACACAGCCTGTTCACCTTTCTGGGCATGGGGTCTGGGAAAGAATGTTAGCAATACAATGGATTTATTTAAATGAAACTGGCATAAATGTAGAATGCTTCTTCAAAACTTTTACATTGTAGAAGATTTGAGTATATGTGGCTGGAGCTTGTAATTCATTTACTCTCGAGGCATTAGAAACTGCAATGAAAAACACAACTTTTCAAGAGAGGAATTTTAGATCTGATGCTAATTGTTCAAATGGGGGCTTTAGGAGCAAGGACTACTGGCAGATCCAAAGGAGTAAGTGGATCTTTTACTGCAGGTTTCAGATTCATGAGGCCCTTCAATTGCAGGCTGAGAAATAGAAGTGCTATTCTAGATCTCATGTTATGCTCCCATAGCACTGATGTGAACTCTGACAAAGTTGGTTTTCAGACTAGAGTTAGATAGGTTTAGCAGATATTAAAGCGAAAAAGAAACAGGTTATTTAAAGGGATCCTGACTGAAATATACACGCCAATAAATCATGTCCATTTAAAATAAGATCTACTAGTTAACTTCTTTCATGCAAGAATTTTTGTTTTAACCTATGTAGGCATTTGCATAGATGATACTAGCTGACTTTCAACATCCAAGCAGTTAGAGCCAAAGATTGAAGGTTGATTTGCAGGAAATCCCTGATGTGGTGAGGGATGGGAATATCTTCAATCATATTGGTTGATGAACAGCTAGACAACCCTGGAAACCAAATTGGGCTATCAAAATCATTTGCCTCTGCCCTTCTCATTTTTGGATTGTCTTGGATATCAGTGGAATTAGGGAAAACACATAAGGGCATCCTTGCTTCCTCAGAACTGAGAAAACCATCTCCCACCATTCTGTTCCTTGCTGGTCTCATGGAGCAGAATGTTGGAACTTTGTTTCTGAAAGACATTGCCAAAAGGTCTATTTTCAAAGTTCCCCAAAGCTGGAAAAGCTCCTACACTATTTGAATGGGTATCAACCATTCATGCAATTGAAGCTGGCAACTTAAGTTGTCTGCTATCAGATTCTGATCTCCTGGAAGGTAAAAAGCCAGAAGTATTCCCCAAGAAAATGCCCATTTCCACATTTTTTGTGGTTTCCAGGCAAAGCCCATTTCCTCTGCTTGTTATGGGGAACAACTGATACTTTTTAAAAAGACATCCCAAACTTCATCAGAAAAGATAGTGCCATCACCAGTCCATTTCTGTCCTAAAGACTGCAGTGGCTGCTGTTCATCATTTCTTAGGATATTATAGAATGCTGAGGTGAATTTAGAGTAACATTTCAGCTTTACCTTCTCCACAGAAGATATCAATAGCAAATTGTTTACCCCTCCCCAATACAGCACACCTAAAGCATAATGTAACTGTAGATATCTGAAATATTATGCATTTGAGATATCAATTCAGTTTTTAGTTGCTCAAATATTTTAAGAGAATCTTCAGTAAATAATTGCTCTGGAGTATTTTCCTTTCTGCTTCCAGATACTATAGCCATCTAAGGCGAGCAAATCTGAAAATGTTTTATTTCTCCAAAGCGGGGTAAATGTTAATTTAGTCTATCCTAGTAGCCTGTGTATTTCCCCCCATAGCCTCCCTGCAGATCTGGCAAGTATAACAAGACTTTCAAACCATTGGGAGAAACCAGACCATGCTCCAGTATACAATCCCCTCCTTGTGTTAGCTGTATAGCTCAAATTTTGGCATATCCAGACCTCATTTCCATGATCTTTGCAAGGTATTAAATTTTATCCTGGGATATCTACCAGACCTCACAAATCTAAGCAACATCTCAGGAATTTTCATGGGAGAAACTCTAAACCTATGTAGAAACTAGTAGTGAGAGAGACAAAGCATCCCATCTCTCCAAATCCAACTATTTTACCCATAGAAAGAGATTGTGCTGCTTAAAACTGCCTAAATTTTTATCAGTCCAAACACCCAGATACTGAGATTTATGTGCTTCCATTTTACATGTCAAACCCTGTGTCGCTTCTGAGTCAGCCAACTGTAAAAGGTAGAATAAAGATTTATCCTAATTTATATGTAGACCTGACACTTCTCCAGAATCTTGATCACTTTGGGGTTTTGAAAAAAAAAAAAGCAAAATATCGGCATATAAAAATGTTTTAAAATCATTATCCTCAAAAACCCCATTATGGTTTTGTCCTCCCTTATCATGACTGCCAGAGGCTCTATTATCAGAGCTAAAAGAAGACACCTCTGACTCTGACATGTCCCCCTCTCCAAAGTAAAAGCACTGGATAACAATCCATTTGACAGGTTTAGACAAAGGCTACTCGTACATACTCGCCCTGCTTGATATATCATCTGCATTTGACACCATAAGCCACAACATCCTACTAAACCATCTCACAGAAATTGGCATCTCAGGAACCCCCCCCTTAGTTGGTTCAAATCATACCTTGACAACAGAAACTACAAAGTCAAAATAGATTGAGAGTCCAAAGCTATCACCTATCCAGAGGCATTCCCCAAGGCTCCTCGCTTTCTTCCACACTCTTCAATATCTATCCTCTCCCCCTCTGCCAACTTCTCTCTGACCTAGGTCTCACTCACTTCATTTACTCCCACGACATACAAATACTCATCCCCATCACTGACTCATTACCCAACTCCCTCAAAACCTGGGAAAATGCCCTCTCAGCGATCAACAATCTTCTTTCTAACCTTAACCTCGCACTCAACACATCCAAAACTCTACTCCTTATCTCACCCCACCACAACACTATGACCACCTCCCACATAAACAAACAATCTCCCCCCCCCCCCCCCCCCCCCCCCCCCCCCCCCCCCCCCGCAATATCCATATCGCAACATGTACGAGACCTAGGAGTCACTATAGACAATCACCTTAACCTCAAAAAATTTATCAGCTCAACCATGAAAGAGTTCTATTGCAAACTAAACACTCTCAAGAAACTAAGACCACTATTATACCACAATGACTTCCGCACAGTCCTACAAGCCACTATATTCTCCAAACTTGATTACTGCAATGCCCTACTATTAGGCCTCCCCAAAGCTACCATTAAACCCCTTCAAATGCTCCAAAACTCTGCAGCTAGAATCCTAACACTCGCAAGAAAGACCATATCACCCCTATCCTCAGAGATCTTCACTGGCTCCCAATCTCCTTCCGAATCCTCTACAAAACCCTCACAATCATACATAAAACCCTACACAACCAGGACGCGAACTGGCTCAATGACTCCATACAGTTCCACACCTCTAACAGACCCACCTACAAAGGAACCCTATACACTCCCTCTCCTAACCTCACTCATCTCCACGAAAGAACGTGCATTGTCCATTGCAGGGCCCTCAATCTGGAACTCCATGCCCCCTGACCTGCGCCAGGAACACTGCATACAGAAATTTAAAAAAACAAAAAAAAAACCTAAAAACCTGGCTCTTCGTCCAGGCTTTCGCATAACACCACCTTGCACATCGTCCACCTCTCACATTATATCAAATACCTCCCCTGCTATAATTCCATCCACCTCCTTTAACACCTGCCTCAATTTTTGCATCCGGCCTACTGTGAAATCGTAAATAATTTGTAAATAATTCATCACTGTTGACTTACTTTTAATGTTGTTACCTGTTGTGATTCTACCTGCTCTTGTTTTAATTCTACCGGTTCCATGTAATTTTCACTCACTTTGTTACAACTGTTCCATGTGATGTGCAAACAAATATCGGTATATAAAAAACTCAAATAAATAAATAATAAATTTGTTTTGATTCTTGGCTCTGGCTGAATATAAAGCAGCTCAATCCAACTGCTAAAAGAAGGCCCATAATCCCTTAGAAAAGGGGTCTTACAAGTTTTTCCATTCCATGAAATCAAAAGCCTTTTCATTACCTAGAGCTTAAATTCCAAGTGATCTAGGATTTAATTTCACAGCCTCAAAAATATTCCATAACTTCCTAATGTTGGAATCAGCAGACCTTTGTAGAATGAAACCTGTTGGGCCAACATGAACCAAGAAGGGTATAACTCTTGCTAAATGTGTTGTAACTTTAGCCAGGATCTTTAGATCTACAACCAACATGAGCTATGCCTTTGTTTAAAAAAAAAAAAAAAAAAAAAAAGAAGTGTGGGGTACTGATGCTCGGACATTAAGAAAAAACACAAGATTACTTCTACGGCAGAGTCCATAAGCAAAGGACGTCAAGGAAAACTGACTGATACATAGGGATAACCTGCACGACATGGCAGATACTACCATGGGAAGCTTGCTGAGCAGACTGGATGCACCATCGGTCCTTTTCTGCCATCATTTCTGTGTTTCTATGTTTACATTCAATAATGAAATAGGTCGATATGATCTCCAATCTAATTTTGTCTTTTCCTTTTTTAGTATTAGTGAAATAACAGAGCATCTCAAAATGGCAGGCAGAATACTGGTATCAAAGCCATAATTATACGTATCCAACAGCTTAGGAGCTACATAGCCCTTATTAATTTATATCAGTCTGATGAAATTACATCAATTCCAGGGAATTTTCCTGTTATGACTTCCAGAACTTTGCTTACTGTAAGCAGTTTATCCAGCACTTGCCTGTTTCTCAGAAAGCAGAATACTAACCCCATCCAGAAATATTTGTACTGCTGAGCCCTCAATCTTTGTTTTAGAGGCAAATAGCAAACCAATCATTAATGCCTTTTTCAAATTCTAGTACTTCACCATCTGCAGCCCAGATTGCAGTGATGCACTGTTTATCACTCAACTTTCAATAACTGATCCAGATGTTTCTCCATTTTATTTCCAAACTCATACAAATAATGATCTTGAGCTGCTAGTAGCTTTGCTGCATTAAGCAAGTTGATATCTACTTGAACTTTTTAACATTTTCTTAAGGTTTCTAAGGGTTTCAGCAGCTTATTCCAAATTGAATAGTTTCCTCTCTAAATTCCTTTGAGCTTTATATATATATATATATATATATATATATTTGTTTATTTACTTTGTACTAGCAACTTGAGCAATCTCATATCCCCAGAGGATAGCCTTAGAAACTTCCCAGAGATTATTAGAACATTTCTACTTGGTTGTCTGTCTGGATCAATACCACCTTGTTCTTCTGCCACTCTAAATAATTTCTATGAAGCACCTCTTACCATGACCAGGTTCCTTAGAAGCAGAGGTCTCTAAGGTGGGCTACCCAACCATGACTGGAAGCATTTGTGGTAAGAATTTCTTGAAACTGTGGTTTGTTTAAAACAAACACAAACAAATCACAAGCCACAAACAAACCAACCTTTTAATAGGTTAGATTAGTCTCTGAATTGGTGGCTGGACTAGTCAAGATTGATGGGTATTTTCACTTTGATTAACATTAGCTGAAGACAATGGTTCCATTGGAACTTCAGCTGCCACTGAGCCTATCTTATTTAAGCGGAGGTAAGTAAAGGATGTTGCATCTGTCACAACTCCTTAATACAAATAATCCTGATTGGCATGGCAAATTTTTTTTATGAAAATGTTCATGAGGTATGTAATAGCAAATTTTCCAATAGGACTGCTGATGAGTTATTTAAAAGTTCAGCAAGATATCTTGAAGGGACGATGGTTCCTCAAATCTAGTATGGGACAAAGACTTCCCAACTTTTTTGAGATTAGAAAGTATCTTGAATAGAACCCCTTTCTTCTGAGTAGAATTGTCTCTTCAGCATTTGCTGCCAAGAGCGAGTAAGTTCTTCCTATATCCAACTATGATCTTGTGGTATTATATATGGTTGTGGAGGATTGGATTAGTGGCTTTTGAAAATTTGGGCTATAGATTCTGAAAATAATTTGCGAAGCTGAATCTGCAGTGCTGAGTGACCACTGAATGTGAATATGTTGCAGCCTTCCCCCATAGGAAGCGTCTGCAAATAGAAAGAATGAGCATAGTTCTGAAGGTTAAAAATTCTGGACCGTTTTTTTTTGTAAAGATTTTTGGGAAGACCTCTGGTGAGACAAGCTCGTTGCTGCTGCTGCTGTAATTGCTGGTGCAGTTGGGAACATTATCTATAATAAGTGTATGACCGATATCTCCTTCACGAGTAGCAATACTGCTTCCTATAGGGTTGGTGTTGAAATAATTAATGAAGAATGCTCCATAGTTGCTGTTAATATCAATAAAATAGAACAATGGTTCTTAACCATGTTTGCAGCCTTTTTTACTTTGTCATAACAAAAGAAATTCTTTCCTGTGCAGGGCGCATCTTTCTATCTGCAGCATCCAACAATTCCACATATTGCAGTACATCACCTGAAATTATATATATATATTTTTGACATTTATGCCTTTTTCAGGGCTGCCTTTACTACCACTGACTCATGAGGAAGTATATTTCTATCATCCCAACATTGCTGAACTTGAAATATAAAGTCTCTCTTCTTAGCTACTGATGGCAGGTTAAGGGTTGTTTGCCAAATCGTTGATTGTAGGTCCTGAAATGCTTTATGTAAGGGGATGGCCATGGCCTACTTAGGTGCTTATATAAACTTCAGCACACTAAGAATTTCTCCTTCGATACCTTTTCTTTCTCTAGGTTGAATAGTATAGAATCTGCCATCTTTTGAATGAAGCCTGAGTAGAACATAGAAACAGGAAGGCAGAAAAAGACCATATGGCCCATCTAGTCTTCCCATATCTGGTGGAGTAGTACTTCTAGTTAGCTCCAGTGACAGGTTAGATGGTAATTCTACCAAACCCTGCAATGACTGAAGAGAATGTGTTTCAAAGGATATTACTGAATCCTCATCAGAATCTGATAATAGTGGAGCTTCTCTAGAACAGCTTCTATTTTTGAATAATATTAAACTATGAGGTCTTTCTTCCTGTCTCTGTGATGGCAGAGTAGATGGAATTCTTTTCATGTAATTTTGAATAAATTCCAACCACATCTGCTGTAAAAAGGGGTGATATTCTGATGTATAAGGATGAAGTATTACAAAAGATGTATCTGACTTGGGTACTAACACTTGCAGTGTAGATACAGAGAAAGAGACTGTTGAAGAGCTGTGTTAGTGCTGTAGTTTTCTGCACCTTAGACCTGATGGCACCATTTTCAACACTGATAGGGACTTAATACAGTACCTTTTTGAAAAACAAGGCAATGGAGACCACTTTCTATGCTCACATTCAGCATGGGAAAAAGGCACACCATGGCTAGAGCGCTTAAAAGACTGACTTCCTCTTTTTAGGACTGTCCTCCAAAGAGAATTTGGTATTTCAACTTAAGCTCTCTCTATGAGAGCATTCAGGACATTATCCCACATCCATTACAATCTGACATGTCATGCTCCAACCCCAGATGAGCCATACTGGCCATGCTGTGGCAACATTTAAAACAAAGCTTAAAGGGTATTTTACTTAATCTGGAACTTTATTCTGACCTGGCACTGTGAGGAAAAGTACAGAAAATTATTTTTAATAGATTCAAATAAATTAAAAAAAAAAGAAATAGAAAATCCATGCATAAGAGGCTCGAAAATTAGCAGTGTGCAGCAGAAGTCATCCTTCTACTGCTCCAGTCAAAGAAATCCAAATGAGGAGACTCATACAACATCAGCTATGTGGGAACTCCTAATGCATGCTCAGAAAGACTTCTAGGTGTTTTGTTTGAGCTCAGAGAGCATGTTTTGTGTCTGGGCCATACTATGACATCACCCACATCTGATTGGTATTTGTCCCGCTTTTCCATAGAGAACTAACATTATAACATAATCATTTCCCTTTCTCTAACAAGCAACCTCAGCGAAGGCATATAGAATCAGCAACCAAAGGGATGACTTCAAACTAAAAAGGGGTAAAAAAGACATTGCCAACAAGCAACAAAAAAATGTGTCAGACAAGCCTCTGTTCTGCTATTTTTCCTTTATGTTTTTCATGAAAATGAAACTCCAAACAAAGAACAAAAGACAGGAAAACAACCCTGGAAACCAACAGAGAAGGAGCCTAAAATTATCAGCTGGGCTGTATCCTGATGGGCCAAAAATCTTGTAGCAAAAATAGTTTAAATACCAAATCACAAAATGATATATAAATACTATGACTGGTGAATATATAGACTATACTCCAGATTGCATTTTTGCAAAATCTTTCCAAACAGGTTGATCTCACATGGGAAACAGACAACCCCATCACTCAAGGAAAAATTTGTTCTCATCACCTAATTTTCTTTCCTCCAGTTCCATCAGATGATTGGGTTTTTCTTCCCTACCAGCAGATGGCGACAGAAGAAAAGCTTTACTGTATTTAGGTTCATTAAAAAAGTGCCATCTGCAGTCGCTCAATAGAATCTGCAATCAAACTAAGAACAAACAAATCATGTTCAAGCAAGAGAAAAGTAAATTATCAGTAACCTCAATTTCAACTGGAGGACCCCTCTAAAAGGAATTTGAACACCAAAGACAATAATCATCTGACTTACAAACACATGGAGACAAGAGTAATGCTCAGAAATTCAGGGTGGGATTCTGGACTGATCTATGGGATTCAAGGAAAGAAAATTAGCAGGTAAGAACCAATTTTTCCTTCCTTATTGTCCCCCAGATCAGGCCAGATGATTGGGATATACCAAAGCTTCCCTAAACTGGGTGGGAACTAGAAAGACCTGCTCATTGCACATTCTGCCACCCAAACATCCAGCCTACAATGATTGACAAAAGTATACAAAGATCAAGTCACTGCCTTGCAGATCTCCTGTGACGATAGCTGACAGCTTGCTACCTAGTGGAATGAACCCGAATGCCTGCTAGGACCTGTAGCCCCTTGTAAATATAGGCACAGATTATCACCTCGTTAGAGATGTGCATAGTTTTTGTTTTATCGTTTCGGGGCCCCCTGCGGGAAATTTAGTTTTTCCCGTGGTTTGTGTTTTTTCTTTTCCGGGGGACCCTGATTTTCGGGTTAGTGAGCGCTAACCCCCAATAGTGTGCACTAACCCGAAAAACAAATTTTTCTGAAATTTCAGAAAAATTTAATTTGTTTTTCGGTTCCTCCGAACCGAAAAATGAATGCACATCTCTATCATTAATCCACCTGATAATAGATGTAATGATGCCTTCTCCTCCTTGTTGTGACCACTGAACACTACAAACATACGATCCAACTTACAAAAGCCTTAAATACCTCAGGAAAGCCTTGCACACATCCAAAACATGAAAATTCCTGGCATGGGAAGGATTTCAACTTCCTAAAAGTAGGAGATTCCACAGACTGACTCAAGTGGAATGAAGAAAACACCTTTGGTAAAAAAAAAAAAAAAAAAAAATGGTACTGTTCTAATGGAAATCCCATCCTCTGAAAACTAAAGAAAGAAATCCATGATTGACAAACCTATAGCTCCAAATATGCCTCACTGAGCAAATGGCCACAAAAAATGAGTTTTCTGGGTATGGGCTTTCAATGATGCCCTTTCTCAATGGCTCGAAAGAGGAGTTACATAAGGCCTTCAAAACCAAATCAAGATTCCACAGAAAAACCATCCACTGAATTGGGGGACGCAAGTGCTCTATTCCTTTGAGAAAACTCGCTATTTTGGGATGAGAGGGCAACAAAGTCTTATGCACTTTCCCTCTGAAATAGGCCATCACTGCAACTTGCACATTAAGAGAGTTCAGGTCTAATCCTTTCTCAAATCCTCTTTGTAAAACTGAAAGGATCCGAGAAACTGAGGCCTGAGGTGGGACAATCTCTGCCTCTTGATTCCAGGCCTCAAACATCTTCAAAACAATGCACATATACAAGGGAAGTCAAGGGTTTCTTAGCCTGAAGCAAAGTTGTAGTGACGTCCTCTGAATAATCCTTAATTCTCAATCTTCTCCTCTCAAAAGCCAGGCTGTGAGACTAAAACAATTCACCTGCTCCAAGAAAATCAGAACTTGAAAAGCAGCAGCCTGGAAATATGACCAAGCTTTAAAGTACCCTCTAACCTGAGACTCACTAGATCCACAAACTAGTCACCTGAGATATTCTGAAGTCACCAGGATCATCCTGCCTCTATGTTTTCTCTATGAGCCTGACTACCCTGCCAATCCTATCAAAGACCAAGGAGGAAACATGTTCAGCAGTATCTTGAGGCCACATCTGGAAAAAAAAAACAACAACGCACTGTCTAAACCTGTCTCCTGTCTGCGACTGAAGAACTGCAGGACCTTGGCATTCAGTCTTTTTGCTATTAAATTCAACTGGGGAACATCCCAAGTTGCCTTGATTAAAGACACTGTTTCCTGCACCATCTCCCACTCTCTGGGGTCCAGAGAAAATCCACTTCCACATTCTCCATCCCAGCCACATGAAACCCCATCAAGACCTGCAGATGTTGCTCCACCTAATGGAATATCACTCCCTCCAGAGAAACCACCAGGCTCTTGGTGGCCCCTCTATCTGTTGATGTATGCTACCGCCGTTGCACTGTTTGACAAAACTACCATGTTGTGGACTAGCAGAAGAAAGAACACCAAAGCTTTCCTGATCACTCTAGTTTCCAAATGAATGGATGCAAGTTTTCTGTCACCTACCACAGGCACTTCGCCAATTAACATTGAGAAATGGCTCCCCATCCTTTCAGACTGGCATTCATGGTTACTATGACCCAATTCGGAATGTCCAACTCCACACCGCTGGCTATATTGTCCTGTGAGAGTCAACAAGACAGACTTGATCTGGCTTCCCCAAGCAGGGGTAACCTGACAACAAAATCACCCAACTGTGGACTTCACTGTGATAGAAGGGCCCTTTGCAATGGGCTCATGTGCACAAACACCCAAGAAACCAAAGCTAAGGTAGATGCCATGGAGTTGAAAATCTGAAGATAATCCTAGATTCTGGGATTCTTCAGGCCCAACCAATCACAAATTTGTCCCTGCAGTTGTAACATCCTGTTTGAAGTAAGGTGCACCTTGCCTACAGTGGTCCTGAAACACGCCCGAGGTATTCTAAACTCTGTTATGGAATCACTTTGCACTTGGCAAAATTTATGATCCAACCTAGGTCTGCAACCTCAACTTCACCTTGTGAACAGACAGTTGCAAATGTCCCTTGATGTCACCTGAATAAGCCAGTTATTCAAATAAGGGTGCACCAGAATATCTTCTTTGTGCAAGACTGATTACTACCACCATCACTTTGAAAGACATGTGAGAAGCTGTTGCGAGTCCAACTGGAAGTGCTTGAAACTGAAAATATTCCCTCAGCACCATAAAACTGATTAACTTGGATGATTACTCTGAATGGGAATGTGAAGATAGGCTTCTGTCAGATTTAAGGAAACCAGGAATAATTCTCTCTTGAATGCAGTGATCACCGAGCGCAAAGTTTCCATCTAAGAGTGAGGCACCCGTAGGGACACATTCACCTCTTGATGTCCAAAAATGAGCCGATATGTGTCCTCCTGTTTTGGTTTTTTTTTCATTTGGCATCATGAAATAAATGGAATATCTTCCTCAAACTCATTCTGTCTCTGGGACCAGAATCATCACTACCCTCATGCGAAAATGTCAATCCAACGTGGATTAAACTGTGCTTTCTTCACCTTTGAAACATACAGAAAGATAAACACAGAAAGATAAAAGAAAACTGTCTTTTCCCCAAATAAAAATAAAACTCAGCAACTTCAACGAATGTATTTTTTGAACCTTGTACATAGCCTTTCCCTATTCACATTGTTGTATACTCCCCCCCCCCAATTTATGCCACTCCCAGTTGAATCTATTAACTAAATTCTTAGGTTTCCTGTTATACTCTTGTTTGCTTCTTGTTCTTTGTAAAGGCCTTGCCTATTCGATACTTATTGTTCTAAGTTATCTGTAAACCGATACGATGTGCAAACGGTTGTCGGTATATAAAATAAAGACCATGAAGGCCTCGAGTACCGGAAAAATCTAATATTTAACCAAGCCTTATGATGGACAGGACCCATTGATCTATTATCTTGGTCTATTCTTAATAGAAACAGGGAAACTGCCTTTTGATGCGCTTGGAGTGTGGACCAATTGAGAATGCCAAGCCTCCTGGAATTTTGCCTTCTGGGGAAGGTCTTCCAGCCCTCTCTATGCCTATCCCCTGATAACTTGAGACTTAAAAGTCTCTCAAGCACCAACTGCTCCAAGACCTCGCCAAATAGCAGCTTGCCTTTAAAGGGAGCCTACATAGCTGCAATTTGGACAACACAACCACTGCCCAGTTACAGAGCCAGAGGAGTCTCCTGGCTGAAAACCACCGATGCCATATTTCTAGCCAACGTTCGAAGTAAATCATACAAGGCATCCACTGTAAAGGCCAATCCAGCCTCCAGACTTTCTGCTTCCTTCTCTGAAAGAGTCCTCAGAGTCCAACACTGGAAATTTGTTGCACCCAGCATAAACAAGATCGGGCCATGAAGCTACTACAAACTGCCACCCACCCAAGGCCGAAACCTCAGCCATCTTAAGATGAAGCTCCATCTTTCAATCCTGGGCATCTCTAAGGGTTGCACAGCTTTCAACCAGGATAGTGGTCTTCTTAGTAACAGCTGAAACTAAGGCATCCAAATTTAGGCAACTTTAAGAGCTCCATAAGTGTCCTCCAGCAAAGGATATAGATTTGTCATGGCCATGCCCACTTATAAGCTGGACACTGGAGTATCCCACTGCTCGAACACAGGCCCTTAAGTGGCCAAGGAAAAGGGAAAGACTAAGTGGGTTCTCTAAGCCCTTCCAAAATGGGATCCATCCTTTCATGTTCTTACTCCATCACTGCTTTTTTTTTTTTTTTCCTAATCTGAAATTCCCTTAGGACTTGAGAATGTGATCCTCTCACCTACCACCTTCAGATCATCCTACTCAGCAACTCAGCAACAGGAATTTCACCCTCCACTAGAGAATTTCTATTCCTATCACTGTTCCCAGGAAGTTTAACATAAGGACCCTTCAGAAATCCATCCTCAGAGGCAAACATCCATTCAAAGTCTGGATCAGCTTTAAGCCTCCCTTTATGGGGAATGGGTAGGGAGGAACCACAGAACACCCAAAGAGGACACCCCCTTGGGAAAGAACAGATGGAAACTACACCTTATTAACTAATGCCTTGTGTACAAATACCCCAAATTCAGGGGAAAAGGACTCTGCAACATCCTTTTCCCAAATATCCTGCATAGCAGAGATCCCCCTGTCTTAGCTCACTGACCACATGCTCCTCCAGCCACAGAGGACATAGAAACATGATGGCAGAAAAAGATCATATGGCCCCATCCAATCTGCCCATCCTTCCAATTTATCTAGTTTTTACAATTCCCATCACTCCCTCGTAGCTCCCCTGTATTTATCCTAAGCTTTCTTGAATTCAGATATCATCTTTACCTCTACTACCTTTACTGGGAGGCTGTTCCATGCATCCACAACCCTCTCTGTAAAGAATATTTTCTAAAATTACCCAAGTCTACACTCTTTCACCCTCATCCCATGACCCCTCCTTTCCATTGAAAGAGGTTTGCCTTCTGTCCACGGAAATCTTTTGAGATATTTAAATGTCTCTATCATATCTCCTCTATCTTGCCTTTCCCCTAAGGTACACGTTTAGATCTTTAAGTCTATCCCCATATACTTTAAATCAAAGACCACTTTTGGTAGTCACTTTCTAGACAGAGTCCAACGGGTTTATAGCCTTTGACAGTGCAGTTTCCATAACTGTAGTATTCCAAATGAAGTCATACCAGGAACTTATACAGGTGCAATATCACCTCTATTTTTCTGATCATTCCTCTCCCTATGCAGCCAAGGATCTTTCTGGCTTTTGCAGTCACTTTATCCACCTGTTTGTATCTGATGATCTTAAGGTGGCCAATCAACCCAGATCCCGCTCTTCCTTCGTGCTTAGAATAATTTCATCTCCAATACTGTATCTCTCCCCCTTAGGTTTTTGCATCCTAAATACACTATTCTGCATTATACTGCCAAACCTTAGACCATTCCTCGAGCTTCGCTAGATCCCTTTTTATGTTTTCCTGGCTGTCTACTCTGTTGTTGATTTTGGTATCACCAGCAAAAAAGACAAGCCTTTATCAACAATCCTTCAGCTATGGTGCTCCCAAAACTGTTGAAAAGAACTAGTCTCAAGACAAGATCCCTAAGGTACACCAATAGTGATGCCTTCCTCCTCTATCTCCATTTACCACCCTTTGTCGCCTCCCACTCAATCAGTTTCTAACCCAGTCACTCTAGGTTCCATACCAAGGGAGCTCAGTTTATGTCTCCTGTGCAGAATCGTGTCAAAGGCCTTATTACAATTCAAGTATACTATGTCTTGATCCAACTCTGATGCCCCAATCAAAGAAATTGATCAGATTTGTCTGACAAGATTTACTTACAATAAATCATGCTGCCTCAGATCAAATAATCTATTGGATTCCAGAAACTGCTCTATCCTCTCTTTTAGCAGTTATTCCATTAACTTGCTCACCAGATATGAGACTAATCAGCTTATAGTTCCCAGCCTCTTCCTTACTTCCACTTTTATTAACAGGAACCACATCTGCCCCTCTCCAGTCCTCTGGAACTTCTCCTGACTCTAAAGAAGCATTGAAAAGATCATCCATTGGAGTTGCCTGGATAGACTTGGTGGGCCCACATCAGCCTCCCCTGAATGTAGTAGGAGGAAAATGTCTGCTGTTCCCACTCTGCTCAAAACCTCAACAGAACCTGCAAAGTTTAGCAACTGCTTCTTTTCTGTAGCAGTTTTTCTAACCTCCTTGGCAACTTAAAACTTTCCTGAGGAGTCCTCCACACCACCCACACAGGATTTACATAAACCAGAAGGTTCTACTGTCCATAGGTCCTGCATCGCTTCCCATGAAAGCGGCCAAGCCATGAAATGTGCATGGGAGCAAAGGCAAATCTGGTTAGGGAAAACGATCTCCTTCTGTATGGCAACACCTTACGACTCAAGGCTGCGCTATGGGTTGGCTGCTAGAGCTTCCCCTCCTATCCAGTCACAGAGCTCTTCGCCACCAAGTGCTCAACTAAAATTTCGCCACCAAGTGCTCAACTTAAATTTCTTGAAAGGCCAAATCCCCCAAAGTTAATTCAGAGGAAACCCCCTCAATACTTCTCTTTGAAGTCTTCAGGTGTCCAGGAGGGATCTTTGAAGGAGAGAAAAAAAACAGGCCAGGAAATGAGGAATCCAACCTTACTGGCTATCATACCCTCAATATCAAGGCAAGAGACAATTAAGGGTCACTGGCCCCCTGCTCACCCCTATTCTACTAGGAAGATGGTCCCAATCCAGGACTTAACACCCTGGGAGCAATTTAATATTCAAGTCCAATTGTAAGTTTTGCATCTCTACCATCTGCTGGAGACAGATAATACTGAATGACTGCAGGTGGCACACTGCCTTATTTACTAACAGTACAGTAAAGCTTTTCCTCTGTCTCCAATTGTCTAGATCAGTGGTTCTCAACGTTTTTCCTATTGTGACACACTGCTCATTACAATTCACGGCGGAAATAAAAAAATAAAAATGTCCAGTATTTTTATTGTTAATAATGACACAAGGGAAAAATACATACTCTGTCTGAACAGAAACTGCATAGACAGTAAACATCCCATACCAAAACATCTCCAATTTCCAGCACTAAAACAGTAACCACCTTACCTAAGAAAAGGCAACAGTGAAAATATTACACCAGGCCTTAAGATACCAATATGTCTCCTATTAGGAAAACGGACCAAGCCAGGCTGCTATAGAGCCCTACCCAGGAACTACACATCAGCAGAATACCTCACCTGTCACATGTATGTGCAGACCCTCACCTAACAAAAAATAGACCATAAGGCATAACTAGAAACATGCAGACAAAAACTGAACTGGAAACCTCAACAAGCTAGAGGGGCTGTATGCAGTGTGTCACAAAGGAAAAAGAGAAATTTTACCAGACCTCAAAACAAATCAAGAAATATAAAATCAATAGCAGTAAAACCATACTAATAAAAAGAACAGATTTCAAAAAGCTGAAATATCTAATAATTAAAACTCATATAAAAAATGTCTAGATACCAATAAAATATTTCAAAATAGACACAAAGACCCAATAATGACAAATAAGGATAAAAAATACTTTGCTCTGCATACCTGGAAACATTTGATATCCAGGTGCCCTGAGATTTTTTGGAATTCGCAGGAGGGATGATTTGCTTGCAACCTTCTCTCCTCTGTCACACACAAGCGCTCTCAATCAGGCACATATACACATGCTTTTTCTCTCACTTACATAGGCTCTTAATCACACATGCTCTTTTCACACTTACACACATACAGATTTTCAATCACACACTTACATACATGCTGCCTCTCACATACATAACTTTCATATACACACATATACATAGGCTCATATACATAGGCTCTTAATCATACATACATAGATCTTTCACTTACACATACAGATTCTCGATAACATTTACATTCATGCTCTCTCTCACACACAAAGGATCTCAATCACACACACAGGCTTCTCAATCACTCACTTACATAAATGCTGACTTGCACACACAGGATCTCAAATACATATGCTTGCTCGCTCACCCACTCTTTCCCCTCCTCCCCCCCCCCCCCGAACTAGTGACAGCAGCAATCTCTTCCACTTCTAACCTTAGTGGCAGCTGCAGCCTCCTCCACTTCCAGCTCTCACGGCCTCGAGAAAGGACTCCCATCTGCCGCTGACGTTGCTCCTCTTTCAGGCCACTGCTACACAACTAGCATGGTCTCTTCTTCCTACCCCACACGGCCACTGCACACCACTTCCTCTTCCAGGCCACTGGGGGGGGGGGGGGGGGCAGGAAGAGGAGACCCTGCTGGTGCCGCTGACTCCAGCTCTCCTGCTGCGTTCCAACCAGGCTATCAGCATTTTAAGTCCGGGCAGAGGATGAATTCCTATTTCACTGAGGCAGAAGGAGCAGCTGGGTCAGCAGGGGACCAGGAAGTCTGGCAACAGACCAGTTGAGAACCACTGGTCTTGATCAGCGATTCTACACTGGTGTGTCACCAAGGAGTGAAAGGTGTATCACCAAAAATTTGACATAGCAAGCCTATGCTTTCTATAACAGCCACATGTGCTTGCAGAGCGTGCAGAGTAAGGAACTGGTATTTAAAATTCCTCATCACTGTTCCTTGTTGCTTTTACCTCAACCCTGACAATCACTGCCTCCACCAATCCAAGCCATAAATGTTGTAGGCATGCTGTATCTTGCCCTGCCATCCCGCTGAACCTTCCCCTACTTCTTAGAGTTTCAGTTTTTCTCTGTATGCTTGTTTATAATTTATGGTCTTTTATTCTATATTAGATAAGAGTCAATCTGCATTCTGCATGTTTGTAGAGGTGAGGGATTCTGCTAACTAAGATTAGATTCTGATTAGGAATCTAGAGCAGTCTGGCTTTCTTTGTTTTTCCAATAGTAAGTGTACTGTGGCTCTGTATTTGCAGTCTTGCTTTTTCATAGGTAAGGTTATTGCTAGGGATGTGAATCGTGTCCTCGATCGTCTTAACGATCGATTTCGGCTGGGAGGGGGAGGGAATCGTATTGTTGCCGTTTGGGGGGGTAAAATATCGTGAAAAATCGTGAAAAATCGTTAAAAAAATCGAAAAATCGAAAAATCGAAAAACCGGCACATTAAAACCCCCTAAAACCCACCCCCGACCCTTTAAATTAAATCCCCCACCCCCAAATAACTTAAATAACCTGCGGGTCCAGCGGCGGTCCGGAACGGCAGCGGTCCGGAACGGGCTCCTGCTCCTGCATCTTGTCGTCTTCGGCCGGCGCCATTTTCCAAAATGGCGCCGAAAAATGGCGGCGGCCATAGACGAAAAAGATTGGACGGCAGGAGGTCCTTCCGGACCCCCGCTGGACTTTTGGCAAGTCTCGTGGGGGTCAGGAGGCCCCCCACAAGCTGGCCAAAGTTCCTGGAGGTCCAGCGGGGGTCAGGGAGCGATTTCCCGCCGCGAATCGTTTTCGTACGGAAAATGGCGCCGGCAGGAGATCGACTGCAGGAGGTCGTTCAGCGAGGCGCCGGAACCCTCGCTGAACGACCTCCTGCAGTCGATCTCCTGCCGGCGCCATTTTCCGTACGAAAACGATTCGCGGCGGGAAATCGCTCCCTGACCCCCGCTGGACCTCCAGGCGCCGGCAGGAGATCGACTGCAGGAGGTCGTTCAGCGAGGCGCCGGAACCCTCGCTGAACGACCTCCTGCAGTCGATCTCCTGCCGGCGCCATTTTCCGTATGGAAAATGGCGCCGGCCATACGCGTATGGCCGGCGCCATTTTCCGTACGAAAACGATTCGCGGCGGGAAATCGCTCCCTGACCCCCGCTGGACCTCCAGGAACTTTTGGCCAGCTTGTGGGGGGCCTCCTGACCCCCACGAGACTTGCCAAAAGTCCAGCGGGGGTCCGGAAGGCCCTCCTGCCGTCCAATCTTTTTCGTCTATGGCCGCCGCCATTTTTCGGCGCCATTTTGGAAAATGGCGTCGGCCGAAGACGACAAGATGCAGGAGCAGGAGCCCGTTCCGGACCGCTGCCGTTCCGGACCGCCGCTGGACCCGCAGGTTATTTAAGTTATTTGGGGGGGTTCGGGAGGGTGGGGGATTTAATTTAAAGGGTCGGGGGTGGGTTTTAGGGGGTTTTAGTGTGCCGGCTCACGATTCTAACGATTTATAACGATAAATCGTTAGAATCTGTATTGTATTGTGTTCCATAACGGTTTAAGACGATATTAAAATTATCGGACGATAATTTTAATCGTCCTAAAACGATTCACATCCCTAGTTATTGCTGTTCAAGTCCTAGGTGTTAGCATTCTAATGGTATGGCTGGTTTGCTATATAATTTCTAAATGTCTTTTTTGCAGGTTTTCATGTTATTTCACAAAGTGGCTGGCAAGGAAGGGGTTTTGAAGTACTGTTACTGAGGGGATATCAGAATTTGAATATATTTTTTTTGTATGGTGAGTTGAAAGGGGAAATGTCCTAACTCTACTCTGTATAAACTCCAGAAGATGTCAGAACTTTCTGGAGGTTGACAGTGAGATGCATGAGAATGTCTGTATCGAAAAACTGTGTGCTGCATATGCAAATCAGTCCCACATTTCTCACTGAGGCAAAGCAAGCAAAGATTAACATTTTTGTGAAAAAATAACATTTAATAATTGTATTTTATGAGCAGTTATTGAAATTAAAGAATATTTCTCCTGCATCATTTTAAACAATATCTAGGATTTTTTTTTTTTAGTACAGCTGTTAATTGTAGTATGCGATGTGTCACGCACGTGAGCATCATGTGTCAGGTATTTCATGATGGGGAAAAAAGGTTGAGAACCATTGATCTAGACTGATCTGGGGGACCATAAGGAAACATGAGTTCTGGCATGCATCTGAAAGTCAAGTCCACAAAGTAGTAATGAGAACTGCACTCTGTTAGCCAAGTTGCTGAGTTTTCTCATCCTCAGAAATCCAGGCCTGTTGGTGTTAAAGGAAATAAATGTATGTATATACATACATATAAGATTGTAAAGGCATTTTTGTTTTTACATTGCCCTTTCTGTATCCTTCTCTCAGCCAGTTTATTTTCACCAAAGCAACTCCCAAGGACTGCTTGCTGAAACATTCCCCAGCATGCAGGGCTCTCATCGCCCAAGAGCAATCTTCTTTCTCCTCCACCACCTTCTCCCTACAATTCTGCTCATTGTCTTTCTGGCCCTCACCCTTGCTACAGCCCTCTCTTCTTCTTTCACCACCCCTATCCAATAAAGACCTCTCTCTCTCTCTCTCCTCTCCCCCCCTCCACCCTGACCCTTATGTTACATGGAAAGCCTCCTCCAAGCCTGCCACTGCTGCTGCCTCCTGGGCTCAGATCAAAGCTAAGATTCTCCTTCCTCCAGGGCTCCCCCAAATAGGATAGAAGACTCTACTCCTTCCCTTGGATTGCTGAGATTTGGTCAATCACACAAACCTTGCTGTTCTGGCTGCCAGAGGCTTAAGGAACCCCCGACTGGGGCTAGAGAAAACTCATCAGTCCTGCTACTTCTAACAGTGTCTCCTCTGTTTTTCAAATTACTTGCATAACTTTCCATGCACAGAAAAGTTATTTGCATAATTTAGTGCACATGAGCAACTGAAAAACAACAGACATGGGCAGGTACATAAAGTATTCCACAATATACATACTGCAAAGATGCCTAATCTAGATGAACTTCCTATTGGCTTTAATCTAACCAGATACAAGACTACCTCTTTCCTGCAAGTCAACTTGTGAAGTGAAGGTGAACCGAATGGCATCTATTAAATTACCTTGATACTTTCCTGGAATAGAAAACTACACCTTCCTGTTCAAGATAGCCATAACCACACATGGGGGTTCTGATTGTTTATCTACTAGGACATTTTCATTTCTTGCTGTGTAGATAATTGAGCATGATTTTATGAGTTTAGCTATAAAACAAACTAAATAGTGTTATCATAGGAGAGAATGCCTAGTTTCAGAGCTTAATCAATTATCAATACAGGAGAGGCTGAAGTTCATGCTTCCCTTGATTGCACAAACAAGTCATAAAGTAATAAGATTTTGGTGGTCACATGATTTCCTGCAGCCTTTAAAGCATACATAGATACTTTCATTTTCATTTTTTATGGGAATTTCAATGTTATAACCAAAACAAAAAAAAATCGGTGGAAAAATGACTTCCACTGATTTTTCTTCTGCTCGTTATACCAGTTATTTTTCCACCGATTTTTTTTTAATAACATTAAAATTGAGAAGAAAAAAAAACCTGAAAATGAAAGTCCTAAGCATACGAAATAAACTAATCTCCAAAACATTGATGACAAATGGGTGATTTTGGAGGGTTCAGTGATCTTGGGCGTGACATGTCCCTAAATGATCTCCCAAGTCAGATGCATCTATAGTCAGAATAACCTTATGATACAGCCCTTGGAATAGGCCAGGCACCAAGTCAATAAAATGACTCAGCTAAGATCTATGTGTCAACCTGTAGTCTCTGTGGCCCAGAAACACAGACTTCAAATTCCATTGGGCTTACCTCATTTGAAGGCATGCCATTAGGCCCAGTACTCTCACTTCTTACTGGTGCCTGATATAGAGACAAACATCACCCACATCCTCTCATTTACACTGGCTACTGATTACTTAGAGGATTCGATATAAAGTTCTAACTTTAAGAACCACCATGACCTTCTTGTAATGTATGGGTTAGAAATTATTTTAAATAAATAAATGGCCCATGCTTATATCTGCTTAACCTGAATTTTCTCCTTCAGAGTTCTTAAAGCATGTTGGGTGCTCTGGTCAGGGAAAAAAGCCTTAGGCTGAGTAATGTCTAGTAAGACCAAAAAAAGTTCCTAAAAGAGTGATGGGCAAAAGTGGGACATAAAGCTGCTCATAAACCTAAGACTCCAACACCTGCATGATGATAAGCAATGTTCTCTTTGTCCCTGCCTAAGACAAGACCTATAACAGTCCTAATAAATATATTCTCAGCCTATGCAGATTCACCACAATTACAAGGCTTTTGAGGAACATGCGGTAAGACAAAAGGAAGAAAATGATACTAACATGCTGCGCGTATACAGTGAATTTGCAAACTTCCTGTGACTAGGGTGTATATCAAAAACAGATATAGAGCTTCTTGGGGGACCATAAAACACTGCTAGTTTTATTTAAGAGGAGAAGCAAATGCCTAGAGAAACCATCCTGAATTTTTCCACCAGATAAAGATTAAGGTCCCCCAGTCTCAGGATGGCACAAATGTGCTAGTATTTTTTGGGTTCATGAATCTTGGTGAAGTATAGCTTTGAATCGCTCTTTGGTAGGAATTTCCAAATACTTGTATATTTTGGGCCAGCCTCGTGAGTCATTGGTAATGTATTCAATTCCAGGTCAGGACTCTCCCAGACCACTTGAGGCTGGGCATGCTGCAGAGGCAGTATGCAATCTTTGGGGGGGGAGGGGGAAGCAGGTGAGGAGAGATGGTATGGTCTCAGACATTGACCAAGGGACCAGATTTAAAAGTAGATGTTTGTAATTCCAGCCGGAATCCACCTATGTGGCTAAGTGATGACTATCACTACAGTGGCTGGGCTGATGTAAGAGGGCATAAAATGTATAAAACCCTCGAAGAGTTGTATATGAAGCTACTGTATATAACATCATAGTCCAACAGAAGCTGGTTCCATTTTCATTGGAAGCCCAAAAGAAATGTGCATGCTCTCCCTAACAATCTTTAAAGCACAGCTGCCCAGGGTCAACAGTTTGCAAAATGCCTGAGTCCAAATTCAGAATTAACTAGGTGGCAGAAAATGGCTTACGTCCTCTTTAGCCAAAGCTGGTTAAATCCATATTTTATTATAAGCAGGAGTGTTTTCACACTGTAACTGCATTTGAAAATAAAGTGCAACAGACATTACTAACATCTTGAGTACCCAGATATTTCAAGAACTTAGAAGTGTTGCACCCTGGCTAGAGCTGATGCCTGCTTTAACTTCACCTCTTTTGTTTAAAAAAAAAAAAAAAAGTTAAAGAAAATTCTCTTAGGTGAAGAATTACCAGCAAGCTCAGGAAGGGACTGAAGAGAGTCCTCATCAGAATTCTAAGATCCAGGCCAAAGAAGCTCAAAACATTCTAACCTTTCCAACTCCTGTCCCTTAACTCAAGCTGGCAAAAAAACCAGCTTAAGTGCAGGCCCACTTCCAAGAGGATCTGGTATAGACTTTAATACATATGTAGTTAGAATAGTAGCATCATTCCTTATACTGTATTAGCCAATGAACATCTACACAGTGTGTAGGAGCCCACACTACTTGTGATGCAAAAATATTCAATATCTAACAAGGCCTGGGGAGGGACAGGTGCTTTGCTTGATGTGTTAATTGCCACCACACTACACAATGTTGATATGCCAAGAGCAAGAAAATGCTTCAAGAGTTAACAACGTGGCTGTCAGTCTTTCAGCAGACTTATTTTGTATGAAGCATAGGTATTGCCTCAGAGTTTGTTGAATCATAATGAAAACCTTGAGCCAGGAGCATTACCCTTAAAAACCCTTGGTGGCTTCATCCTAACATGAGAGTTCATGCATACCTCTGGCCATAAGAAGCTATCATGTTTGAACCCTCAAACTATCCACAGATGTGGAACACTGAGTTCTCTGCTTGAGGTTCACTCTTCTGCTTCATCCCTAATTGTTGAGCCCTTCAAAATACTCAAGTAGTGATACAAATCCTTGCTCTCGACCCTAGCTCATGTTGAGGTATCAAAGCAGGTAAATATGATCTGATAAAGCTTGATCACGAATAGACATCAGCAAAGCTACCTGGGCTCTGGAACAAATTCAAGCTGGATGAAATATGAAAACATATGTCTAAAATTCTCTTGCAGGACATGAACTACTCAAGGAAATATAGTGAAGTAGATATATTCTGTGACTTTTCCAAAGGAAAAGGTTACACTTTGTCTCTATATTTAGCCAAAAGGTGGCTTACAGCAAAAGTTAATTATTAACAGTAAGATATAAAATAAAATATATGAAAAACAATCAAGATAATTCATAATACAATAGTGAATCTAAAACTACATTTAAAATCTGACTAAAACCCAAACCAGAATATATCATCCAAACAGTATAAAACATTCAGTACCAAAGATTTATTAAGGTAAAATCTAAAAGTATCACAAAATAAAAACTAAACAAAATTCAAACATACAAAGCAAGCTCTAACTGGATAAATGCCAAATAGACCTTGATCAATAGAAAACCACAAAATATCAATAGCTTCAAAACACTTATAAAGCAAAGGTAAAAGCAAGTTTGCTTACCGTAAATGGTGTTTCCGTAGATAGCAGGATGAATTAGCCATGCTGTCATGGGATCTGTCAATCAGGTCCGGGAGGCGGAGCTTTACCAAGCAGAGATTAGATTTTTGCTCTGCGGCTGCACGCGTGTTCCCACGCAGGAAAGTAACAGATTCTCCTCAGTCTGTGATTAAGCTGTAGTGTAGTCGAAGAGACGGCGACTGCCAGGGAGGAGGGCGGGTCAGCATGGCTAATTCATCCTGCTATCTACAGAAACACCGTTTACGGTAAGCAAACTTGCTTTTTCCTGTTGATAGCAGGGCTGAATTAGCCATGTTGTCATGGGAGTCCCAAGCTCCCGATCACGTTGTTTGTGATGTGTATGGACGTACGTGATCTTTAGTAGTGTGGCAGTCACCGTGTACAGGTGGATAGAGATTGCAGGATTGCTTGCCCTATCTTCGCATCAGTGGCTGTTTGTTGATCAAGGCAGTAGTGGGATGTAAAGGTATGGAGTGATGACCATGTAGCTGCCTTACAAATATCTATGGGTTGTACATTTTTAAGGTGTGCCAAGGAGGCCACCACTGCTCTGACTTGGTGAGCCTTGGGAGTAGAATGTAGATGTAATTGCTGTTTGTCATAGCAGAATTGTATGCACTGTGCTATCCAGCTGGAGATGGTGCGTTTAGCCACTGGAAGTCCAGGTGCTTTCGGGTCGAAAGAGACAAATAGTTGAGAAACCTGGGAATCCGATTTTGTTCCCTCTTTGTAGTATGCTAACGCTCTTTTACAATCCAGCGTATGTAGTAATTTTTACCTATCATTGGAGTGAGGTTTAGGGAAAAAGATGGGTAGTTCTATGGTTTGATTGAGATGGAATTGAGAACCCACTTTTGGCAGGAAGGATGGGTGAGTCCTGAGAACCACTTTTTGATGATAAAACTGCAAATATGGAGTATAGTGGACTAAGGCTTGTAATTCACTAACTCGTCGTGCTGATGTTACTGCTACCAGGAATACCGCTTTCCATGTAAGGTATTTAATGTGTGCGGAGTCCATGGGTTCAAACGGGGAAAGCATGAGCTGTTCAAGAACTATGTTGAGGTTCCACAGAACTGCAGGTTTAGAAGTCAGAGGATGAAGGTGAGTTAATCCCTTGATGAAACGAGAGAGTAATGGGTCATTGGATATAGGAATATCATTTACCAGTCTATGATATGCCCCTATGGCACTAAGATGAACTCTAATGGAGGATGTTGCCAGACCAGCTGTGTATAGTGTATGAAGATAATCCATGAGTAGCTCAGGTGAGCAGTCCAATGGTGGTACGCCCTTGGAAATGCACCAGGTAGAGTAGCGCTTCCATTTATAGCTGTAATTTTTCCTCGTTGAGAGTTTCCTGGATTCTAACAAGATAAACTGTGTCGAAGCGGAAACTCCCTGTTCTGTTAAAAGGAGCCTTTCAATCTCCATGCTGTCAAATGGAGAGATGAGTGTAGCGGGTGCAGGAGTGTCCCTTGATCCTGGAACAGAAGATCTGGGCGATTCGATAGTCGAATTGGGTCTGTGATGGACAGTCTGAGAAGGAAACTGTACCACGGTTGTCTGGGCCAGGCCGGGGCTACGAGTATCTGTTGAGCTCTGTCTGCTATGCACTTTTGAATAGTCCTTGTTATGAGTGGTATGGAAGGAAAGGCATACAGGAAGCCTGTTATCCACAGGATGAGGAAGGCATCCTGAGTGATTCTGAGCGGGCTGGGTCTTATTGAGCAGAATTTGGGAACTTGAGTGTTGATCTCCATTGCAAAGAGATCTATCGATGGTGTTTCCCCATTGTATGAAGACGTTTTGGGCTACAGTTGAATTGAGTGCCCATTCGTGAGGATGAAAGATGCGACTTAGTCTGTCCGCTCTTGTGTTCGCTACTCCCGGAAGGTAGGTCGCTTGCAAATGTATGCAATATCGATGAGCATGTTCGAAGATTATCAGGGTCTCCTTGCATAGGGACCATGAACCGGACCCTCCTTGTTTGTTATGTAAAACATCGCCACTTGATTGTCCGTGTAGATCATGACCCTGCAGCCCTTCAGGTGGTCTTGAAACACTTGCAGTGCATTTCGAATTGCTCAGAGTTCCAATAGAGTTATCAGCAGGGTCTGCTCGGAGATTGTCCATAACCCTTGTGTTTCGTAAATCTCGAGATGTGCTCCCCCATCCCTTGTGAGACGCATCTGTGGTTAAGACTGCGTTGTGAGGAGGAGGGCAGAATAATGCTCCTTTGGAAAGGGTAGAGTCCAGGAGCCACCATGTTATGTCCTTTTTCATTTCAGATGTCAGCGATAATTTTCGTGTGAATGGTTGTGAGTGTTTCCATTGACGTTTTAATCCCCACTGCAGGCATCTCATGTGTAGCCTGGTGTTGGGAAACGTGAAAATAGCTGCCGCCATGTGGCCTAGGACTACTAAAACTTGTCTCGCCGAAGCCCTTTGAGTGTGGTTCAACAAATGGAGAAGTTGGCATAGTTGTGTTATCCTGTCGTTTGGTAGGTATACCCGGCTGCGAGTGGCGTCCAGGCACGCTCCTATGAACTGCAGCTTTTGTGTTGGCTGTAGATGAGATTTTTGAAAATTGGTCACTAGCCCCAATTCCTGTAAGCACTCTATCACTTATCGGAGATGGTCTATCAAGATGTCCGGAGTCGAGGCGATTATCAACCAATCGTCCAGATATGGAAAGATGGTCATACCCTGTAGTCTGAGATGAGCCACCACCACTATCATGCATTTGGTGAAAACCCTGGGTGCAGCCAATAGTCCAAAGGGGAGAACCTTGTACTGGTAGTGTTGATGCCTGTAGCAGAAGCATAGGTAACGCCAAGAGGATGGATGGATTGGAATGTGTGTGTAAGCATCCTTCAGATCGATGGAACACATCCAATCGTTGGGTTGAATGAGGGGTAGATAGACTTCAACGATACCATCTTGAATTTCTCTTTGGTTAGGAATTTGTTCAACTCCCAAAGATCCAGTATTGGACGAAGGCCACCCGATTTCTTGGGTATGAGGAAGTATGGGGAATAGAACCCTAAGTTTTGGGTTTTGGGGGAAATTAGTCGAATGGCTTGTTTGTGAAGCAAAGTAATTTCCTCCCCGAGTTGTGACTGGGACCTTTGAATCTTTAGACTAGACAGGCTAGGTAATGTGAGTTTTGTGGTAAATTGAAGCTGGTAACCGTGTCGTACAATCTCTAAAACCCATTGATCGGATGTTATCCTCTCCCAGGCTGCTAAGCAAGAGTGGATTCTGCCAGGTGGTGTTTGCTGCTGTGGTGGTGGCTGTGTTATTAAAAAGATTGCGTAGATTTTACTGTGGCTGCCGGTTGCTGGGTTGGCTGCCTTTGGTTACGTGGCTTACCCCTACATTGATTTGGGGTGTATTGTTGCAGCTGCGGACGCTGGTAAGATGGATGTCTGTGTACGAAAAGACTAGTAAGACCTATAGGGTCTATGGGCATAGGATTGTCGGCGGTTAGATCCGAAATAACGACCTGTGGTCGAGTAGTGAAGTTGTGATGTTAAGGATTGGACTGCTAGAGCTAAATCCTTTAATTTGCCCACTGTTTCCTGAAACTGTTCTCCAAACAGGTTGTCTCCTGTACATGGGAGGTTAGCCAGCTTTTCGTGCAAGTCTTCCCGTATAGTACTGGAATGCTGCCATGCCATCCTGCGGGCTGCAATGGCTGTTGCAGTCACTCTGGAAGATGTTTCAAATCCCTCGTATATCGCCCTCAGAAGGTGTCGAGAACACTCTTCAATGTCATGGAGAAGCGGTGGTACCTGGTCTGCTGTCGAGGAGAGCATACCCTTTGTGGCTTGTATGCACTCGTATAGATATTGAACCATATAGAATTGATGGTGCATAATGCGAGTGTTCAACATCTAGACGTCGGTTGTCTTTGCCCAGTGGATATGACATATGCGTTTTTTATTTTTTGAATCTTTGCATCGCAGACTCTACCACAATTCAAGCGTGCGGTAATTGTGGCATAGAGTATGGGATGTTTTCCGCATACGAAATTTGATATCAGTTTTCCTTGAAACTGTGGTGAGAGTAAGGCGTTTCCCAGGATTTTTATAAAACGCTATGTAGTACATCTTGCGGTGGAAGAGATGTGAGTTCTCCTGGTGCATCAAAAATCTTGAGGAGACCTAAGGTCTCTGTTCTAGGATCTGTCTCCTTTTGGACCTCTAGGTGTAATATCATACCCAGTTTTTCTAAAAATATTGGGTACGTAAGGTCCGCTGGAGAGGAGTATGGTTCCTGCGGTTGTTCTTGTGGGTCCGATGGGAATCCGGTAGATGATGATGGGGATGTTTGCGGAGACATGGAATCTATGGGCATATCTTGCTTTGGAATTGGTGAAGTTGGTCAACCTGTTAATGGTGATGGAGGTTCAACAGATGGTTCCCTGGAAATATGAATACTCTGTTCCGGGGAACTTGCAGATGATTCGTTGGACATCTTGAAAGATGATTCCAGGGTTTCATAAAACCCTGCTAACAACTGAGATAATTGTCAAAAAGCCTCTTTTGTTTGAGGAGGCATTGCTGAACAACCGGTTTGTTTTGTTAACAGACGTGCTTTAGGTTCCACTGGGGGTGGTTGAGGTAGAGTACGTGGAATAGCAAGTGTTGCTTACCTGTAACAGGTGTTCTCACAGGACAGCAGGATGTTAGTCCTCACATATGGGTGACATCATCAGGATGGAGCCCAATCACGGAAAACTTCTGTCAAAGTTTCCAGAACTTTGACTGGCCCCTACTGGGCATGCAGAGCATGGCACTAACCCTGCAGCCAGCAGGGGTCCCCCTTCAGTCTTATTTGATAGCTACAGGCAGTGCCGAAAAAATAAAAAACAACAAACGGTATGAACCCAACACCGCGGGGGGGTGGGCGTGTTTCGTGAGGACTAACATCCTGCTGTCCTGTGAGAACACCTGTTACAGGTAAGCAACACTTGCTTTCTCACAGAACAAGCAAGATCGTAGTCCTCACATATGGGTGAGTACCGAGCTGAGGATGTCCGAACATGCACCAAATGTACCCAACGGCATGCAACAGGTACAACTGGGGTGGAATTTGGTAGAGGGCATCCTGAACCCCACCGGGCAGGCGGAAGGGTGTTGGTACGTCATGTTGGAAATAGGTTATGCAGGACAGATTGGCCGAAGATGGAAACTTGTCTTCTGGCTTTGTCCAAGCAATAGTGGGCTGCGAAAGTGTGGAGAAAACTCCAGGTGGCAGCCTTGCAAATGTCAGGAAGCAGCACCGATCATAGGTGTGCTACTCACAGAGTGGCCCTCACAGAGTGTGCTTTAACACGGTCTTGAAAAGGAATGCCTGCTTGCTGATAGCAAAAAGATATGCAGTCCGCCAACCAGGAGGAGAGAGTCTGCTTACCCACAAGTTGCCCTAATTTGTTGGGATGGAAAGAGACTAATAACTGAGTGCTCTTCCTGTGGGCAACTGTACGGTCTAGGTAGAACGCTAGAGCCCGTTTACAGTCAAGGGTATGCAGAGCCTGTTCCCCTGGGTTGGAGTGGGGCCTGGGAAAGAAGATAGGTAGTATGATGGATTGATTAATGTGAAACTCCGAAACTACCTTAGGCAAAAATTTAGGGTGAGTGCGGAGTACCGCCCGGTCCTGCAGGAGTCTAGTGTAAGGCGGATAGGTAACTAGGGCCTGTAACTCACTAACCCTGCGAGCTGAAGTGATCGCCAAAAGGAAAATCACTTTCCATGTGAGATATTTTAGGTCACAGGAGTGAAGAGGTTCGAAGGGTGATTTCATGAACCGTCCGAGAACCAGATTAAGGTCCCAAGAAGGGGCCGGAGGATGTAAAGGTGGCTTGATATGGAGCAAGCCTTTCAGAAAACGTGTTACGAGGGGTTGTACCGATATAGGGACATCCCCGACTCCTTTATGGAAGGCGGCTACCGCTCTGACATGCATTCTGATGAAAGAGATCTTTAGACCTGATTCAGATAAATGCCAGAGATAGTCCAAAAACCTTGGGATTGGACAGGAAAAGGGATCAAGGGATTGCAAAGAACACCATGATGTATACCTTTTCCATTTATAGGAATAAGACTTTCTTGTGGAAGGCTTTCGTGAAGCAATCAGGACACGAGAAACCAAATCTGAAAGGTTAAGAAGTTGAAGAATTAACCTTTCAACATCCATGCCATCAGGGACAAGGCCTGAAGATTGGGATGGCGTAGACATCCGTCGTTCTGAGTAATCAGAAGCGGGTCCGTTCCCAAGGGAATGTGCCAGCGGATGGAGAGATCCTGGAGTATGGGAAACCACACTTGGTGTGGCCAGTGAGGTGCTATCAGGATCATGGTTCCCTTGTCCTGATGGAGCTTCATGAGAGTCTTCGAAAGAAGAGGAAGTGGAGGGAATGCATAAAGCAGACCGGCTGCCCACGAGAGGGAGAATGCATCTCTGGGCTGAGAGCGCTCGTTCCAAATGAGGGAGCAATAATTTTCCACTTTGTGGTTCTGAGGGGACGCAAAGAGGTCTATTTGGGGATAACCCCATTGCTGGAAGAGAGAGGTTGCTACCGAGGGGTTGAGAGACCACTCGTGCGGTTGGAAGATACGACTCAGTTTGTCTGCCAAGACATTGTGCACTCCCGGCAAATAGGTGGCCCTGAGGTACATCGAGTGAGAGAGCGCTTCCGCCCAAATCTGTGCAGCTTCCTGACAGAAGGAAGGAGCCTGTGCCTCCCCACTTGTTGATGTACCACATGGCCACCTGGTTGTCCATCTGAATCAGGATGACGTGATTTGATATGCTCTCAGAGCTTTTCAGGATTGCCTATCGCATTGCTCGAAGCTCCAGGAAATTTATCTGGTGTTTGGCTTCCTCTGGAGACCAAGATCCTTGTGGCTGTAGATTGTTCACATGGGCTCCCCACCCGAGGTTGGAAGCGTCAGTGGTGAGAATGAGTTGAGGATCTGATAGTTGAAAGGGCAGTCCCTGGAGGAGATTGTTCTGATCTTTCCACCAGGCGAGAGATAGACGGAGTGCGTCGGTGATGTGGACAATGGTCGACAGAGGCTGAGTTGCTTGAATCCATTGTGACCTCAGAGTCCAATGCATGAGCCTCAGGGCCAGATGGGCCATTGGTGTGAGATGGACTGAGGACGCCATGTGTCCGAGAAGGACAAGAAATTGCCGAGCTGTTGCTGTTTGCTGAGACTGCAACTGGTGATCGAGGGACACGAGGGTTTGCACTCGTTGTTGAGGTAGAAAGGCTTTTGCCTGTAAGGTGTCCAAGTTTGCCCCAATGAACGACAAGGTTTGAGATGGGACTAAATAGGATTTCTCGTAATTGACGAGAAATCCTAGAAAAATTAGAGTGTGTAGGGTCAAATCCAGGAACGATCGAGCGGCTTGCTGGGTTTGGGCCCTGATTAACCAGTCGTCTACATAGGGGTAGACGTGAACACCTTCTTTCCTGAGAAAGGTTGCGACAACTAAGAGACATTTGGTAAAGACTCGTGGTGCCGATGCTAGGCCAAATGGAAGCACTTGGTATTGATAGTGCTTTGGGCCTACTAAAAACCTGAGGTACTTGCGATGAGCTGGAGATATCGCAATGTGGGTGTATGCGTCCTGGAGGTCCAGAGAGCAGAGCCAGTCTCCTCTTTGTAGAAGAGGTAGAAGCGAGCTCAAGGTTACCATCTTGAACTTTTCTCGCTGGAGGTACATGTTGAGGGCACGTAGGTCCAGAATTGGAAGAAGCCCCCTGGATTTTTTGGGGATCAAAAAGTACCGGGAATAGAACCCTAGGCCTTGTTGCGAAAGAGGGATGGGTTCTATTGCTCTTAAGTGGAGAAGAAGGGAAACCTCCTGCTCCAGAAGGACAGAGTGGTCGGTTACTCTCCACGCTTGTAGAGGTGGTGAGTCCGGTGGAAGAGCAAGAAAGTTTAGGTGGTAACCCTGAGCAATGATTGCCAGCACCCACTGGACGGTTGTGATTGATTGCCACATGCCGTGAAAATGGCACAATCGACCTCCCACTGGTATGCTTGCTGCTCTCCAAGGGAAAGTAAAAAACTTGAAGCAGGCCCCGGGCTGGGGAGCTGCTTGTGGCTTTTGCTTCCGGGGCTGGCGAGGCTGAGATTTTTGATAAGGCCTCATAACGCGGGACCTTGCTGGTGGAGAATAGTACTTCCTTGGGTGGAAGAATGACTTCTCAGAGTCCTTCTTGAAGGGCTGTCTAGGAGGTATAGATGAGAGCTGTTTGAGGGTCTCATGATGGTCCTTTAATTCAGCCACTATTTGCTGACTCTGTTCACCGAGCAGATTATCACCTATACAGGGCAGGTCAGAGAGCCTGTCTTGTTCTTCTGGGTGAAGGTCAGAAGATTTGAGCCAGGCCCAGCATCTTGCCGAAATGGCAGTTGCAGACACTCTAGTGGAGGTGTCGAAGATATTGTAAGCTGTTCTTATCTCATGCTTTCCTGACTCAAACCCCTTGTTGACAAGGATTTGAAGATGTTCTTGGAATTGGTCAGGGTTTCAGAGAAGTCCTGTATTTGCTTGAAAATGACCCTATTGTATTGGGTCATGTACAGCTGGTAAGAAGCAATTCTGGAGATGAGCATGGCCCCTTGGAACACTCGATCAATATTGTCTAGGAACTTGTGTGCCTTAACAGGAGGGGTAGAGGAGTGAGGCTTCATCCTTTTTGCTTTCTTTTGAGCTGATTCTACCACAACTGAGTGGTGGTCGAGCTGAGATTTTTGAAAGCCAGAGGCTGACTGTACTAGATAGGTAGTGTCAGCCTTTCTGTGTACTGGGGCAATGGATCCAGGATTTTCCCAGTTCTTTTTGAGGATGTCAAGAAGAACTTGATTTATGGGAATAGAAGTGATCACTTTAGGGGCATCCAGAAACTGGAGAAGCTCCATCATCTGGTGCCTATCATCTTGCTCCTTCTGAAGCTGAAAAGGGACCAATTCAGACATTTCCTTCACAAAATTAATGAAAGAAAGGTCCTCTGGAGGAGAACGCTTTCTACTTTCAGTAGGAGAGGGAGGTGAAGGTAAGTTATCGGTGTCTGTGGAAATATCATCACCCCAGGTGTCAGAAGGATCAGCAGGCTGACCTGTAGGACGAGAAGGGGGTTGGATACCTGAAGGGCCCGGCTGAGGCTCCGAGAAAATCGAAGGAAACACCGGGAGCACTGTGGATGCCCTGGGGGGTATCGGTGCTGGCATCGAAGGCGCCGATGTGCGTATCGCCCCCGATAAATGAATCTGTGGCGAGGGACGACATGGCATCGATGGCTTAGGAAATACCCCTGAAGGAGGAATACGGAATGGTGTTTCTCCTCACGATGAAGCAGTCATCGGGGAGCGCACCGGAGCCATCGGAGACCCGGGAATCACCAGTGGAAGGGCGGTCATGAGTGCCTCCATCTGGGATAGCAGCAGTGCCAGCGCTGCTGGAATCGGGTCAGTGACTGGTTCCGCTCTCGGTGCCTGAGGAACCCGGAGTCGATGCATCACCTTATAGATTTCCTTCTGGACCAGCCGGTCCAGTTCTTCCCGGAGACCCGGGGCAATCAGCCCCGGCTCCGTGACGGAAGAGGGAGGCTGAGGCACAGTCGGAGGGACCACCTTTACAGGCGGAATCGCAACTCCCAAACCCTGATCGGGTGAGGGTGATCTCGATGTCCCGGTCGCAGGAATGGTCGGTGCCGTTCCTGGACGGGGCTTCTTCGATGGTGGCTCGGATGGTGGCGAGGTCGATGATTTCGCTCCCTCGACGGTCCGAGACTTACGATGCTGATGGCGATGTTTCTCCCTACGATCCCCTCGATTTTGAGGGGGAGAAACAGGAGTCGATGGCCGTGAAGACGTCGATGGCGGGCGGTCACCGGACAGTTGTCGATGCTGGTGCGACTGACTGTGCCGGTTCCGATGACGTCGATGCGATGGAAGGCATCGGGGTGTGAGCACGGAAAAGGAGTCCCATCTTCTCCATTCTGGCTTTGTGACCCTTTGGTGTCATGAGGGCACATTTGTTGCAAGTCAGGACATCATGCTCACGGCCTAAACACATTACACAGACTCCATGAGGGTCTGTGATAGACATGGTGCGAGTACAGTCCAGGCACCGACGAAGCCCCGACGCCATGGCCATAGAAAAAAATCGAGCCGCGGTACGGTCGACGGCAAGTAGGCCGCGAGGGCCAAACTTGACGGTAATCGACGAAAAACGGTGAAAAACTTACCTGAGGACCGCGGCCTGAGAAAAGTTAGAGGGACCCCTGTGGGGCAATTTTATTTTAATTAACTCCGAGAGGAAAATTCCTGTCAGGAATCTCTTCAGAGCTCCTAAACCAACGCGAGGCTACTGCTGCGCAGAAAAAAAGAAGACTGAAGAGGGACCCCTGCTGGCTGCAGGGTTAGTGCCATGCTGGGCATGTCCAGTAGGGGCCAGTCAAAGTTCTGGAAACTTTGACAGTTTTCCGTGATTGGGCTCCATCCTGATGATGTCACCCATATGTGAGGACTACCATCCTGCTTGTCCTGTGAGAAATTATGTTTCTTCCGTATATTGTCTTCTGCATTCCTGACAGAATTGTTTGAGGACGTAGATGTATTAGAGGAAGTAACCTGTATAACTTCTCTATGTGAGGAGGTTTTAGCACCTTGAGCATGAGAAGAAATAGAAGTAGAGGGGCTTACGTTCCACGCTCTACTCGTCTTTTCAACCTTTTTATGGTGTGAATGATGTGAATGTCTATGGCAATAGCCCAACAATGATCCCGTGTGGGTCATGGTGATCGTCTTCTATGTTTTGGCCAGAATCCTGTAGAAGTGGATCTTGAGGACCATGAAGTACCTGAGCGGTTTGGCGTTGAATCGTGAGAAGTGGAATGAGATAACTCTGGGGACTCATGTCATCGCTTTAATCCATGTTGTATTGGATGAGATGAGTGTTTGGATTTATGCAATACCTGTTGTGCCGTATGCACAGACTTTTGCTTCGCAGGCTTCGTTATTTTCGCCCCTTGTGCCCCATCTTGCGACGCCGTAACTTTGGGCATCGTTGGGGTTCTATTATGTTCCCTTGGCGTCGGGCTCCTCGATGCCATATGCATTGGTTGCGCCGTGTGTGCCGATGTCTTCGGCGCCGGTTTCCGGCTTTGTATGTGTTGCTGGCGACTGCGCCACTGGCGCCGTTCCCTGCACCTTGTGTGTGATGTTTTGAGTACGGCGCCCTTTTGAGGACTAAGGCCGATCTCTCTCGATCCCTCGGATCAGGTCCCTGATCCGATTGCCTAGAACATGGCAAGTCCTTACCTCCAGGCCTGGAGGGGCGAGGATCCCACGACACTGCTCTTTTTTGCGATGGAGCCGGTGTTGTCGAGGGCCCAGGCAAAGAATAAGCCTCCGATGGCTCCGATAAACTTATGAGTTCCCGCATTCGATAGGCCCGTTGTTTTTGGGCCCTCGGGGACATTCGGGCACAAAAGTCACGATCTTTTTGATTGTGATTGGCCCCGAGGCATCGGTAAGATCGGTCATGGCCATCCGTGACCGACATTACCTTGCCATATCTACACAGTTTAAATCCAGATTTCTTAGACATCTTCTGTATAAAAAACAAAAAATGCTGAGAAATCAGCTCTGCGTGTGAAAAGAACAGACAAGAGAATCTGTTACTTTCCTGCGCGGGAACACACAAGCAGCTGCAGAGAGCAAAAATCTAATCTCTGCTTGGTAAAGCTCCGCCTCCCGGACCTGATTGACAGATCCTATGACAGCATGGCTAATTCAGCCCTGCTATCAACGGGAAAATTTGAATCACTCCATGGGCAGATATTAAGAGTGTGCTTTGGATTATGGTTTATAAATGCTCCTTTAAATAAGGGTTCCGAATTATTTTGGTATTTAAAGACCAGCTAGAGTATCATCTTTCACTAGATTGACTACAGATAACTTATGCACATTTTTTCAGGAGTATTAATATCTATACAATTTGTGGCAGAATTAACAGAGCCATGATGGGCATTTTATAGATTTGACTCCTATAAAAGCCACTGGCCTTCTATATGGATAGCTCCAGGCAAAAAATAAATTTAAAAATTTGAACAGGAAATTTCTAAAACAAAACAAACCTTTAGCAAAGAAAAAAACCTAAGTGAGGTCAGGCACAGCTAAAAGCAGTTCAACAAAACAGATGCAATTAGCAAGTATGGAGAATAAGGAAAATTTTAAATAGAGCAAAATATGACTAAACTCACTAAGAACTGAGAAAAAAATCCCAGCAAAGGTCCTTCAAGAAGCTCTTCCCTCAGGATATCAAGAAAACCAAATTGCAGTGAAATAGATTTGGTGTTGCATAGGTCCCCCTTTCCTGTGCATATTCAGAAGCTTTTTCTGGGAAGCTGTACAGATGTTCCTTCATTGAGATTTACTAGTGAATATGCTTTAGAAGCAGATATATAGGAAAGCAAACATTGAATAAACCTCAGTCAAGCAGGAGCACTATCTGCAGAACTTTCATCTGCTGGTAATAAGTTGGTCTTGCTGGGAAAGAATGCTTAAAATCTTTAAAAAAAAAATGTAAATAAGGGGTTAGTTTATACACTGGCTGTGTATAAACTGTGTTAGTTTGTAAGGCTAATATTTGTTTGCTAGTGTTAAGAATTATGAATTTGCAAAGGTCACTTATTTGATTTGAAATGGTGAAAGTACTAGTTCCTGGGCAGCTAGTCACTTTCTGGGTTATATAGTGAACCCCCACTCCCCAAGATAAGAAGAATATCTTCAAAATAAGAGTCAATTTGTATTTAGAACATAAAATTAACGCTGATTTTTGTAATTGACTAATTTTAGTTTTGTTGCTGGTCATTCACAAACTAAGTCACCTATTTATCGATTTAAAAGCCTTAGATT
Source organism: Rhinatrema bivittatum (assembly GCF_901001135.1). Lineage (NCBI taxonomy): Eukaryota > Metazoa > Chordata > Amphibia > Gymnophiona > Rhinatrematidae > Rhinatrema > Rhinatrema bivittatum. The sequence goes on along the minus strand of NC_042616.1, from coordinate 100,530,504 downwards.
TAAGAGACATACATAATTTAAAAACCCCTTACATTAAGAGACATACCTACTCCTTAATCAGCTTTTAAAAAACTTTAGCAACTCAAAATTAAGATGCAGGCGTAAGTCCAGCAGTGAGTTGGTGGCTATTCAGTCTTTTGTGCTAAGTGCCACACAAATGATTATATATCTGTTGGCGAGAGGTTTTGTGTGTGCACCCAGTGTAAAGAGCTCCTGGTTCTCAGAGAATGAGACTGATCTCTGGAGATTAGAGTCGCACATCTGGAGGAGCAGAGACAGAAAGGACATCACAGAGTGGGCTCAACCCCAGTCAAAGAAATCCTTGCTCTACTTTGAAGAAGAAAGGTCACCTAGCAGGAGACTATCACCTTGGTGTGGTAGGAAGTGATCCTGTATCTAGGACCTGCCATCTAGGTGATTCTTTATCCTCTTGCACCACAGATGGAACTGCAGGGTTGTGTACGCAGTAGGGAAGGATTAGGATAACCTTTATTGTGGGAGATTTGATCATTAGGAATGTAGATAGCTGATGCAAGAATCGCTGGCAACTTGTCTGCCTGGTGCAAAAGTAGTAGACCTCACATACCACCTAGATAAGATTAGAGTGCGCTGGGGAGGAGCCAACTGTCATGATACATGTGGGTAGCAATAACATAGGAAAATGCAGATGGGAGGTTCTGGAGGCTAAATTTAGGCTCTGAGGTAGAAAACTGAAATCTACAACCTACAGAGTTGCATTCACAGAAATTCTCCCTGTTCCATATGCAGGACCCCAGAGGCAGGTTGAGCTCCAGCGTCTCAATACATAAATGAGTCAATGGTGCAGGGAAGAGAGTTTTAGATTTGTTAGGAGCAGGGAACATTCTGGGGAAGGGAGAACCTATTCTGATGGGAGCTAACATTTAAAAAGGAGATAGAACAGCCGATAGATCATTCAGAAGTGCATGGTTTGGAGGGATATACATTCCAAAGATACTTGCAAAACAGAGAAATTAGAATATCCCAGCAGAGAGGTTGTGTTCAAGGCTGAATAAGCACAGATCTTTCGCTTTATTTAAATTTATATACTGCCATATTCCAAGGCTCAGGGTGGTTTATTATATTGAGTGTGTTTTCCGTGTAAAACATACATAAAAACATAACATGACCAGAGCAAGTCTATACAAAAATTAAAAACACCCTCACGTGGTCTTATAAGTCAGTTAAAAGCCCATAACATAATAGGTTAACTAATTATACCATATACTATAAATCAATTAAAATATAACCAGACTACTGACATTATAACATCATGAGAAGTTACAATGTAATACTTTTAGTCAATTAAAAATACCATAGCATATTGGAATCAGTTAAAAACCAACTCAATTAGTGAGTTTTTAACATTGTTTTAAAAGTCTGTGCAACTGGCAGGACGCAATATCTATGGAAGAGAATTCCACAGCTCCAGGGCAGCCACTGAGAAAGCATGCTCACACATCTCTACTAGCTGAGCTTGGCTAACTGTTGGAATACGCACCAGCCCTCTCTCTCGATTATAAATGCACAAAAGAACATTTTCCCAAGGGAAGGAATTCATTGCCAAAAGTTTGTGGACTAACAGAGCTATAAGTACCGGTAACTCATGAGAGAACTGGAAGCCAGTGCAAGGTCTTAGGCACAGGGAAGATATGATCATCCATTAAAAGCCAGTGATCAGTCTCATGGTAGTGTTTTGTAGCATTTGCAATGCTCTCAGGGATGAGGCAGGGAGGCTGATACATAATGTATTGCAGTAATGCAATGATGGCAATATGAACTCCTGAACAGAACAAAAATCAGTTGGAGATAAAGCTTTCAAATTGCACAAAATAGGTAATTTATAGGAACCAGAGCGAAGAACTGACTTAATTTGGTTGTTAAAAGTCAAGCTAGTATCGATCTGAAAACCAAGGCTCTTTAAGCAAGAACATACTGACAACACAATATTTTTAATTTGAACTGACTGGTTCAAACAGATGTTGTTACAAGGCCAAACTCTCAGTTTTTGAAATAAGGCTAATTTGCTTAAGTAGCTATTGACTAACAGTAGATATGCAACAAGAGACCAAGGGAGAAGTTTCATCCCATGAAAAAACTCTCTCAATATAAAATTATATTGTCTACATACAATTAGTAACCATAAAAAGCAGTGCAGACAGGGCAAAGCCCTGCAGTATGCCAGTATCCAATGTGTGCCATGATGAACATTCAGCCCCAGTTCTGGCCTGTTTTTGCCTGCTCAGATAAGAGCAAATCCAGTGCAAGACAATATCTGATACATAAGCAAAGAGCAGATAGATGAGAATCTCTAAATTGCCTGTATCGCTTGCTAACAAGCAGCTGGTGACTACAAAGATAAAGTAGAAATAAACACTTTAAAATGTCTGCATGCAAATACCAGAAATATAAACAGGTTTGGTGAGCTAGAATGTATGGCATTATATATGGATGTAAGCATTATAGGTATTTCAGAGCCATGGTGGAAGGAGGAAAACCAATGGGACACTGTGATACCAGGGTATAAATTATATCAATTTGATAGGGTAGATGAAATTTGGTAGAAGAATGGCGCTATATGTAAAAGATAGCATTGAATAAAGCATGATAAAAATTCTGCAGGAAAAAAATGCACTGGGGAATCCTTACAGATAGAAATTCTGTCAGATAGGCAAGAGTATGGGGGTGTATACTACCACCCACCTGGCCAAACTGAAGAGGGACTATGAAATGCTAGCTGAAATTATAAAAAAACAAATTTGGTAACAGATTTCAGTTACCCCGGTCTTGATATGGTGATGGTCTCATTCGGACATGCTAGAGAGTTTAAGTTTCTAGATGCCATGAATGAGTGCTCCATGGAGCAGTTGGTCTTAAGAGTTGACAAGAGAGGCCGAGATGTCGTTGATGCCGGACAGTCACCGGGCGGTGGTCGATGCTGGCGCGAAGTTGACTGAGCCGGTTCTGACGACATAATGGACGGAGTCGGGGTTTGAGCACGGAAGAGAAGTTCCATCTTCTCCATTCTGGCCTTGCAACTTTTTGGTGTCATTAGGGCATATTTGGTGCAGGTCAAGACATCGTGCTCTGGTCCAAGACACATTACACAGACTTTATGGGGGTCTGTGATGGACATAGTGCAATTACAGTCTGGGCACCCACGGAACCCCCGATGCCAAGGCAAAAAATTGAGCCACGGTACGGTCGATGGCCAGTAGGCCGCGAGGGCCAAACTCTACGGTAATAGACGAAAAACGGGTTAAAACTTACTGGAGTACCACAGCTTGAAAAAGTTAAAGGAGGGACCCCTGTGGGGCAAATTAACTTTTAGTCATTCCGTGAGGAAAATTCCTGTCAGGAATCTCTGCAGAGCTCCGTAACCACGAGGCTACTGCTGCGTGGAAAAAAGAAGACTGAAGGGGGACCCCTGCTGGCTGCAGGGTTAGTGCCATGCTGGGCATGCCCAGTAGGGGACAGTCAAAGTTCTGGAAACTTTGACAAAAGTGTTCTGTGATTGGGCTCCATCCTGTGATGTCACCCATATGTGAGGACTACCATCCTGCTTGTCCTGTGAGAACAAGTAGTGGTGGCTCGCTCGAACCTTCTTTCTAGAGAGGCAGATAACTCAGGGGCGCATTTCAGAGAGGCTATGGAGTCCGCCGCTGCCTTTTTAGCAGAGGGGCTCTGACCTAGTCCATACCTCGGCCAGAGGAGTGGTCTCAGTGGTGGCGGCCAGAAGACAGCTATGGCTGCGAAATTGGTCAGTGGATGTGACCTTTAATGCAAACCTCACAAAGATGCCCTTTAAGGGATCCCCCCTATTCAGAAGGGAATTGGCCAGTAAGTGGGGTGAATTTCCAGTGCCTCAGCTATGGAAGATAAGAGAAAAAGGTCGCATGGCCCCTCGTCTATGAGGGGTTGGGCCAGGGGCTCCCAGCGCTTTCAGCCCTAAGGAACTCATTTCAGACAGCCCGGTCCTCGGTAAGGTCTCAGTCCTTTCGGAGTTGACAGTCAAAAAGAGGAGCTGGTTCAGGTTCGGCCCGAACTTCCTAATGAAGTTTTGCCGACCCATCCACGACATCACCCAATTGCTTCAAACAATCCCACATAATATTGCAACCACCGCCGGGATCCCCTCTTCAGGGCTGGGAAGCCACCGTCGGGACTCCGCTCCTTTGCAATCCTGGAGCTGCCACCCATCTCCACCCAAGCGGCAAGGATTCACCGCCGCTGACTTTTCATCTTCGCGGCGTGGAGCCGCCGCCCTGGTGCCGCTGCAGACTTCCTTCTCCCAGGCTTCTCTAGTCATGGGTGCGTGCCTCTTCCTGTTATTTAAAGGGCCAGCGGCGGGAAATGGCCTGTGGCCCCAACGATTATGTCATCACCTTGCTGCTTAGTCCAGCCCTATAAAAGGGCTCAGCTTCACTTCCTCGGGGCCTTCGAATCTGGTGCCATGGTTGTCCATGTTCCTCGTCTCTGGTCAAGGTCCTCAGTGGTCTGCTCCTGTCCAGATGGCTCAGTGTTCCATGTTCTTGATGTTCCTGGTCTCCTTCGTCTGATGTTCCTGGTCTTGCCCCTCGTCGGAGCTCCTTCATCGCCTGTCCCTCGTCCAGAAGTCCTGATGTTCCAGACATCCCTGATGTTCCGTGTTCCAGCCCTGGTCCTGATGTTCCCACCTTCGGCTCTTCGTCCTGCTTCCAGGTTCCTTGCTTGTCTACCTTTCCTGGCGTGCCACCATTGTGGTCCGTGACCAGCCCATGGGAGGCTGTGTAGGGCAGTTTGTGGCACAAGGCCTACCTTCATGTCTGCAGCACAAGCCTCCGGAAGGCTCCTGTTTTTAATGCCAAGTTCTGAGTCTTGAATCTTGTCCCGGTCAGAGTACCTTGTGTCTGCTTCCATCCATGCCCAAGTCTCTGCCAGAACCTGCTCCGCTTCAGCGTGGTCTGCGACCAGCCACAGGTGGCTGTGTAGGGCGCACCTCTGTGCAGGCCTCTCCTGAATCCTCGACGTGTTCCCGGTCTCAAGTTCCACTGCTTCACTTGGAGTCTGCTTCGCTTCCGGCATGGTCCACGACGAGCCATTGGTGGCTGTGTAGGGCGCGCTGAGATGCAGCACTCACCCAGTACTAATGCCTGAATCCTTGCCTGAGACTTCCAAGTTCCATGTCTCCTCTGATTCCTGCCCTCAGCCTCCATCTGGCCTCATGCACTCGTCGTTCCCAAGCGGCAGGTCCAGAAGGGCTACAGAGTGGCTGGAGGGCTACTCCTGAGACCAGCATTGCGTTGCTGGGTCTCACTGGTGTGTGTAGGTCCAGTGGAGGACTGAGCCTGCCTTGTTCCAGTTCCTGACGTTCCTTGCCTTGTTTTCGGTCCAGCCTTGTTCCTGCTCCGCCTGTGCCTGTACACACTCACCTCCCATGGTGTGTCTTGGGGCTCCTCCCTGAGCCACACCGTGATCCAAGGGCTTACTATCTCCCTTGAGTAAGCGACCATACCTCTGCGCTCGCAACAAATGCCACAAGTTGGATATGTTTTTATATATTAGTATGGATGTGTGAATGATGGTGAGCATGGTTGTTTAATTGCCGTTAAGTAATTTTGTACATTTTTTGTATTTTTATAAATGTGTATATGCAATATTGATACATGTGATTTTTTGAGTGGTTGATATTTTGTTTGAATTTGTAAATCGTAATAAAATAATTTTGCCTGTTTACATTTTAATGTACTAAATCCTATAAGGAATTATAGTTTATTTATTTATTTATTTAAGGTTTTTTATATCGGCATTCAAGAACTCGTTCTCATCATGTCGGTTTACAGAAAACAGGGGTGCAAAAATATAACCAAAAACATAAATAAACGTGGAGAAGAGAAGCAGTTACAATTAACAAGGGCTAATGAACTGGGATTGTAAGAAATAAAAAAGATAGAGGAGGATAATTATATACAAGTGTACAATGTAAATAAGGAGTCCACTATATATACAAGAGAACAAAATAAATATGGAGTCCACTATATACAGCTACTTAGCATAGGAATTATTGATGGATCTTGTTAGGTGGAGTTCGGGAAGGCTTGCCTGAAAAGCCATGTCTTAAGTCTTTTCCTAAACGTTAAGAGTTATAAGTGTCATTAGTATTTATTTGGAAACTAGTTTATAATTGTATTTTTCAATCCTCAAACGTTTCACATTCTATGGGCTGCTCATGATCTAAGGTCTTTGAGGGCCTTCATCTTAATACATTGCACCATATACAGTTGGTACACTTCAATAAGAGCTCAGTATGGAACTATGAAAAACCTTCTTCCCAAAGGTGTCTAGCAGTTTGGGATTCTTACCCAGAGGGTCGTTTGAGATTTTCCTAGTTTTCTTGACTCAGAGCGGACTCCACCATTACTGAATGGTGTAGGAATTTTACACAGCAAAATTCAGGGGCTGGTTGCACTCTATACTTTAGATACAGATTCCTGGCACTGGCAGACATATCATGAACTTTTGTCACACCCTGAACTGGAGATCCTGGAGCCATCTGTGTACAGGAATAACTGCCAAGTCCACCAGGGACTCTAGAAACTGTAGAAGATTCAGAACCTTAGTGCTCAGATCTGCTTCCTTCATGACATTAAAGTTTAATGCCTTTGCCAACTTTACTAGAAACCTAGAATTACCAGAGATTCTCAAATTGTACAGAGTGCTGCAGTAATTCTGGAAAGGGTTAAAATGGAATTCTGGTTGCATTTTCTTCTAATCCAGATAGCGGGCAGACACTGATCCATGACCCCAATGATGAGGGCAACCAGGGCAGATACATCTGTCACATCAGAAAGGACATGTCCTAGAGGTAATCTGACCTAGCCAAAATTTTCTCATCATCCTCCAACTCAGCCCACGACTCCTCAAATGCAGCTAAGGCTTGCCCAACTGCTGAGAGCCAACAGCTATAGCCAACAACTCTTGTGTAGGGCTATGCCTGGGTATAGATCTAGTGGGAGCCTTTGTTTGAGGAAATACTTTACCCATTTTGGAAAGGAAAGGTTCCAAAGCACCTCTCCTGTTTTCAGGAGCCAGGAAAACAAAATAATTCTTCACCAATTCAGTGAGCTGGTCCACTGGCTGTTGTGTCCTCTGGGCCAGAGTTGGAGAAGAAACATCCTCTTGAGACCCAAGTAAGTTTTTTTCCTCCATCTGGTGTACTAGAGCTGAAGTCCTTGGCTCCAACAAAAGAGAGGGCTTAAGATGGGTTCCCATTGTCAAGACTCAAACATCTGTACAGGGCTCTAGATGCACAGAGATCTGGTGCCATGGGGGATCTTCCACGTCATGAAAGACAATAAAGTGCAGTGCCAACCAAATGACCCCCAGTCATGCTGCTTTTTCCCTTTGGCTTTGAAGGGCTCTACTTCAGGGATGAGACCAACTTAGACGCCGATGTCCATGTCTCTTCCAATGCCAAGTACTTCTGTGCTTTTCTCAACTCTGTAATGCAGTAGATCTGGTCCAAGTGCAGTAAGATGGCAGGTCTTACCGTGGATCAGTGATGGAAGATATCCTTGCTCAACATCGCCATGCCAACTTTGGGGAAGCTCCAATCCGAAAAGAGGAAAGATTCCTATGATCGGAATTGTGGGTGTATTCTTCCAGCATTCTCTGGGCCCTTGGAGATATATGACCACAATTATAGCAGTTTGCCATGTCATGGTTCCAGCTCAAACATCTGTAACAGATCTCATGGGAATCAGTGATCAGCATCTAGTGCCCACAGACAAGACTTGAAGCCACTAACTACCAGATTCTTCTTGGGCCTCTCTATTAACATCTTGGATGAAGCACACAGACCTTTTATTAATTTTTTTGGTAGCACTTAAAAATGCTGTTAAGGGGCTGCTGAAGAAGTGAGAAAAAACTGCAACGAGGTAGAAGAGAGAAAATTTAGATTTTCCAAAGAAAGAGAGCCATGCATCCTTGTGAGAGCTTGGACAAAATCAGACTGAGCAGCTCATGAGACCGTGCATATGCACGGAAACCACAGCACATACTCAAACTTTATTAAGCTTTAAGAGATGGGTCCATTCAGCACCATTGGCAGAAGTCACATGTTATGACTAATTCAGTCCTGTTTGTTGACAGAGAAGCATATTCAGAAACACTACAGGACAGGCAGAATATATAGACAAAATATTCAAGAGATCAAAATGAGAACCAGGCAAGTTTAGACTTATTAGCAGTAGAACCAGGTCGCATCCAACCATAGTAGTAGTAAGCTCAGAAGCAGGCAAGGATAAAAAGAAAATATTGCTATTGTAGTTACTAAGACAAAAAAAACAAGCTACAGTAGAACATGGTACAACCCAACATGTTTCATATGAATGTTAATTTCAGATGTTAAAGAGTACCACATGCCAAGCTGCAGAATAAAAGCTATTCATAACAAAAATATATAATAAAGCCAGTTATTTAAAAATACATAAAGACTGGTATTACTATCAACAGCAATGTGGAAAAATATAGGGAGCCATTACAAAAGATGGTCATGAACTTGGAGGGGAGGAAACAATCATCAAATATTGGCATAGGTCTAGCAGTAACAGTTCTTGCCAGACCAAACTTACTGAATCTTGAGCACCAACAGCACAAATGAATCATTCATGTGGCTCATCGGACCTGGTTGTTAGATAAATATAACTGAAAATTTATGTAGATTTTCGTAACACTTGATAAAGTTAAATATGAAAAATCTATTTTCAAATTACAGACAATGGCATTTAGAGTTTAGATTTGCACGTGGGTAAGACCTTGCATAAAACAAGGCAGAAACAGGTTATGATTAAAGGAAAAGATGTCAAATATAATCAAGTCACAAGTGGTCTATTCTTATTTTCAATACTGAATCGGAGTACAGCAGATTTGCTAACCTATAACAGGTGTTCTGAGGACAGCAGGATGTTGGGCCTCACACATGGGTGACATCAGATGGAGCCCGATGCAGGAAACTAACTACATACACTGAGTATGCCCAGCATGCCCTACACCACGCATTCATGCAGTATGCCTCTTAGGTTTCGTAACATAGAATTACGATAAAAATTTAAAAAATAGGAGAAACCCAACTCCATGGGGTGGCAGGTGGGTTTCTTGAGGACCAACATCCTGCTGTCCTCTGAAAACACCTGTTACAGGTAAACAATTCTGCTTTCTCTGAGGAAAAGCAGGATGGTTGTCCTCCCACATGGGTGAATCCCCAACTACAGGCTGCTTTCCCAACAAAAAAGGGGACCGAAAGACACCTAACTAGGTACCAACAGGCACAATAATGGTACTGTTCATAAATAGAAGGGGAGAAGCCTGAACCCAAACAATGGGCCCTAGGAAGGAATAATAGGGTTCAGGACCTCAAAACAGGTTCCGAAGGACAGACTGGCCAAACCTACTGTTGCGTCTGCTATCCCTATCCAGACAGTAATGGGATGTGAATTTGTGGAGAGAACACCACTTCACTACCTTGAAGATCTCTTCCACTGGAACTGCTCGCAAGTGGGCCACCAATGCTGCCATAGCTCTGACAGAATGAGCCTTGACATGACCCCCAAGATGCAGTCCAGCTTGGGCATAACAGAAGGAGATGCAATCTGCTAGCCAACTGGATAATATCTGTTTGGCAACAGCAATGCCCAACCTATTCTTTTTTTTTTTTTTTTGTTTAAATAATTTTTATTGAGAGGTACAGCAAGTATTTACACAATACATGCATGATATTATCAACCAAATACAGTAGTTACATAACACAAGTATAATAACCAAGGAGGCACCTCTCATTTAGCGGGCGAGAATCCTGGACTAGGGAGAGAAAAGGCAAACAAAGAAAAGAAAAGAAAAGAACTAAGAGAGGAGAGGAAAAGGAAAGAAGAGGAAAAATAGAGAAACAATAAGCACCCGTATTGATAAGTTATGATACATTATTAGTAATGACAATTACAGAAATTGAATTGTATGGAGAAACTACCCAGCATCCCTATTCATTAACAAAGCATAATCGTCAAGCGGCTTCCACACCTGAGACCATGACTTAAGCCGTCTGAACTTGATTGCCATAGCCTTTTCATACTTACTATACATGCACACTGAGTTCCACCACAAGTGTTCAGAAAGTAAATTGCTCTGTTTCCAGTTAGCCATTATATTATGTATTGCTACAAGCATTAAAAAAATCTAATAATCTGCCATGAGCAGGGTTGAGACACAGTATCGGATCTCTGCTACGGAGAATGACCAATGAATATGAGATTGGGCATACCAGAGGGAGTATAGTGGAGATAGTAGACCATATCTGGAGCCAGAACCGTTTAACATATGTGCAATAAAACAGCATGTGTGAAAGAGTTCAATTAGGTTCACTACAAGACCAACAGTCATGAGTAGATACTAATCCTGCTCTATGCAATTTCCATGGGGTCCACATTGCTCGATTCATAACAAAGTATGAGGTCTGGGTTAAGCTTGAGGACAAAGAGATGCGGACTGATTTCTGCCATAAGGCTTGCCATTGGGCAGTATCCAGCTGGACAGCAAGGGTAGACATCCAAAGGGATTGCAATCCCGTGGTAGAACTAAATGGCATTCATAACTTAAGGTACCTGTATATGCGTGAAGCAAGATGGCCCTTGTCCCCATTTAAAGAATAAAAAGAAAGCAAATGTGGCTCAGTAGGATTGAAAAGATGAGGGACAGAAATATCTTTAAAAATATGTTTCAACTGGAGCCAGGCATAATACTGAGATGATGGTAGACCAAATGTGTCCCGCAAACACTCAAATGGGACTATCCGGTTGTTTTTCAGTAAACTGGAGAGAAACCAGATCCCACATTTTTGCCAAAGAGGCCAGTTAATAGCCTGTCCATCTACTTTTATGTTCGGGTTATGCCATATCGGGGCAAATTTGGATAGTGTCCAAGCAGGAGCCTCAGTTGGCCTTAAAGTATCAAAATCAAACATGGCAATATATAAGGATCGTAAAATAGGATTACTTCTAATGCGATTTGAAAGTGGAATTCCAGGGAGATATTCCATTGGGGCAGAGGGTAGGAGAGCTAACTCTATGGATAGCCATCTAGGGGAGGTGAAAAGAGATTTATCTGTAGCAAAATACTGTTGACCTTGCTGCAATATATACGCTTGATGGTATTGATAAAAGTCTGGAAAATTAACCCCCCCCAAACCTAGTGATTCTCTTCAGTTTGGGTAACGCAATTCGAGGGGTCTTATTATTCCACAGAAACTTAGTGAGAATCTGATCCACTCGTTTATAAAAAGATCGAGAAAAAAAAATAGGCAGCATGGAGAGGACATATGTAATCTGTGGGGCAAGAACCATTTTTATAGAGTCTAATCTCCCCCACCAACTCAAATGGAGAGGGGACCAAGTTAGTATAGCATCGCTGAGTTGACGGAGAGTTGACTCTTCACAATGGGATATTGTTGAATTAATATCCATCTGGAATCTAATACCCAGGTATTTAAGAGCCCCTTTTACCTTTTGAATTGGAAGGTCGCCTAAATCTACGAGAGACCCAAGAGTGTTTAAGGGAAGCATCTCAGTCTTATGCCAGTTGATTTTATACCCAGAGACCAATGAATACGCGGAAATGAGAGTAAATAACGAGGGAAGGGAAAGGTCAGGATTAGTTAAAAAAAAGAAGAACATCATCCGCATAAGCCGATAGCTTATAAGTATGATCTCCAATGTTGAAGCCCTCTATATTCACTGACTGCCGGATAGATAACAGAAGGGGTTCTAAAGCCAGGTTAAAAAGTAATGGGGACAGCGGGCATCCTTGGCGAGTGCCCCTGTGTAATTTAAATGGGGATGATGAATAGTTATTAACAAATAAATAAGCCGTAGGAGAGGAGTATATCGTTTTGACCCATGATAAAAAAACGGAGCCAAAGCCAAACCATTCCAGGGAGGCCCATAAAAAGGGCCATTCAACGCGATCAAACGCCTTTTCCGCATCTAATGATATGGCCACTGCAGGTATGGTTAAGGAGGGCGCTTGAGATAGAATGTGCAAAAACATGCGGGAGTTATTGGTGATGAGTCTATTCTTAAGGAAACCAGATTGATCGGGATGAATGATGGAGTATAGTACTCGGGATAAACGTGTAGCTAGTATTTTAGCAAAAATTTTGTAATCAGTATTTAATAAAGATATCGGTCTATAATTGGATACAGAGGTGGGATCACGACCAGGCTTCGGAAGAACCACTATGCAGGCTTCAGTGAATTTAGAGGTATCAGGGGAAGAGGAGTGCATAGAAGAAAAATAATTATGTAAATGTGGAGCAAGCTGTGAATTAAAAGCATGATAAAAGTCTGTGGAAAGTCCATCGGGGGCCTTGCCAATGGAAAGGGAGGTAATAGCCGAAGTAACTTCCTCTTGAGTGAAAGGTGCATCCAACATTGAGGCTTGTGTAGCAGTGAGAGCCGGATGGGTGATATTGTTCAAGAAGCGATGTATGCCATCCGATGAAGGATCAACTTCTGCCTGGAATAAAGAGTCATAAAAGGAACGAAACTCCTGTAGGATTTCAGCATCTGTGGTCAAAGGTGTTTGAGTTGAAGATAAAATCATGTCTATTCTTTTTTTCTCTTGACGTTTTTTGAGATAAGAGGCCAATAGATGACCGCATTTATTATTTTCGGCATAATAGGTGGCCTTAGCATGGGTGAGACCAAGTTGAACCTGAGAACTCAAGTGTTGGTTATATCGATATCTCGCTTTCAGTAGATTAGTCAGAGAAGAAAGCGTAGGATCAGCTACGTGGTTATGCTCTAATGTCTCTACTTCTTTCTGCAAAGTAGATAAGGCAGCGCGATATGTTTTCTTGCTTTGTATAGAGTAGCTGATGATGGAGCCTCTAATCGTTGCTTTAAAAGCTTGCCATAAAATATCAGGAGAAACATCTGAGGTAGAGTTAAACAGGAAATATTCTTTTATCTGCTCTTGTGTCTTGGATATAAACGAGGAGTCCGCTAGAAGTGAAGAGTTGAACCGCCACCGATGTTCTGAGGTTATTGTGGATAATAATCGAATCGTAATCTGAATCGCTGCATGGTCAGATATCAAGATAGGCTGAATGGATGCTGCAGTTAGACATGGCACCAACTGTTTGGAAATAAGGATTAAGTCTATTCTGGAGTACATGTTGTGCGGAGCAGAAAAAAAAGTATAATCCTTAGTGGTAGGATGGAGATGGCGCCACGGATCTGACATTCCATGTGCTTGCAATAGTGCCTGTAATACCTTGCAGGATTTGGATATGTGGGGGCGTAGCTTGGTTGTCCAATCGAGGAAAGGGTCTAGAACCTGATTAAAATCCCCCCCTATTATTACAGGAGCCGATGGAATAGCAAGTATACGGGCAAACATACATTGAAAAAATTCAGGAGTGTCCGCGTTCGGAGCATAGATGTTCATTAGTGTATAAGCATGCTGTGCAATCTGGATTTGCGCCAAGGACCATCTACCATCCTCATCAGCAGAGAAATGAAGAATTTTGGCCTCTAATCTTTTATGCAATAAAATTGCAGTCCCCCTTTTTTTATGAACTGCGGGGCTAAAGAGTACATGACTCACCCATTGTTTAAGTTTGAGCGACTCAGTAGGAGATAGGTGGGTCTCTTGTAAAAAAGCGACGTCTGTATTAAGGGTCTGAAGATATGTCAAGATCTTTTTCCGTTTAATTTGGTGTGTGAAGCCGTTGACATTTAGGGAGGTGATCTTAATGTCATTGATTGAGGACGCCATGATCTTACGAAATAATCATATGCTGGGTAGCATCCATCCAAAAATACAGATTGAAGGTATCTCGGGTGAGGAAGAAGAGCCAAAAATAAAAAGAAAATATGGTAAAATCCAAGGATATCCGTAGAGCATAAACAGACAGAGATGTGAAAAAACTAGAAGGGAAAAAAACAAATCAGAAGCCATAATGGCTATTGTATGTAAACGAGCCTCTTGTAGTGCCAGAGGTCGCAAGCAACTGTCCACTCTCGCCAGACCGTATAGTAGTACAATAATGAACCCCATATTAAAAGGAACAGAAAAAAAGAGAAAAAAAGAAGATCTTTCATACCATCCAACTTATGATAATGTCTATGAACTAAAAAACTGAAAGCAGGCCGCTATGAGTATTCCGAGAGTGCGCAGTCTAGTATGCGGAGTATAATAAACATAAAATTTAGTCCACTGGGACTTGTGTCTGTGCATACACGCGGCGAAAGAAAGAGCAAAAATAAACCCTGAAAAGGGTTATCCCATGATAGGCATTATGACAATATATGCCATAAAAGTTGCATGATATTGAATATACAGAGAACATAAAGAGAATATTCAGGTTACCATTTCAGTAGTTTGGTCGTGGGACCGAAGAAAATCTTCAAGCGCTGCAGGATTATTAAATGTCTGTGTGTGATTGCGGTATGTGACCTTCATTTGGGCCGGGTAGAAAAGACCATATTGCGCTCCCATATTTCTTAGGCGAGGACGAAGCGCCAAAAAGCTTTTCCGTTTCGCCGCTGTATTTTTAGCGAAATCCGGAACAAAAAGAATGGTATTACCCTGGAAATTAATAGGAGCTTGAGTCTTCGCCGCCAGAATAAGCTGTGTGTGCGGATAGCGTAAGGCTTTGAGAATGATAGGCCGGGGGTACTTTGACTCCCGTAGAGGCCTAGCCGGAATCCGGTGTGCCCTCTCTATTTCGAAGGGCTTGTCGAATTTTATTTTCAGGGCAGACGGAATAAGATGTAAAAGAAAGGCAATAGTATCCGTACCTTCTGTGCCCTCTGGAATGCCAAGCACCCGAAGGTTGTTCCGTCTATTTCTATTAGATAAATCCTCTATTTCAGACTGCAGATGCTTCAACTCTTGGCGAATTTTAGGGAAAGATGACGTAGTAAGTAGTAGTGAAGCAGTCTGGGCTTCAACATCGTCCAAGCGCGATTGAAAGTGCGCCATTTGTTGGGTTACTGACTTCAATTCCGATCTAATCGCCGTTGTGGCATCTGTATTTATTTGAAGCATTTCCTTCAATTGTTTAAGTTCTACAAGGACGAGGTCCGCAGACGCCATTGTTTTGCTAGGAGCAGACTTCTCCGGCGTGGGAGGGTCGGGTTTGGCGCGTTTCGAGCCCGATACCGCTGCAAAAGCTGCATCAATCTTTCCGGATTTAGCCACCGACATGCTGGAAGATTATCAGAAGGTATCCACTCAAGCGTAAGAAAAAAAAAGTAGAAATAAATGGGGTTTTCCTAGTAATGAAGAGCAGGGTCTGGCGGAGCTCACAGGATAAGCGGCCATCTTGGTCGCTGCTCAAGAGCGCCCCCCCTGCCCAACCTATTCTTATCAAAAGAAACAACAAGCTGGGTGGACTGTATGGGCTTCTATCTGCTCCAGATAGAAGGCTTATGCTCACTTGCAGTCCAAACTGTGCAGTGCTTTTTCACCTTGGTGCATAAGGCCTGGGAAAGAAAATTGGAGAGGACAATAGACTGGTTAAGATGGAAATCCGTCATCACCTTAGATAGGAATTAAGGGTGGTACGCAAGATCACCCTGTTATGATAGAATTTAGTGTAAGTGGATAAGTCACTTAGGCCTGTAGCTTGCTGACCCTGCATGCTGAAGTGACCGCCACCAAAAATATGACCTTCCAGGTCAGGTACTTCAGGTCACAGATGTGCAGCGGTTCAAAAGGAGCTTTCATCAGCTGAGCTAACACCACTTTGAGGTCCCAAGACACAGTGGGAGGCCCTAGGGGAGGCTTCAATTGAAGCAGGCCCACATGAAGAAGTGTACAACTATAGGCTGTACAGAGATGGGGGTACATTTACACCATGGCGGTATGCGCCAATAGCACTGAGATGAATCCTGACAGAGTTGGTTTTTAAGCCAGCCTCCGAAAACTGTAGAACGTAATCAAGCAGTTTTGTGTAGGGAAGGAGAATGGATCTAGGGCATTCTGCTCAAAACCTCCTCCACTTCAGTCCATACGCATTTCTAGTGGAAGGCTTTCTAGAAGCCACCAGGACCCAGACACATCCTCTGTAAATCAAGTGGCTGCGATGGTGGGGCCGCTTGGCATTAGTGATCATATGATCAAATTTGATTTAATGACTGGAAGAGGAACAGTGTGCAAATCCAAGGCTCTCGTGCTAAACTTTCAAAAGGGTAACTTTGATAAAATGAGAAAAATTGTTAGAAAAAAACTGAAAGGAGCAGCTACAAAAGTAAAAAATGTCCAAGAAGCATGGTCATTGTTAAAAAAAATACCATTCTAGAAGCACAGTCTAGATGTATTCCACACATTAAGAAAGGTGGAAAGAAGGCAAAACGATTACCAGCATGGTTAAAAGGGGGGGTGAAAGAAGCTATTTTAGCCAAAAGATCTTCATTCAAAAACTGGAAGAAGGATCCAACAGAAGAAAATAGGATAAAGCATAAACGTTGGCAAGTTAAATGTAAGACATTGATAAGACAGGCTAAGAGAGAATTTGAAAAGAAGTTGGCTGTAGAGGCAAAAACTCACAGTAAATACTTTTTAAAAAATATCCGAAGCAGAAAGCCTGTGAGGGAGTCAGTTGGACCGTTAGATGATCGAGGGGTTAAAGGGGCACTTAGAGAAGATAAGGCCATCGCGGAAAGATTAAATGATTTCTTTGCTTCGGTGTTTACTGAAGAGGATGTTGGGGAGGTACACGTAATGGAGAAGGTTTTCATGGGTAATGATTCAGATGGACTGAATCAAATCACGGTGAACCTAGAAGATGTGGTAGGCCTGATTGACAAACTGAAGAGTAGTAAATCACCTGGACCGGATGGTATACACCCCAGAGTTCTGAAGGAACTAAAAAATGAAATTTCAGACCTATTACTAAAAATTTGTAACCTATCATTAAAATCATCCATTGTACCTGAAGACTGGAGGATAGCAAATGTAACCCCAATATTTAAAAAGGGCTCCAGGGGCGATCCGGGAAACTACAGACCGGTTAGCCTAACTTCAGTGCCAGGAAAAATAGTGGAAAGTGTTCTAAACATCAAAATCACAGAACATATAGAAAGACATGGTTTAATGGAACAAAGTCAGCATGGCTTTACCCAGGGCAAGTCTTGCCTCACAAATCTGCTTCACTTTTTTGAAGGAGTTAACATGTGGATAAAGGTGAATCGGTAGATGTAGTATACTTGGCTTTTCAGAAGGCGCTTGGCAAACTGGCTAAGAGATAGGAAACAGAGTAGGATTAAATGGACAATTTTCTCAGTGGAAGAGAGTGGACAGTGGAGTGCCTCAGGGATCTGTATTGGGACCCTTACTTTTCAATATATTTATAAATGATCTGGAAAGAAATACGACGA
The DNA here is from genome assembly GCF_901001135.1 of Rhinatrema bivittatum. Classification (NCBI taxonomy): domain Eukaryota; kingdom Metazoa; phylum Chordata; class Amphibia; order Gymnophiona; family Rhinatrematidae; genus Rhinatrema; species Rhinatrema bivittatum. Next base: position 100,513,072 of record NC_042616.1, on the reverse strand, counting down.
GTGAGATAATCAAATTTGCAGATGACACAAAATTGTTCAGAGTAGTTAAATCACAAGCAGATTGTGATAAATTGCAGGAAGACCTTGTGAGACTGGAAAATTGGGTATCCAAATGGCAGATGAAATTTAAAGTGGATAAGTGCAAGGTGATGCATATAGGGAAAAATAACCCATGCTATAATTACACAATGTTGGGTTCCATATTAGGTGCTACCACCCAAGAAAGATCTAGGCGTCATAGTGGCTAACACATTGAAATCGTCGGTTCAGTGTGCTGCGGCAGTCAAAAAAGCAAACAGAATGTTGGGAATTATTAGAAAGGGAATGGTGAATAAAACAGAAAATGTCATAATGCCTCTGTATCGCTCCATGGTGAGACTGCACCTTGAATACAATTCTGGTCGCATCTCAAAAAAGATATAATTGCGATGGAGAAGGTACAGAGAAGGGTTACCAAAATGATAAGGGGAACGGAACAGCTCCCCTATGAGGAAAGACTAAAGAGGTTAGGACTTTTCAGCTTGGAGAAGAGATTGCTAAGGGGGGATATGATAGAGATGTTTAAAATTATGAGAGGTCTAGAACGGGTAGATGTGAATCAATTATTTACTCTTTCGCATAGTAGAAAGACTAGGGGGCACTCCATGAAGTTAACATGGGGCACATTTAAAACTAATCTGAGAAAGTTATTTTTTACTCAACGCACAATTAAACTCTGGAATTTGTTGCCAGAGAATGTGGTTAGTGCAGTTAGTATTAGAGATGTGAATCGGAACTGAAATCTGAACCGATTCTGGTTCCGATTCACATCTCTAGTTAGTATAGCTGTGTTTAAAAAAGGATTGGATAAGTTTTGGAGGAGAAGTCCATTACCTGCTATTAAGTTCACTTAGAGAATAGCCACTGCCATTAGCAATGGTAACATGGAATAGACTTAGTTTTTGGGTACTTGCCAGGTTCTTATGGCCTGGATTGGCCACTGTTGGAAACAGGATGCTGGGCTTGATGGACCCTTGGTCTGACCCAGTATGGCATTTTCTTATGATGTTACTCTCCAAACGACGGTATACAAAAATCAATAAATTTGACACGTTTTCTATACCGTCATTTGGGGTGCCATCACAACGGTTTACAGTTCACATAGTAAAAATATAAAAACAAACTAAAATCATAAAATCAGTTAAATACTAATATCCAAATAATACTTAAAATTCTTCACTAAAAAATCCAATAAAATATAATTCCTAAAAACTTTTAAATAAATATCACTTATTTGCTCTTTGATTCTCCTTCCATTTGCTTAAATGCCTGTATGTATAACCATGTTTTCAGTTCCTTTTTAAAGTGCTTATGATCCTGCTGCAATCACAGATTAGTTGGCATTACATTCCAGACCTTTGGACTAGCAAGTGAGATGGCCCTGTCTCTAACCTGTGTAAGGCGTGCTGTTTTTATTGATGGAATTGGTAGTAAATTTTTGTTAGCAGATCGTAGAGCCCTCTGTGGGGTATGTAGTCGTAAATAACATCCAGGCTATGAGCAACAGGGCCTGGAGGTTGGGATGCTGCAGCCTGCCCTGATCTTACATGAGATCCCCAGAGTGATTGGTTTCCGGATGGACAACTCCCGCAAGAATGGAAACCAGACCAGTCTTGGTCAATGAGGGGCTAATAGGACCATAAGTCACTCTCTGGAAGCTTTGTGAGGATGGAGGCTTTGCCACTAAGGGAATTGGAGGATATGCATACAAAAGACCCTTGCCCCAATGACAGGGCAGGGCATCCAAGGCTGGTTTGCCATTCATCCTGTACAGGGAGCAGAACTGGAAGTACCTTCTTGTTTGCAGGGGGACACAAACAGATCTATGTTCGGGTTCCACCAGAGGCGGAATATCCGATTCTCTACCCCCTGGGTCCAGGGACCACTCGTGGGGTCTGAAGGCTCAACTCAGCCGGTCCGCTACCACGTTCTCCTTCCCAGCCAGATACATGGCCCTGAGCACAATCCTGTGTGACAGGGCCCACGACCATATCTGGACCGCTTCCTGACACAGAAGGTACAATCCCGTGCTTCCCTGCTTGTTGACATTCCACATGGCTACTTTTCTGTTGGTCTGGATCAGGGCAACTTTGTTGGACAACCGATCTCTGAAAGCCCATAGCATGTACCTGATTGCCCGGAGATCCAGGAAGTTGATTTGACAAGAACGTTCCTGAGCGGACCACAGACCCTGGGTGCCGAGACCATCCACATGAGCTCCCCACTCCAGGATGGATGCATCTGTAGTTAATACTATTTGAGAAGAAAGAAAATCCCCCATTCCAGACTGGAAAGTACTCACCACCAGGACAAGGAGTCCCTGAGAGATGGGGGTGACTTGGATGCAATCCTGGAGACTGAGTGGCTGGGAGCTACTGTGACCTCAGGGTCCATTGAGCTCTGCACATGTGCAAGTGTGCTAAGGGAGTTACATGGACTGTTACTGCCATGTGGCCCAACAGCCTCAACATGTGCCAGGCTGATACCTACTGGCTCTGTTGAACCTCTGCCACAATAGTCACCAAGGCAATGGCCCTCTGGTATGGTAGAAAGGCCTTGGCCTGAGCCGTGTCTAGCAAGGCTCTGATGAAGTCCAAGAGAGGTGATGGACAGATGGGATTTTGGGTAGTTGAGAACGAACCCTCGTAACTCCAACACCAAATGGTCGAGCGCATGGACCTGGTGGACCCAGCCTAAGATTTGCGCTTGACCAATCATCCAGATACAGGAAAACATGCACTTCCAGTCTGCGGAGATGCACTGCCACTACAGCCAAGTATTTTGCAAAGACCTGTGGGCAGATGCAAGCCCGAACAGCAACACCCGGTACAGGAATTTGTTTTCCCACCATGAATCAGATATGTCCTGTGACCTGGGAAGATCTCGATATGTATGTATGCATCCCTTTAGGTCAAGAGAGCATAGCCAAGAGAGGGGAATCAAGGTACCCAGGGAAACCATCTTGAACTTAACATTTCTTAGAAATGTTTTCAAGGCTCTCAGATCTAAGATGGGACGGAGTCCTCCTGTTCTCTTTGGAATCAGGAAGTACCAGTAGAATCCCCGCTGTCTTTGCTTTGGTGGTACAGGCTCGATCACTCTGCCTGTTAGGAGGAAAGACAGCTCTGTTCATAGTACCTCCTGATGCGCTACTGGTCCCAGTATGGGCACAGAGGACAATTTGGTAGGACACCCAATAGATTTAATTGGTATCCCTGCTGGATGATGGATAAAACCCACTGGTCTGAAGTTACACTGGCCACTGGTTCGCCTGCCCCTGACTGGAGGGTCTATTGTCCTGGGTATAGGCAACTGGCTTAAGCTCCTTATGGCCCAGTCAAAACCCCATCCTCAAAGTTGACTGATGAGCTTGGCTGGGGAGCTCTCTGCAACCTGGGATGACCGCAGGAGCTCTGATGATGTGGATGAGATCGAGGAGGCACAGGATAGTACTTCTTTTGGCAAAAGAAAGACTTCCTTGGCCCTGGCCTCGAAGACCTCCTGGAGGAGGATGGGGCTAGAATACTGGTAGAGAGATATTGGAGGGTTTCATGATGGTCCCGGAGTTAGGCCACAACATCCATCACCCTCTCCCCAAAGAGATTCTCTCCAGTACACAGCACGTCAGCAAGTACCTCTGGTCAAAGATCTGAGCCCCGTAGCCATATCATTCTGCGGGTGCCGATTCCCACTGCAGAGACCCTCGATGCAGTCTCGAAAACATCGTAGGTCACACGGACCTAGTGTTTCCCACACTCCAGATCCTTGTGCACCAGCAACATGAGGGTGTCTTGCTGCTGTTGAGGCAGCTGCTCAGCCATCTCCTGCACCTGCTTCCAGATGTCCCATAAGTATTGGCTCATATAGAGCTAGTAGGTAGCGATGCAGGCAATAAGCATGGTGCCTTGGATGCTCTTGGGAGGAAAGTGTTCCATCACTCTGTGGTTGTTCCCTGGGGCCACCGAGGAATGGGTCCGAAAGCGCTTGGCCCTCTTGAAGGCGGATTCTACGACCAATTGACTGGTGAGACAGCTGATGCTTATTGAATCCAGCAGTCTTCTGGACGAGGTAAACCCTGTCCGCCTTCTTATTAATGGGAGACACTGTGAGGGGGTGTTCCCAAATCTTCAGCAGCAACTCCTTACAGATCTCGTGCAACAGGACCACCTTGATCTCTTTAGGAGGCTCTACGAACTGGAGAATCTCAAGCATTTTGTGCCTGGCATCCTCTTCAGTCAAAAGCTGGAATGGGATGGCCTCCGCAATCACTCTCAGAAAACCTGCAAAGGTTAGGTCCTCATATGAAGACCTCCTTTGCTCATCTGAAGAAGGGTCTGACAGGAGACCATCTGAGTCCTTGGAGAACTCCATTTGATCATTCCAAGGGTCATAGGGACCCTCATCCTCACTGTATGCCACAGGGGATGGGGCCCTAGGTGCTCGGCCTATGTCCAGAGGTGCAGGCACCAATGGAACTGAACAGGGGACTACAGGCTTCAGCATCTACACCGGCCTCAGTGGCACTTCCTCTTCGGAGGAACTGGCAATAACCACTGTATTGGTGGGGGGAGGCCTCTGTGCCCTGCTGGGCACCGGTGCCATCCTGGGAACAGACTCCAGCTGGGTCGGTTACACATAGAAAAGCACACTGAGCTTCTCCGGAAGTGGTACAAGGATGGGCGGCAGCGGATCCAGTGCTGCTAGTGCCTTGAGACCTAAGCCCTGCTGAAGTAGAATCCACCCAGCTGGATTCTACTTCAGCTCCTCCTCAAATGTTGCCAATCCAGCACTGACTGGGAGGAAGGAGGGATGGCCAGATCTTCCTTGACCTGCAAGGGGGATTGGCGACTGGCATCAGAACCAGTGGATATTGTCATGGACCCCTGGCATCGATGGAGGATGGACGATCCTCGCCACGGGGTCTCTTCAAAGACATTGTGGCAGAAGCCTGTGCATCCCTGTGCATCGATGGGGACTGGTGCTGATGCTTCTTAGGCTTCCCTGGATGCTTGGCCCAGTCCTTCCCCAGTGCCAAGGCCGACAAACCCAGTGTCCCTGAACCGGAGGAGATATATAACAGTCTGTCTCTGGCACCCCTATCCACTAGTGACCGACTGAACCAATGGTCCCATTGATGTCGAGGTGTCCATCAGTGCTGCTCCGAGGTCCAATGCTGATTGCTCAGACTTCAACCTGAAGAACTGATCCATACTGAGTGGAAGATGACATTCTTTTGGGGTCATCTGGGCGCATAAGCTGCCACCTCTGACATCATGCGATGCCCCCAGGCAGAGGATGCAAACATTATGAGGATAGGTGATTGATATTGGTCCTCGGGCACTGGGGGCATCAGTGAAAACCGGACGTGGCCACGATGGGGGCAAAATAAAGGGAAGACTGAATGATGGCGGCGCATGTCGATGGCCTTCAGGCCCTGAGGCACCGCCACCACGGGGAGGGGGGGGGAACAGACTGAAAAAAAAAAACCTTACACAAAATACTGAAAACCCTGACTGAGGCCACTACAGTGAGGCACCAAGAGGGACTTGGCAACAGACCGGAGAAAAGGATTGCGAAAAACCCCGAAGTTTTCCACACGGCAAAAGCCAAGTTTTTAGAGCTCAAACCACGAGGGTCACAGTTCTGCAGAAAAAAAAAAGACTGAAGAGAGACCCCGTGTGGTATAGGGTATGCTGGACATGTTCAGTGTGCCTAGTCAAAGTTTCTAGAAACAGCATCTGGCTCCATCTGATGCCACCCATTTGCAATGACTACCATCCTGCTTGACCTCTGAGAAGGAATAAGTAATACTGATAACTTGCAGAGAATACTAAACTATTTTATAGGGTATATACATTGTAGGATTAAATGATTTTACAGAGGAATATAGATACTCTAACCAAATGGGCAAAGCAGCAACTGTGATTTAATAAGTACAAGAGTCAAAAAAGCACTTTTAGCACAAAAAAAAAAGCAACTAGAACTGAGAATTTACTTACCTGATAATTTCGTTTTCCTTAGTGTAGACAGATGGACTCAGGACTAATGGGTTATGCTCCCCTGCCGGCAGATGGAGACAAGGATTACAAGGCTGACATCAACCTTCACATACCCCTGCAGGGAACTCAGACCTCCAGTATTGTCTTCAAAAGCACTATGGACATACTAGGGAAAAGACGATTAAAATGATTAAAAAGGATAACTGTAACTGTACGCAACCAACAACACTGATCTCCAGTAAGAATATAGATACCCTGATCTAGGGACTGGATGAACACTTACCCGTAATCTCTGGGAATCGAGATCCACTCACGGGCTAATCCTTGGCACAGTTCTTGAGCAGCCAAGGGCGGGAAGCTGAGTCCACCTGTCTACACTAAGGTAAACGAAATTCAGTTAAGTAATTTCTCCATTTTCTAGCGTGTAGCCAGATGGACTCAGGACTAATGACATATACAAAAGCTACACCCGATTGGGGTGGGAGGGTACCTGTGGTCCGATTAACACTGCCCTTGCAAAGGCTGCATTCTCTCGGACTTGTACATCCAGGCGATAAAACCTGCAGAAGGAGTGCAAGGAGGACCACATCGCGGCTCAGATATCTATGGGAGACAGTAGTTAACTTCCGCCCATGAGACCACCTGAGCCCTAGTGGAATGAGCTTTAACCTGAAATGGTAATGGCTTTCCTGCCCCTACATAAGCTCCTGTGACCACCTCCTTGATCCAGTGAGCTATGGTAGCCCATGAAGCTGATTTGCCTTGCCTCCTTTCACAGTGAAGGACAAACAAGCAGTCCGTCTTGCGAAACGGATCTGAGAGTTCCAGATACAGTAAAAGCCTACTGCCATTGAAATGGTGGAGGAGGTGGTAGTCTTCCATTACCTTGTGCCTATCTAGGGACGGTAAGGAAAAGGACTGATTCAAGTGAAACTCCAAGACTATCTTAGGCAAGAAGGATGGAACGGTGCAAAGCTGTAACGCTCTTGGAGTTATTGGGAGAAAAGGTTCCCAACATAACAATGCCTGTAATTCAGAGATATGACGAGCCGAGCATATTGCCACTAGGCACACCATTTTCAATGTTAACAGGCGCAAGGAAAGACTGTGCAACAGCCGAAAGGAAGGCCCTGCTAAAAAGGCCAATACTAGATTAAGATTCCACAAAGGAACCGGCCACCTAAAGGGTGGTTGGATGTGTTTTGCCCCTTTTAGAAAACGGACCATATCCGGATGCACAGACAGGCGGGTTTCCATTCACCTCTCCTTTGAAACAGGAGAGAGAGGCACTACCTGGACCTTCAAAGTGTTAAGGGCAACCCTTTATTCAGGCTATCCTGTAAAAATTCCAGAACCAGAGGGATTTTGGCCATCCAAGGGGGAACTCTGCATTCCTTGCACCAGGCCTTAAATATTCTCCAGATCTGCACATACCCTAAGGACATCGAGGACTTCCACACACGAAGCAAGGTGGAAATGACTGCTGCTGAATATCCATGCTTCATCAGGTGAGCTCTCTCCAGGGCCAAACCATAAGACAAAACAAGAGTCTGATCCTTGTGTAGGACTGGATTTTGTTGGAGCAGGTCCCTGTGCAGTGGAAGGTATATGGGGGTTTCCACCAGGAGCCTCCGCATGTCTGCATACCACAGGCGTCTGGGCCAATCCGGAGCCACTAGAAGAACTAATCCCCTGTGCACTCGATTTTGCAAATGATAATGCCCAGCAGGGACCACAGAGGGAACATGTACAGTAAGTCCTCCTCTGGCCAGGTCTGAACAAGGGTGTCAATCCCCAGGGATCGCTGATCTATTCTGCGACTGAAGAATTGGGGGATCTTTGCATTGTGAGATGTGGCCAGCAGGTTGATGGATGGGAGGCCCCAGCAATCTACCAGCAGCTGGAAAGGATCTAGCAGACGTCGTCCATTCTCCTGGATCCAGACTCTCCCTGCTTAGAAAGTTTGCTCTAACGTCTTTTCCTGTGATGAGAGAGGCAGAGATCTGCAGGTTCAATTCCGTCCATTCCATAAGGGGATCTATCTCCAGGGACACTTGCTGGCTCTTGGTTCCTCCCTGGCAGTTGATGTAGGCTACTGCTGTTGCATTATGCAACATCACGCAGACCGCCTGACCCTGAAGCTGAATTGTAGACATGCTAATCTGACTGCCTGGGCTTCCAGGCAGTTTATGATCCATCGCACCTCTTCCTTTTTCCAACGGTCCTGGGTCGCCAGTTCCTGACACTGAGCTCCCTACCCTGTCTGTTGTGAGAACTAGCCAGTCTGATGGAGACAGGCTTATACCCTTGTTCAGGTGGGCTTCCTGCAGCCACCACTGAAGCCAAGAACATACTTCCATCGGTAGGTGGAGGCAAATTGAATAGTCCTGGGACATCATGTTCCAACGTGATGTAAGGGAGCGTCCATGGTACTTCCTCCAGGGTACTTCCTCCAGGGTTGATGCCATCAGATCTAGGACCTGAAGATAGCTCCACAACCTGGGGCGAATAGTGTTTGTCAACCGGTGCACTTGGCACATCATCTTCCTTATCCTCGAGGGTGGAAGACCTTATGTTTAGTGTCAAAACGGACTCCCAGATAACTCAAGGGACTGGGAGGGCTTGAGACTGCTCTTGTCCATGTTCATGACCCAACCAAGCTCCTGAAGCAGGGTCATCACCCTGTTGGTCTCCTGGAGACTCTCTTAATTGACTTTGCCCGGATCAGTGTGTCGTCCGAATATAGGTGCACCATGATTCCTTCTTTCCTCAGTGCTGCCGCCACGACCAGCATAATTTTGGAAAATGTTCTGGGGAGGTAGCCAGGCCGAAGGGCAGCACCTGGAACTGATAATGGCAGCTCAGCACCACAAAGCATAGGAAACACTGGTGGTCTTGTTGTGCTGGAATATGAAGGTAGGCCTCCGAGAGGTCCAGGGAGGTTAAGAACTCTCCCAGTTGTATGGCCATTATGACTGAGCGTAGAGTTTCCATGTGGAAATGAATTACTCAGATGACGGTTTACGCTCTTGAAGTCTAGGACGGGGTGAAAGGAACCCTCCTTCTGGGGTACAATGAAATAGATGGGAACAATGCCCTGTATTTTCCTGGGGCGTAGGTACTGGAATTATAGCCCTCAAATTGAGGAGCCTTACCAGGGTGGATTCCATTGCCAGCTTCTTGTGCTGGGAGTGGCACAGAGACATCATGAATGTGTCCAGAGGGATCCTGCGAAACTCCAGAGAGTATCCTGTGAGATTCGGGACAGAACAATTTCCATAGCAGGCCCTAAGTTCTAGAACACATTGCCAACCAATTTAAGATTGCGGACAGATATTAAGAAATTTAAAACAGACTTAAAGACATGGCTTTTTACATGTACATATACAGAGGCATGACAAAAACCAGCAAGTTCTATATTGTAATCTTTTAGCTTATTGATTTTATTATTTTATGATTTTATATTTTACTTTAAGGATGTAATAATGTTTTGTTTTAGAATAATTTAATGTTACCAACATTTTATGGTATTAATTTATTAATATTATTCATGACTACTGTATTTTTTTTTTTGCAAAATAATTTATTGGTCAAGGCTGTGCAGAGCCAAGCAAAACACGAAAAGAACAAATACAAACAGGACCACACGGTGGCAATTAACAAAAGCATAATATGTCTCAAACTAGACAGAGCCAGAACCTAACCCAAATAATATAAATACACTGTGCAGACCATGAGAAGAATAGCCTTCCACAAGCCCAGTCCAATGTAATTTTACTTTGTTTAAACACCCAGATATCCACCCCTCCAGTACTCTCCCAACACCACTCATACCCCCACTCACACACCCAACTTCCAGCTTGGTGCCCTCTCCCACTGAGTATTTTTGGCAGATGTGCGCTGTTAAAGATGATCATTGTACCCAGACTTCTATACCTCTTGCACATGTTACCTTGTTGACTCACGGTTCGGGATATACAGCGCCTGCGTGGGGGCCTCTCTAGGTTTATCTGGAAGGGTAAGAGGGCACTTATAAAGTATGCTGTTTTGGAGCACTCTAAGGAGGAGGGAGGTTATGGGCTGCCCGATTTTAGGGTCTACAATGTGGCCTGTCAAATGAGGTTTGTGGGGGAATGGCTGGTTGACCAATATCGTTACTGTTCTCCGGGTCTGTTGAATAGCATGGCTGCTCCATGGTCCCCTCTCTCTCTTCTCCAGCTGCACCCAGCAGGCCTACGGGCGTTGACTTTTCCCAGATGTTTGATGCATCCTTGTATAAAAGCCTGGCGGTGGTTGCGGCGACAGAGCGGCCTCCGTGGTATCACGTCCCTGTTAATGCCACTGTTAGGGAATTTAGACTTTCGGCCAGGTCGGGACTGCAGGGGTCTTTTCCAACAGTGGGCGCCTAATGGGGTAGTATATCTTTTCCATATGTTTGACCCTGAAACTCATAGCCAGAACTTTTACACTTTCTCCCAAACATTTCTTTGGATACCTGCAAGTTCGAAACTACATACAAGTGTTCCATTGGACTCAGGAGGAACTGGCGGCGGAAACTCTATTTGCCACAAAATTGTTTGAGAGGGCTCTTCGCGCTAATACTATCACTGGTTGGAAGCGACTTGGAGTGGGATATAAGGGTCGGGACCATCAGACTCATTTGGCGTCTCTGTGGTCGGCTATTCTGGACATCGACGTGACCCCGGACCACTTGAGGCGCTGGTTGGAAGCGACTTGGAGTGGGATATAAGGGTCGGGACCATCAGACTCATTTGGCGTCTCTGTGGTCGGCTATTCTGGACATCGACGTGACCCCGGACCACTTGAGGCGCTGGTTTAAGTCTCTACCCACACATAACCCGGATTTGGGGCTCTGGGAGTTACAATTCCGACTTATCCACCTTGTGTACTATGATGATGTTCGTCGCTTCCGAATGGGGCTCACAGACTCTCCGCTCTGCATCAAATGCGGCAAGGGGGAGATCACGTGATGCAGTGAAGGGGCTCAGACGTGAGTTTTCCCTTCTCGGCTTCCCCACCTCCATCCTACTCCATCTGTAGCTCTACACTATCCTGATTTACCAATATTCTAGTTTATCTCTATTTGGGAAGTGATCACGCTCTATATTTCGTGTAAGATGACCTCCAGAACTGCACAGAAAGACAGAGAAAAGGAGAAAGCTCGATCGCCTGAGCAGGCCCAGGAGGAGGAGCAGGCCATGTCAGAAACTAACCCAGCTGTCGCTCTGGCAGAGATTCGTGCAGCGGTCCGGGATGCGCTGGGGCCCGAACTCCTTACTATCTCTAACCAATTAATTGAATTAAATGCCTCCATTACCGGCTTTGAAGCTCGATTTACTACCCTGGAGCAGCGCATCTCAGATGTGCAAGATGAGCAGGCAACTGCCCGGAGGGAGCTCGATTCAATTAAGGCCACCCTCGAAAAACACACCGCTCGACTAGAGGACCTGGAAAATCGGTCCCGACGTTCAAATTTAAGATTCGTGGGGCTTTCGGAGTCGGTGGCTGAAAAAGATCTGGCTTCCTTCTTAGAGGAGTGGTTACCTAGGGCCTTAGGGCTCCCACTGGCACATGGGCCTGTTCGGGTCGAAAGGGCCCACCGTCTAGGCCTACAATGTTTGGAGGACGCGAGACCCCGTGTAACGATAGCAAAGATCCTCAACTTTCAACACAAGACTGCGATTCTGAGAGCGGCGCATATCGGTAAGGGCCTGGAGTATGAGAACCGTAGAGTATTGGTGTTTCAGGACTTCTCTGCCAGCCTGAACCAACAGCGGAAAGCCATGACGCCATTCTGTACGCGCCTCTATGGCCTTAACATCCGGGCCACTCTGGTATACCCGGCGCGTCTACGAGTCCCGACACCTACCGGAATTCGCTGGCTTAATAACCCAGTGGAAGCTCAAAAGTACCTGGAAGATTTGGACTCTGCCTCGTCGGGACCGGCTGCAGCCCCACCATTGTAAGGTTAGCGGGCGTTGGACCTGGTTGGTAGGTCCACTAAGTGGGACCATGCTTTGAAAATGGCGGCTGTCACGTGCGTCAGATGGCCGCACCTACGAGGTCCCTCTCTTGCTCCGGCTGCATCTGGACTTCAGCATCGCTTGGTTTTCGGTTAGGTCTGCCGCGGCGGCCGAATTGTAAGCAGGGGGACCCTTGACTTTGGCGGAGGGGGGGCTCTCCCACTATGCTTTGGCGGCGTTGTCAACCGAGCAGGAGCCCAATGCCCCAGAACTGCGCTGTGCTTAACTTTCTTTTTGCCATGATACGGTTCCAGCCTCCGTTTGGTGGTCCTTTACCCTCAGATTTTTTTTGTTGTTGTGTGACATTTTTTGTTCCTTTCTTTCCCGCTGCTTTTCAATTTGTTTCCAGTTGGGCAGCTTCTTCGGGGACTGTTCGCTCGCCCACCTAGTTGGACATCACAAACTGGGGATTTTTGCTGTTATCCTGGTCGTACACCCCGGTACTCCTAAGACCGGGTTTTTGTTTTTTTTTGGACTCTAAACATGGTCACAAGGTTTCTAGTGAATTTATAATGCTTATACTCGTACTCAGAGCATTTTTCTTTCCATATTTTTCTCTGTTTTTATTCATGGAGGGGGGGCGGGGTGGAGGGGGGGGATAGTCGTATGTATTAAAGTGATCTCCACTATCCCTTGGGATGCGTATGGTTAGGTGTTGGGGGGAGGGGGGAAAGGGGGAAGGGGGATATAGTGTGGGGGGGACGGGACTTGGTAGCTCAATTGGGCATTCAGCGTTATATTGGGGTCGCTGTTGGGGCTGTTTTTGATCGGTTTCTCAGGGCTGGAGAGGGGGACGTAGCGGGGATTTTAGCTGGGAGAATCCCTGTTATTTATCTAACCTGTACTTTTCTTTCCTACAACACTGATGAGTTAAGAACTGGGTAAACAACAATTATGCTTGTTTTCATGGAATGTTTGTGGTGTTAACTCACCTATCAAGAGAACAAAAATTCTCACTCTTCTCAAGAAAAAATCAACAGATTTAGTGTTTCTTCAAGAGACGCATCTCACTGATGCAGAGCACCAGAAATTGGGTCGGGACTGGGTGGGCTCGGTCCATTATGCCTCAGCATCTCTAAATCTGCGGGAGTGGCTATATTGATTCATAAACGCTTACCGTTTTCCATTAAGCAGGAAATCAAAGACCCAAGGGGTAGATTTATTCTCTTGGTCGTAGAAATTTTTCAGCGTACAATGGTGTTGTGTAATCTATATGCCCCCAATAACCCTAGTATGCAATTTTTTCAAACTATCTATGATCATTTGGTGCCCTACATGAACCAGTCTTATTCTGGGAGGGGACTTCAACACAATCCACGATCCTCAATTGGATAGAGGAGGGACAACCAGTAAAGGGAGGGGACACTGGGGTAAACCCTTTTCGTTTATTGAGCGGGAACTGCACCTTCAAGACGCTTGGCGTACTTTAAATCCCATGGCCACCAACTTTACTCACCTATCACGGGCGCACGCTTCATACTCCCGCCTTGATTATTTTTTGATCAGTACTGGATTGTTTACCCACTTAACTGATGCAGGTATGGAGGACATAGTATTGTCGGACCACGGCCCGATTTGGGTGGAGCTGACTTGGTCATTGGGGAATAAGAAGGCGTTTCACTGGCGATATCCGTATTACTTGGCTGAGGATGTCGGTTTTCGAGCTCACCTTCAGGCTAAGTGGCAGGAGTATGCTGCCTGTAACAGTCAGCATGTGGAAGATCCGGTCTTATACTGGTATACTTCTAAGGCAGTTATGAGGGGGGAGATTATATCTTATGCGGCACACAGGAAGAAAATGTTGGACAAGCGTATTCTCACCCTGAGCTCCCAACTCCGGTGTGTCAAGCGGAAATTACTCTCCGACAATTCGCCGACCCAGCGAACTTCATATATTTCATTGCAAACGGCTCTTAATTCGCTACTACACCAAAGAGCAAAGAAAAGTGTGCTCTACTATCAGTATAAATTGTTTCAAATGGGGAATAAACCGGGGAGAGTAATGGCCAACCTCATCAGAGCGCGAAGGGCACCTCACTATGTTGCTGCTTTGAAATCCCCCACTGGTCAATTGGTCACGGAGACTCCCGCTGTTTTAAAGATTTTTCAGGATTACTATGCTTCTTTATATGCTGCAGATACTCAGGATGTGGATCGTTGCCAGCCATTTTGTGCTAAGGTAGACATACCCCAAATTACTCCCGAACAGCAATGTCAATTGAACCAACCGATCTCTGAATCAGAAATTAGGCAGATTATTGGGCAGAATAAATGCTATAAGGCCCCAGGACCAGATGGCTTTACGGCCGAATATTATAAGGCCTTGACAGATGCCCTCATAGGCCCCCTGGCTAAAAATTTCAATGCCTTAATTGACCAGGGTTCCTACCCGGTTCATGGCAATATGGCCCATATTACTCTCATTCCCAAGCCCGGTTGCGACCCGCAGTCTCCTGATGCCTATAGACCGATATAGTTGCTGAATGTAGATCAGAAAATGTTGGCCAAGATTCTGGCTGATAGGTTGGCCCTGGTCCTTCCCTCTTTGATTCGGGCGGATCAGGTAGGGTTTGTCAGGAAACGATACGCCTTAGCTAATATTCGGCGGGTTTTGGCAGCCATTGCCTTAAGTACTCATTTTCAAGTGCCGTATCTGGCCCTCAGTTTTGATGCAGAGAAGGCCTTCGATAGGGTGGCATGGCCCTATCTATTTTATATTTTGAATGAGATGAATATTACAGGCTGGTTTCAGGGGGCAGTTCGCTTGTTGTATCAAGACCCAGAAGCGAGAATAGTGGCCAATCAGTCATGCTCGCTAATTTTTCCATTCAGCGGGGAACCAAGCAGGGGTGCCCACTTTCCCCTTTATTATTTTTGCTTCAGTTAGAGCCCCTCCTCCTGGCCGTCCAGGCGGCTAGAAACATTAAAGGAGTCCGATTTCAATCTCAAACATTTAAATATGCGGCTTTTGCCGACGACATCTTGGTTTTTTTGACTGATCCTAAATCCTCTTTACCTCCCTTGTTGTCCCTCTTCAGTGACTTTGGGTCCTTTTCTGGTTTTCGCTTAAACCTGGATAAATCTGAAGCCCTGGCATACCCTGACTCGCTGCGAGAAGATTGGGAGGACCAATTTCCTTTGCGTTGGGCCCAGGGGTGCATTCGGTATCTGGGAGTTTACTTGTCCATGGATATATCGCAGCTATATGCTTTGAATGTACTTCCCTTAGTAAAATTTACCTTGACCGCATGCATAAATGGCGGGCCCTGCCACTGTCATTAGGGGGCCGCATTCATTTATTTAAAATGATAATTTTGCCTAAGTGGCTTTATGCCCTCCAGAACTTGGTGTTACACCTCAAGGTGCGGGACATACATCAGATAGAGAGGGGAATGCGGAAGTTTTTTTGGAGGGGAAAAAAATCTAGGATAGCGCTCCGAAGGTTGCAAAATCGGTGGGGGGCAGGAGGCCTTAATGTTCCTGATTTTCGATTGTACAATTGGGCATGTAACCTGCGAGTGGTACGCGATTGGTTGGTAGGGGATGGGTTTTTCATTAATTATGCCACAGAGAGTACACTTGTGGGCCCTAGCCACTTATATTTTGCTATGCAGACTACAGCGGATGGAGTGAATCTCCCAGAGCCCTTGGTGGGGTTGATTTTTCCGTTGCGGCATGCCTGGTTTCATCTTTTAAAACTATTGCACTTGCCGAACGGTTGTGCATACTTCTTGCGTCTGCAATGTAACCCTGACTTTTCTCCAGGCTCAACCTCCAAGGCCTTTAGGATTTGGGCGGCACATGGGATTACACAACTGGGCCATGTTTTTAATACCTCGGGGCAGTTATTTACCCCTCAAGAGCTGTCAAACCTCTATGGACTGGGGAATGTTTCTATGTTTGCTTATACACAGTTAACACATTATGTTCGTTCAGTACCAAAGTTTAGCTTTTCGCTTGAAGGCCTTCGTGCCATCATGGACTGGTTTTGGCTTGAACGAACACAAGTGCCGTCCCTGTCGCACTATTATAAAAAATTGCGTAACTTGAAGGCTGTTAACCCATGCTCGCTCATTGCGGAACGATGGAATAGTGAGGGGGCTTTCCGAGTCACAGATGTTCAAGTGGGAGCCAGTCTTCGGCGCATTGCACAGGTCTCTCCCAACTCCTACTATCGTGAGATGCAATACAAATTTCTCTGGAGAGCTTATGTGTCGCCACAAATGGCCTTTCATTTAACTTTAGTGCAGGTGACCTCGTGTGGGAAATGTAATAAGGCAACGGGCACCCTCTCTCATGTGTTCTGGGAATGCCCCCTTGTCCAACGGTTTTGGAAGCGCATTGTAGCTTATTTGACAGGTTTATTGGATATCTCTGTACGATTGTCACCACTCTTGGTACTTTTTGAATGTATCCCTCCGTTGCGCATTCGGGAATTGGGTCCCCGGTCTGTTGTTTATGAAAGCTTGTGTTGTAGGGAAAAAGCTGATACTTCTGCACTGGAAAGAACAGTCTGCGCCCTCCTATTGGGCATGGCGTAATCACTTCCACCGCCTGGTGCAGATGGAACAAATGACAGCGCGGACGTCTCCTAGCCATCGTCGCAAGTTTCTGCAAATTTGGGACCCTTATTTTCAGGCGTTACCGCCTCGTGCACGCAGCTGGATTTTGAATGATTAATGAACATTGTGTTTCCTTCTCTCTGGACCCTTTCAGCCCTGTCTGAGACCCTGATACAGTATTGGGGGGGGGGGGTTTGGGGGGTTTTTTTTTCTCCTTCTGTAATATGGGGGGAGGGAGGTGGGGGGAGTTCCGTGGTGCGGGAGATTTGTTTGCTGATGAGGTTGGGTGTTGAAGAACAACAGCGCCCAGCTGGTTGTATTGTTTTATATGGTTTGTTTGCAAAATAATAAAAATCGTTAAACATAAATGCGGCAAGGAGGAAGGTACGTTGCTGCATCGTCTTCTTCAATGTACAACCGTTCGCCCTTTCTGGACCCAAGTACTGCAAGTTATTTCTCAGTGTACTAGTATCCCTACTCTGCATTCGGCTCTTATGCTGCTGACACACCCTCTCGGTGGGTCCCTGCCTGGTCCTCTTTCCAAGGCAAAGTTTGGCCGTATGGCAATGCTATTGGCCTGTTGGACCATTTTGTCGATTTGGGTAGAACCGACAACAGCTCCTCTTCTCGCAGCTTGGTACCATCGGATGTCCTTGGAGCAGCAAATGGAACATATGGATTGTCTCTCTGGACACCGCGCGTGAGACAAGTTGTATGAAGACTGCTGGCAGGGGTTTTTTTTAGGGGCTTATCAACTGAGATTCAGGCAAACCTAAATGTTGCAGGATATTCAAATGTCTGGGCCTAATTCCCTTGGTCTCCCGGGGGGGGGGGGGGGGGGAGAGAAGTGGATGACTATTGTATTTTCATTTAATTGTACACCATTGTGATGGTCTCACGGCTGATGTAACGGTATAAAAAAAACCTAAATAAACTGTAAACTATCCTTCTCTTATGATTTCCAATACCCATCTGTCTGACGTAATCTCAACCCACTGCTGGAAGAAGAGGGATAGTTGAGCCTCTATCTTCTCGTCCTGTGGATGGGTCGACAAAACGTCATTGGGAGGTTCGGACCGAAACTGAACCCAAAGCAGCTCCTCTTTTTAGCTGTCAACTCTGAAAAGGACAGACCTTCCCGAGGACCGGGCTGTCTGAAATGACAAGATCCCGTGGGGCTGAAAGTGCTGGGAGCCCCTGGCCAGACCCCTCATAGGCAAGGGGCCTATGAGGGGTCTGGCCAGGGGCCTTTTTCACTTATCTTCCAGTAGCTGGGGAACTGGAAATTCACACCATTTACTGGCCAGCTTTTCCAATTTGTTTCCAAATAGGAGCGATCCTTAAAAAGGCATCTTTGTAAGGTTTGCCTTGGAGATTGCATCTGCCGACCAACTGCGTAGTCATAGCTGTCTTCTGGCCGCCACCACTGAGGTCACTCCTCTGGCCGAAGTATGGACTAAATCAGAGCCCGTGTCTGGTAGAAATGTGGCGGCTGGTTCCATAATCGCTCTGGAAATCACTCCCGAGTCAACCAACTCCTGAGAGAAGAGTAGGCATGAACAAGCTACCAGGACACAACAAGAAGCAATCTGTAAGGTCATTGCTACCGCATCAAAGGCTTAAGGATGGAATCCATCCACCTATCGCATGCATCCTTTAAGGCCACTCCTTCTACTGGGATAGTTGTTCGCTTAGAGATGGCACATGCCAACACATCCACTTTAGGGAAATGCAAATGCTCTCTCACTGCCAGGTTCAGTGGATATAGAGCTTCTAATGCTCGTCCCCCTTTAAAACTTGCTTCCGAGGCATCCCATTCCAGGTCATTCAACTCCTGGTTGGCTTCTAAGTACAGGAAAGTAGCAAGAGGCTTTGTGTAGGGAGATCAGAATGGGCTTCTTCTTTGGTCCCGACATGGAATTGGTCCACGGGACTCCCAGCATCTTCAGGATCTGGTAAAACAGGGCCGGCAATTTGTCTGTATGAAAGAAACACAATATGGCTCTATATGATTCTAACTCCAGGGGAATTTCCCCCTCTTCCAAAGGCTCCATATCATCCTTCGTCTGAGCCATCTGGGTCCCTACCACGGATGCCCTTGGTAAGGTGAGGCATACCTCATGGTCTGCTGATAGGATTGGGAGAGGGAGGGGGATACCAGCTGAGGTTCTGTCTAGACACAGGCAAGCAAGGCAGTAGACTGAGCCTGTACGAAGGCTTGTAGCCCCTGGAAAAATTCTACCCAGGAAAAGGCAGATGGGTCCATGCCTAGCCCAGGAGGTACTGCAGTAGGTCCAGCTGAATTTCCCTCTCCCATGGATCATCCAGTCAAGAGTGTGTTCAGATCCGGAGTACTTCCAGTTAAGGCAGAGCCCAACCCATCATCTGAATGGGAGGAGCCATGTTTCGCAAAGTCCAAGGAAGCCAACTCTCCTTGGGCTCCCTCGCAGTGTTGGCATAAATTGGACTCCAGGTCAGGCTGTGACGACCCTGATATGACAAACAGTGCCAGTGAGCAAGGCGCTTAGGTTTCTTTGTTGCCAGCACCATTGGCGGTGGAAACAGTGTATTTAAAATCGGCTCGCATTTAATTTATGCGCACAAATTTTGAGCGCCCAGGCAGGGTGCAGAGAGGCGCATACATGCCTGTGTGTCCAACTTTCCCTGTATCTCGAGCTTACTAGGTTGTGCACGTATCTACACATGCGGCACGTGCGCACAGCCAAGATGCTGCGTGTACCAACATTCTATGGAGGGCAACACAACATGCACAAAGAAACAAAATGACGCCGCAGCAGCCTACCATGCGGTGTGCCAACCAAGCCTAAAGCGAAGCCTACCCCACCAGGGGGCTGCTCAACCTGCTCAGAAGCCCATTTCCTCTTACCCCAACGGGACTGGGAAGGACATCGATATGGCATGTAGAGCAAGGAGACCAGAATAAGTCTTACTGAAACCCGTCTATCAGTCTCTGAATCGGGAGGTAATCTTTTCTTTAAACTTACCTGGGCTCAGTGCTTACTGGCTGAGTACAGAGACAGTCTCTGGCTGCGGGGGTGGGGAAAGAGAACTTTGTCCGTCATCATCATGCTCTGCTTCCTGCACCCGCTGCCTTTCAGCTGCCTAAGCAGAAAAGTCCATGCCAGGAACTGGCTACAGGATCAAGGCACACCTTTGAGGGATCTTAGAAATCGCCTCAGGAATTCTCAATTGGAGGAGGGACCTTTAGGTATCACCACAGGAAAGCAGGGCTCAATTTTTCTCCAATTTAAAATGTAGAATTTCTCCTTCTAAAAAGTACAGCAATCCCCATAGGGACAGGTGCGTCCATCTGCTGGAGATGGAGAATACTGGAGGGCTGAGGTCACTGCAGGGGTATATGTAGGGTGATGTCAGCCATGTAATCTTACTCAGTCTCCATCTGCTAGCAGGGGAGCATAACCCATTGGTCCTGAGTCCATCTGGCTACATGCTAGGAAATTGATATTAAACTAGGAAATAAAGCACAAAGCCAAGAAGCAGCAGTCAAACCTGTGCATAAACTGCTACACATTTAACCAATATGGACAAAAGGAACAAAGCTGTCATCCTTCCATTGCAAGCAGCTTTATTCTAGCATTTTAAATATTTACTTTTGCTCACCTATTCATAAAATTATCAGTGAAGTGTTAAAAGTAGAAAAAGGACCATTAATGAACAAGACAAGGGCTTAGAGAATAAGACTGCTCAATGCACTGCTGTTTTTCTTAGAAAATGGATGAATGAATGAGAATTAAATTACACTTTACAAAATGTATTAACAGATCTTGCTAGTCATCTTTTAACCCCAGAAGCAAAAAAATAACAGCAGCGAGTCATCTAAGGGCAAGAAGCAACAGCTATCACCACTCGAGTTACTTAGCAAAATGTTTCATAATTTCACCACTCTAACACCATGCATCTTCAAATGAAAACTGGTTAAGATATGGAGAAATAAGATCACAGGATATTACGGCAGATTGCAGAGAAAGTGTCAACTGGAGTCAGAAAGGAGATTTTCACAGAGCAGCAGAAATGGCAACTCCAGAATTACCATATAGGCAATCAGACGGTTAGAACTCAGACTTCTGCTCATTGATCAATCTAAGCAACTATATAAAGCTATAGAAACATGGAACTTAATTTTTTTTTACTCTACATACTTAACTGAAAAAAAAAATCTGCATCCATGTATATGTAACTTTGTTGCATTTGTGGTTGAGTATCATCAGTAGCAATTTCCATTCCTACTTTCTTTCTTACTCATTTCCCAGTTCTTAGAAATGTAAATATTTAAAAAGTCATCTTTCATTTACATAGATAAGGGGCCCTAGACTAAGAGTGAAGAGGAGGAAGAAATGGTTCCTGCCCTTCTGTGAATCCTTGAATTAAACAAAAAAAACAAAACATGACCAGATAAGATTTAATCTACTCAACCAACAGGGAGGAAACCCCAATTACTGAATTTGGTTAATGTAGTTAAAAAATGTTTTGGGGTTTTATTTTGTTTTGGTTTGTCTATTCTCTTACAAAGGACATGCTTAGTGAAAAATCATTGAAAAACATGAAAACTTGTATATCTTCATTTTAGGCCATTTTAGAACTTGGCAGTTAATGCTAAGTAATTCAAGCCTGCTGGCTTGGAACATACCTCTGTATAATGGGGATTTACACACACAAACAACTGTCAAGCTGTTCTGTCAAGTCAGCCTTTTCCAACATGCCCCTTTAAGTGGGGGATATTTGGTAGAGATGTCAAGAGCTTTGAAACTGGTCCTTTGTAGATATCCTTACAGTTACAACACTAAGATAAAACTAGGGTAACATTAGACAATAAGCTGTTCTTTATCACTGTGAAGCCATCAAGGAAAATACTTTCCCAAGCTTGGTAAAAAAAAGCAAAGCGATAAGCATATGGTTTCCCCAAAATTAATACCCAATCACACAGACACAAGAAAACCATCCATGAAATAATGCACCACAAACATAAGCATTTATTCATTTCCAAATGTTTAGCAAATGACAGAGACCCAGTCTGCTTTCCTTTTTTTGTTTACCTATGCTTGGTGATATTAAATAAACAGTTCTCAAAAATGTACTAAGTGGTCAGTTATCATGCATGGCTAGAAAACATACTGAAATGCATCATTGATATATTAACAGCATCCACTTCTAAATGCTTAAAAAATAACTGAGATTCTTAAAACTTGTGCTGGGAATGTTACGTTCACAACAGATTTAGAAGTTACTACTTGGCTCACATTTCAAACAAAATAGATAAGCAAGATTCATGCTATGTTAGTATACAATTTTTCCTTGCACTACCGAAAGATCACGGTTCACCTTGAATTAACTTTAATAAAAACAAAGTGCATACAGAAATATACAACAATTTTAAGAAAAAAAATGGTCCCAACAATTAACTCAAAGTCTATGACAAATATATCCAATGAGCTTTTTATAAATACTTCTCAGAATAGGTACAATTATAGTCAAAGTACAGTTCTTTTGAAATCTTCAAAAAATGTTCCTGTTAATCCACAAATAGTGCTCGTTTTAGGTAAGCATTTCTGTTAAATGCGTGCGTTGAACTACTTGTTATCCAAGCGTAGCAGCTGCTCCTTACCATTAATTGTTAAGGATTTTAATTGGCCATCTTCTTCAACTTCTATTCTTTCTTGTCCATTCTCAACAATTCTGTAGGAAAAATATATTAAATCGTTTTCAAAAGACTTTGCAAACATTTAATTATATAATAAAAAAACACACACTGGATGCTATTTATATGCTAGTTTTACTCTGTAAAAAAAAAGTCTATAATAAAGAAAATTTTACATAAGAACAACTTCCAATTGTTTCAAATATGGTAAAGTGGATTAATAGTTTCTCTTTATTGATAGAGATGCCTAAGTATAAAGGATTCCAGTAAGTGCTATGGCAAAGTATTACTCTGCTGATTTCCAAGGTAATCTAAATACCAGTCTCTATGCAACATGCATAGAGACTAGTATTAACATGGCGTGAGGCAGAGTTGACTTTCCTCCCCCCTCCGGCCTATTTTCAGTGCCAGGATTTCATCGAGGTGGATGGCCCTCCCTGATGTCTTCGGCAAAGGGGGGTGTGAGCATCTGCACCAAGGCAGTTGATATCATAATGTGCTGGTATTCGCCATCTTTTGCCGGTAACCGCGTTGTCACACATCATAACCTTTGTCGGACCGACAGGTAATAATCTGGTGAACAACTGCATTGAGTTGGCAATAGTCCTCTCAGTCACTGTGGAGGTGGGTGTGTGGGCTGGGACTACCAGGTGGAGCTTGGTGGCCATAGAAACCCAGTACCTAGGGGTGAGTCGAGCGGCACAAGCTGAGTCTGAAACCAGCACTGCTGGTTAAGGCAATAACCTTGTGTACGAGTGCAGAGAACAAGTTGAATGACTCACCGCAGGCGGACACCCCTAAATGAGGTAGTGTGAGGTAGTGCAGCATTTCATTTAAAAGTAGACACTGTCTGGGGGAATTGAAGGGAGGCAACATTTTCCTGGCAGCTGCAGGTAGAATATTTACACTGTTATTGGCCGCACCCTATCGGTAAGGCTGAGGTTAGAATTCTCTGGTGGGTGTGCAAGTGTGTTTGATTGAAGGCGCATACAGGCTTCAGAGCATCCAGGAACAGACTACCATGGCCAACTACAGCTTGAGATCCTGGTCTTCTTACAGCACCGCTATTCGGGTGGCTCCGGCAACCACAGCAGGGAAAGGGCGACCCAAGGCACGGAAGGGCCTGTGAAAGACCATAGAATGACAAGAGCAGGGGCCTGAGGCAGAGCACAGTTGTCCAGTGGTTCACTGCAGCGGAGGGGCAGAGAACACCTGAAGGATAGAGCAGGAAGTTGCGACTGCAACAAGACAGCAAGGACGTGCATCAATCATGATGGGTATAACAACTGCAAGTGGCAATGATTTCAGAGGAGGATTCAGGGGTGAAGCAGGGCAGCCATGGTATGTGCCACCATATTCTTGGGCTGGCCTGCACAACCAAGCGTTTGTCCTGACTCAGTGGTCAGTTGGACCACCATAGGCCACTGGCAACTCGGGGCAGGGCCTCCCCTAGACCCTCGCAATCTAAGGGCATCGACATAACCACAAAGGGGTGGGGGAATGGGGCATATTGGGCCCCACAGATCTTCCCTGGCCCATCGGGCTCCTTTCCAGGCTATCCCCAGATGTGGCCTGCATGGTGGGAGTCTGTGCCTGCTTGGCATGGCAGCACTGATCTTAGACCTTGGCATTGGATATGATGGTGTTGGTAAGGCATGATGGAGTGATCCCACGGGTCAGGAGGAAGTGCGGCAGCAGGTGGCGGCTGATGAGCTTGCGACACCGGCACAATGTTGAGATTACTTACCTGATAATCTCGTTTTCCTTAGTGTAGACAGATGGACTCAGAACAAATGGGTATAGTATGCTCGTGCTAGCAGTGGGAGACGGATCTGACGTCAGCACGGGTATATATACCCCCACAGGAAGCGTAGCAACTTAGTAATCTTCCTTGCAAAAGCTGTTATGGATGTGTGTACTGACGCTCAGTGAAAAGTGAAACAGGATTCCCCTGACCGATTGATAGGAGCTGGAGACCGCCAGCATTCCCAACCGGAAGGCGTTGACACCTGGTAGAGTGTACGCTCTTTATGGAAACAGATGACATGGCTTACCTTGAATCGGTGAAACCCATGTACACTGGCAGCTGGGCGGGATGCTGAGTCCATCTGTCTACACTAAGGAAAACGAGATTATCAGGTAAGTAATCTCAACATTTCCTGCCGTGTAGCCAGATGGACTCAGAACAAATGGGATGTACAAAAGCTTTACTCCCAGCCTGGGCGGGAGGCTGCTTGCATCTGTACAAAGGCATGAATCCCCTTAAAGAGATCCACCCAGGAAATGGAGGCGGCCTCTAATCGCCGGGGTACGATATCCCCCGGGATTCCAGGTTGGTCGAGACTGCCCGCTAAATCCGGGGTAGCCCCTGGGGAACTGTCAGCGAATCGTGGCTGAGACTGGTCCTGGCCCAAGGCTCCCACGGCCTCCTCACATTGGGCACATAGGGAGTCTGGCTCTTCACTGTGCGTGGCTCTAAGCTGGCATGCAGAGCAGAGGCCGAGGGCTTTAATGCCGAAGGCAAGAGGTGCCCCTGCTGAAGACGCTGAGGAGTTCTGTTCCATTGAAAAATATGCGCTTACTGAGAAGCGGCAGCAATATACACTTAATATAACAGGCGCTCAATAAGCGGCAGCAATATACGCTTAATAGAACAGGCGCTCAATACAACAAACGCTCAATAATATGCGGCAGCAATATACGCTCAATACAACAGACGCTCAATAATATGCTGCAGCAATATACGCTTAATACAACAGGCGCTCAATAATATGCGGCAGCAATATACGCTTAATACAACAGGCGCTAAATAATATGCGGCAGTAATATATGCTCAATGATATCCAATATGCTCTCAGCAATAGGCAGCTAGCAATATACGCTCAATGATATCCAATATGCTCTCAGCAATAGGCAGCTAGCAATATACGCTTAATGATATCCAATATGCTCTCAGCAATAGGCGGCTAGCAATATACGCTTAATGATATCCAATATGCTCTCAGCAATAGGCGGCTAGTAATATAAGCTTAATGATATCCAATATGCTCTCAGCAATAAGCGGCTAGCAATATACGCTAAATAATATGCAATATGCTCTCGGCAATATGCGGCTTAGCAATGTACGCTAAATAATATGCTCGGCAATATGCGGCTTAGCAATGTATGCTGAACAATATGCAATATGCGGCTTAGTCATAGACATGCGCCTATCATGGGCGCTCAATACCTGAGTAAGGCCAACAAAATGGCGCCCTTCCACAGCGTGCCGCACAGGCCACGCCGCCGATCCTCGTTCCTCGGAGACCAAGAGTAAGAGATGTACACCTTACCTGATCCTCTGCGCTTCCCGGCTGGAACCCGGGCGGTCTCCGGCTGCGGGGGGAGAGGGCAAGTACCTTCACCGCCGTGCTTTGAGGAAATGCACCCGCTGCCTTGTCCACGCCGGGACCGAGGCGCCTCGTTCGCCCCGCCCGAGGGCTACGTCCCTGCCGCGATTTGGCCACCGGACCGAGGACTTAGACCTCCGGGGGATCACGGAAATCACCCCGGGAAACTCAACTGGGGGAGGGACCTTAGGGTATCACCGCAGGAGTGCGGGGCTCGAAGGTGCTGTAGAAGTTTAGTAAGAAGAAAGTAGAAAGTAGATTTGGAAACACGCTCAGCGAGCGTGCAGGCTCTCCAAACTACTTTGGAGACGGAAATTACTAAGTTGCTACGCTTCCTGTGGGGGTATATATACCCGTGCTGACGTCAGATCCGTCTCCAACTGCTAGCATGAGCATACTATACCCATTTGTTCTGAGTCCATCTGGCTACACGACAGGAAAGCAGCGATTGCTGCTGGACATACTGGGGTAGATTTTATAAATTTACGTGCACGCGAACAAAAGTACTGTGGAGATTACTTGCCTGATAATCTCGTTTTCCTTAGTGTATGCAGATGGACTCATTACAAATGGGTATAGCGTGCTCGTGCTAGCAGTTGGAGACGGATCTGACGTCAGCACGAAGTGCAGCAACTCAGTAATCTTCCTTGCAAAAGCTTTATGGCTATATGTGTGACTGACCGATCGATTAAATGAACATGATTACCCTGACCGATTGATAGTGGCTGGAGACCGCCAGTGTTCTCAACCGGAAGGCGTCGACACCCGGCAGGGTGGATGCCCTATATAAGAAAACATGGCTTACCGTGAGTCGGTGAATCCCCATGTATACCGGCAGCCGGGCGGGATGCTGAGTCCATCTGCATACACTAAAGAAAACGACATTATCAGGCAAGTAATCTCCACATTTCCTAGCGTGTAGCAGATGGACTCATTACAAATGGGATGTACAAAAGCTACTCCCGGACTGGGTGGGAGGCTGCCCGAGGTCCATTTAGGATTGCCCTCGCAACTGCTGTGTCCTCCCTAGCCTGGACGTCCAGACGGTAGAATCTGGAGAAGGTATGGAGGGAGGACCACGTTGCCGCTTTACATATCTCTGCAGGCGACAGCATCCTAGTTTCTGCCCAGGAGGCCGCTTGGGCCATGGTAGAGTGAGCCTTGACCCGTAGAGGTGGTGGTTTTCCCGCTTCTACGTAGGCAGCCTTGATAACTTCCTTGATCCAGCGAGCAATAGTCACCCGTGAGGCCGCTTCTCCTTGCTTCTTCCCACTGTGAAGGACGAACAGATGGTCCGTCTTTCGTACTGCTTCCGACATTTCCACAACCTGCCGATGTCGAGATGGCGCAGTCTTCGACCTTCTTCTGACTTCTTCAAACCTTCCCTGGTTGGCAAGGATATGGTTTGGTTGAGGTGGAAGTGTGAGACTACTTTGGGTAAGAAGGAAGGAACCGTGCGAAGATGGATAGCCCCTGGAGTGATTCTGAGAAATGGATCGCGGCAGGACAGCGCTTGTAGCTCGGAGATGCGGCGTGCTGAGCATACGGCCAGCAAGAACACCATCTTCAAGGTTAACAAATGGAGGGACAGGCATCGGAGGGGTCTGAAGGCGGGTCCCGCTAGGAATTCCAAGACTAGGTTGATGTTCCACAGGGGCACTGGCCACTTCAGTGGTGGGCGAATGTGTTTGACTCCTTTCAAGAAACGTGAAACGTCTGGGTGTGTGGCAATGCTATTGCCGGCGCTCCTGGGGCCGTAGCAAGATAGCGCTGCCACCTGAACCTTGATTGAACTGAGGGACAGACCCTTCTGAAGTCCATCTTGCAGGAAATCCAGAATGATGGGGATTTTGGCGGCATGCGGATTGGTGCTGCGAGTTTCGCACCAGGCTTCAAATACTCTCCAGATCCTTATATAAGTTAGTGATGTGAAGAACTTGCGTGCTCGGAGGAGTGTCTCTCTTACCGGCCCCAAGTATCCCCTTTTCTTCAGTCTAGCCCTCTCAATGGCCAGACCGTAAGAGAGAATTGAGCTGGATTCTCGTGGAGGATGGGACCTTGTCGCAGCAGGTCTCTGTGAGGGGGCAGGGGTAGAGGATCCCCTGCCAGTAGTCTTCTCATGTCTGTGTACCAGGATCTTCTTGGCCAATCCGGGGCCTCCAGAAGAACTAGGCCTCTGTGCCGCTGAATCTTGTGTATAATGGCACCCAGCAGGGGCCATGGGGGGGGGGGGGGGCGGGGGGGGGGAAGGCATATAGCAGGATCCCCGGAGGCCATGGCTGCACCAGGGCGTCGATCCCGTGGGATAGAGGATCTCGCCTGCGACTGAAGTATCTGGGTACTTGAGCGTTGGACCTGTCCGCTAGTAGGTCCATGCCCGGGGTCCCCCACTGATCCACAATCTGGAAGGCCGTGGGTGACAGCTGCTATTCCCCCGGGTTTAGGCTCTCTGCTGAGGAAGTCTGCTGTGGCGTTGTCCTTCCCGGCAATGTGGACGGCGGAGATGTCCTGGAGATTTGCTTCCACCCAAGCCATCAGGGGGGCTATTTCTAAGGATACCTGTCGGCTTCTGGTTCCGCCCTGTCGGTTGATGTATGCCACCGTGGTGGTGTTGTCCGACATCACTCTCTGTTTCGGAGTCCGTGGGCAAATCGCAGGCAGGCTAACCTGACTGCCCGTGCCTCTAGTCTGTTGATGTTCCACCCCGACTCTTCTCTGTTCCACCGCCCCTGGGCGGTTAGCTCTTCGCAGTGTGCTCCCCAGCCGCTCAGGCAGGCATCTGTAGTGAGCAGGGTCCAGGTTGGGGAGGACATCCTTGACCCTCGGCTCATGTGGCCGGGCTGCAGCCACCACCGTAACTGATACCGTACTCTGGCCGGTAGAGGTAGATGCACGGTGTAGTTCTGTAATCGTGGGCACCACCGAGATAGGAGGGCACGCTGTAATGGTCTCATATGAGCCCGTGCCCATGGTATCACTTCCAGAGTGGAGGCCATTAGGCCGAGGACCTGTAGGAAATCCCAAGCTGTGGGCCGATTGGTGCTCAGCAGATTCTGCAATCGATCCCGGAGTTTTGATTTCCTCTTGGAGGTCAGGCTAATCTTGTCTTCCTGGGTGTCGAATCGGACACCTAGGTATTCCAGCGACTGCGAAGGCTGTAGGGAACTCTTGTTTATGTTGACTACCCATCCTAGGCTTTCCAGAAGAGATATAACTCTGTTCGTTGCCTGGTGGTTCTCCTCCGGTGACTTTGCCCTGATCAGCCAATCGTCTAGGTAGGGATGGATGAGAATGCCTTCCTTCCTAAGTGACGCCGCCACCACTACTATTACCTTGGTAAAGGTCCGTGGCGCGGTGGCTAACCCGAAGGGTAGAGCCCGGAACTGAAAGTGCTGATCCAGGACTTTGAAGCGTAAGTAACGCTGGTGATCCCGATGAATTGGGATATGCAAATAGGCCTCAGAGATCCAGGGATGTGAGGTACTCCCCTGGCTGTATTGCACGTTGGACTGACCGCAGAGTTTCCATGCGAAATCCTGGGACCCGTAAGTGCCGGTTGACTGACTTGAGGTCCAGGACGGGTCTGAAGGTGCCCCCCTTCTTGGGGACAATGAAATAAATGGAGTAATGCCCAGAATTTGTCCCCCATGCAGGCACTGGGATTATGGCTTTTAGGGACAGGAGTCTCTCTCCATGGTAGCTGCCAGCGCCGCCCTCTTGAGGGGCGGACAAGGCGATTCCACAAACTTGTCCAGAGGTAGATGAAGGAAGTCTAGGTAATACCCTTCCCGGACAATGGCGAGGACCCACTGGTCCGAAGTAATCTCGACCCACCTGCGGTAAAATAGGGTTAGCCTGCCCCCTATGGCTTCTTCCCTCAGGTGGGTCGGCTGATTCTCATTGTGGTGTGCGGCCGGGACCCGACCCCGAGCCGGTTCCCCTCTTGTTATGCCTGGTCCGAAAGGACTGGTTCCTGGTCTGAGGACGAGGTGCTTGGTAGCGAGTCCTGTAAGGATTGAAGCGTTGAGAGCTTCTACCTCTGGGTGGTCTAGGAAAAGGGCGCTGGGTCCTCCTTGACCTGTCTTCCGGTAGACGGTGTTAATATATATTTTAACATGTGTACGGCAGCTTGCTCTTACTATAGGTCACAGGCCTCTTCTTATCAGTTAGAATAACAATCTTAGTTCCATCCTTCCAGGAATGATGTCATCCGTGCTGGATGATCCTCTGGTAAGTTTAATTATCATAGTGCTTCATAGTGCTATCAATCCACTCAGCACTAGGTATTCTTACAACGGGGTAATGGAGATGCGCCCCATTTATTAGCCAATTTCTCGAGGTTGCTGCTGAACAGGAGGGATCCCTTAAAGGGCATATTCATGAGGCGAGTCTTGAAGGAGGAGTCGGCCGACCAATTACGTAGCCAGAGGTGTCTTCCGGCTGCCACTGAGGATGATACTCCTTTGGCTGCTGTACGAACTAGGTCGGAGGCAGCGTCAGTGAGGAATGAGAGGGCTGCTTCCATTTCTTCTCCCGGGGTGTTGTTCCTGGCTTGTGATAAGCAGGAACGCGTCACCACGGTGCAGCAGGTCGCAATTCGTAGGGACATGGCTGCCACCTCAAAGGCTCGTTTCAGAATGGCGTCCATGCGCTGGTCATGTGCATCCTTGAGGGCAGCCCCTCCCTCCACCGGAATGGTGGTGCGCTTCACAATTGCGCTAACTATGGCGTCTACCATCGGGCATGCCAGCAGCTCCTTGGTTGCCGGGTCTAAGGGGTACATGCTAGACAAAGCACGACCCCCTTTGAAGGAAGCGTCTGGCGCATTCCACTCCAGATCGATTAACTGCTGTGCTGCTTGTAGGAGGGGAAAATGGTGAGCCGTTGGACGCAGGCCCTCTAGCAGGGGGTTCATTCTAGGTTCCCCTGGGGTGCCCTGGTCCGGGATAGCCAGCTCCGACAGGCATTGAGAGACCAGGTCTGGAAGATCCTCCTTAGGAAAGAAGCGTCTTAAGGTTCGATATGGTTCTATCCCCGAGGGGAGTCCTCCCTCCTCGGGGGGCCCGCCGTCTTCCTCAGAATAATCCGAGTCCCCATAAGTGGGGCTTCCGGGTGGCCATGCGTAGGTCTTGAGGGTCCCGGGGCAGGGTCATCCGGTATGTATGGGTCCGGTTGGGGATCAGACTGCATCTTGACGAAGGCGTGAATCCCCTTGAATAATTCCACCCAGGAGAGGGAAGCAGGTTCCAGCCGTAGGGGCACCAGGTCTGTGGGGTTCCCTGGCTGCTCACCGCGGCCTGCTAGGTTCGGGGTGTTCCCTGAAGAACTGGTAGTCAAACTGGGCTGAGACCGGCCCTGGCCTGGAACTCCCAGGGCCTCCTCACATTGGGCACATAGGGAGTCAGTTTCCTCGCTCTGTGTGGCTCTGAGGTGGCATGCTGAGCAGAGGCCTAGAGCTCTTATGCCTGAGTCTGGAGGTGCCGGCTCTGCTGCCACGTGGGCTCTTACGCTCCATCGCGTCTGAGCTCCTATCAACGTGCGCCTACACGTATTAATATGCGCCTGTGAACGTGCGCGCATCAGCGTGCGCCTATGAACGTGCGCGCATCAGCGTGCGCCTATGAACGTGCGCATATCGATGTGCACCTATGCTTTCAACGTGCGCCTATCACCAGCAATGGGCACCCAAATCGTTTCGGGCGCCTAACATGCGCGCCTCTCGTCCCGCTTAGATCGAGGCGGCGAACCAGGGCTGGCGAGCAGGCAAAATGGCGTCCTCCTTGGCGGGCTGCCACGTAGGCAGACCCTGCTAATCCTCGCTCTTCGGAGACCAGTAAAGTAAAGATGTACACCTTACCTGATCTTCGGCGCTTCCCGGCTGCGACCCGGGTGGTCTCCGGTTGCGGGGAGGGTGATTACCGTCACCGCCGCGCTCGAGGAAGTGCACCCGCCTCTAAGCCTCGCCCGAACGTCGTCTCGCTCGTGGGCCAAGTCCTCACCGGGACCGAGGCTGCCTCTATGCCGCGCCCGAGCCCTTCTCACTCGGGGGCTAGGTCCCTGCCGCGAACCGGCCACCGGACCGAGGCACTCACCTCCGAGGGACCACGGAAATCACATCGGGAAACTCAACTGGGGGAGGGACCCGAGGGTATCACCGCAGGAGTGCGGGGCTCGTCTTCAGGTAGGATTCTTCTAAGAATTTAGTCGTTATAATTTGGAAAAACGCTCAGCGAGCGTAAGGTAGCTCCAAACTGCTTTGGAGACAGAAATTACTGAGTTGCTGCACTTCCTGCGGGGGTATATGAACCCGTGCTGACGTCAGATCCGTCTCCAACTGCTAGCACGAGTACGCTATACCCATTTGTAATGAGTCCATCTGCTACATGCTAGGAAAGCTGGATTTTATAAGATACGCGCTTAGCCACGCGTCTCTTATAAAATCGGCGCGCGCAAAGGGGTGCACATTTGTGCAACCTGCGCGCGCCGAGCGCTGCCTGTTCCCTCCGAGGCCGCTCCGAAATCAGAGCAGCCTCGGAGGGAACTTTCCTTCTGCCTCCCCTCACCTTCCCCTCCCTAACCCCCCCCCCCCCCCCCCTCCTTTGTTGGCAGATTTACGCCTGCCGGAGGCATGTGTAAATCTGTGAGCCAGCGGGCT
Organism: Rhinatrema bivittatum; assembly: GCF_901001135.1. Classification (NCBI taxonomy): domain Eukaryota; kingdom Metazoa; phylum Chordata; class Amphibia; order Gymnophiona; family Rhinatrematidae; genus Rhinatrema; species Rhinatrema bivittatum. The sequence continues at coordinate 100,480,707 of NC_042616.1, read as the reverse complement.
GCTGGCGCACCATCACCCGACCCAGGGGCTGGTCTGGAGGCCTCGACCACGCCCCCGACACGCCTCCCGCCCCACCCCAAAATTCACTCTTCCCACCCGACATGCCCCCGACACGCACCCTTTGCAAAGCCCCGGGGCTTGCGCGCGCCACCGAGCCTATGCAAAATAGGCTCAGCGCACGCGGGGGGGGGGGGGGGGGGGTTGTGTTTTAAGGGTTACACGCTTAACTTAGGCCTGGAACAAGTGAAGCATGGTTCCAGGCCTGTGGCAGGGGTACCCAAGCTGGTAGGCACCTGGGGGGGGGGGGTAGATACCAGGGATTTAGGCAAACTGCATGTCCTATGGGACGGTACCGGAAATGGGCATAGGTTGCCCGGATATCATGGCCCCCTTGCTTGAATACACGGCGGGGGCCTGGGGCAGACTGTTTTGCTGTGACAAGGCTGACAGCAGTTCGATGCCCGGATGGGGCTTGCAGTATTCATATGTGGCTCGGGTACTGAGGCAGATCAGTTTGTGTTACTAGTCAATAAAAGCTGTGGCCTGTTTTCTCAAATACATTTCACAGTGTTTTTTATGAACTGTATTCTTGTGTTGTGGGGTTATGCATTGATGGCCGGTCGGGGGGCGGTGTAAGCTGCCAATGTTAATGATGTACTACAAGGTAACAGGTGAATTTTCAAAGGAGTTACGTATGTAAACATAGCCATTTTCAAAAGACATTTACCCGCGTTAAGTGCACTTAACACAGTTAAAGCCTATCAACAAATCAATGGCATATACTGTAGCAATTTTCAGAAGCCCACTTACACACGCAAAGTGCTTTTACACACGTAAAACTCAGTTTTACGTGTGTAAATGCTTTTGAAAACCATGCCTTAAGTGTTCATACTTACGTATTATAAAAGCCAAAACAGAAAATACTGCAATACTGAAGCAGTGTCAATTATAAATAAAACCCTTCACCTAACCAAAATCACTCTTGTGTTTGCATCACCATACCTCTTTGTAGTAATTTTTCTGCCATTAACAATTTTGCTAGAAGTAGATACTGATTTGAAGTTGCCCATCCCAGTGCCACCAAAGGAAGAGGAAGAAAATGAGGTAAAGCCGCCATGCCCCAGTGAACCAAATGAAGTAAAACCTTATGGAAGGAAAAAAAAAAAAAAAAAAAAAAGATATAATTACAGTGCACTTTTCCTCATTTAAACTTTTATGAGTATCTCTTCACAATACAATACTAGCGTCAATAATTTGAAACCATTCTGAGAGCAAATTTCCTTTTGCAGAGTTATAGTATGTTGTACTCAAGTATAAAAATGGAGACTATATGATTTTATTTGGTTGGTCCAAAAATATTTAAAAGATACAAAAGAAGTTTTATTTCTATTACCTGTATCAAATGGAGAAAAACTACCACCAAAAGCAGGAAATCCACCAAAAGCTGAAAAAAAAGGCCCACCACTTCTAGTTCTGTTCCCACGCTGACCTCTTCGGTTACCAAAAAAATCTTCAAAAGGATCCTCTAGGTAGGGGAAAAAAAGAAAAAAAAACTTGAGTCATACAACTAGGAATTACATTTTTCATGTATGTAAAAAGTAACAGCTTATAAATTTGATTGGGGTTTCTTACTTTGTGTCCATGTTTTTTTTATTTAAAATGTTTGATGTTTTACTTTCAATATAAATGCTAAAAGATTGTCACATTACATCTAAACTAGATTCATCCAGGTGATATACAATTAAAACAATTTATACAGTTTGAATGTGATTACAACTGCAATTGTGTAGCTTGGATTTAAAGATCACTATTTTGTCCTAAGACGGGTGAATTAGTGACAAATTGTTAAACATGCACATAATCATTTTTGCAGGTTCCTTGCTTCCTCAGCTATTTGAGTGGAAGCCCTATGTTAACTCTCCTAGAACCTAAATATTTACAAAAGAAAAACAAAAACAAAAATCCTTTTGATCAAAATATTTACTCTTAGTATTGTGCCATACTCCTGACTAACCCAGTATTTCCTAATCTTTCCAAGACCAAAGCATACCTACTTTAACAAAATGTTGTGTGGCACACCACCTTCCATGGAAAAGGTAGCGTGGACATGGAGAGGATTTGTATGGCCAAAAGAAGAGCTGGGAAACAAAGCCCAAACAGTTTCTTTTCCAGATTTTAAAACAAAGTGATAAGGTGTGGAAACACATATGAACTCGTCACAATAGACCAGCTCACTATATGCATTTTGGCAATTTGAATGTTTTATTTTCTACATCGCTTAGGCCGTATGTGTAAAGCGATAAATACATTTTAATAAATGTAAAAATAAAGTGTATGATAAAAGAGAATTTGGTGTGATGTGGGCAGCTGGCTAAGTTAATCACTTTGGCTACTGCATTTGGCTGCCAGATCTCTTCCACTGCTAATGCTACCAACACTGAGAAAATCACACTTCCCCTCTCACTCAGCTTAGGCTTGGGACATAGGCTTGAAGGACTCAAAGGAGGGCTCAGGATGGGGAAGAGTAGGTGATGCTGTGTGCAATGTATGTGTAAGCACAAAGCAGGGCCCATCTATCTGAGCCCTGCATGCTGCCATTAATTATCACACTCCAAGGATCATGCTGTAGCTAGGAAGAGGCAGCACACATCTTCTCAGAAAGGAGCTCCTATATGTTTAAGAGCCACTGCTGGTTGCTGAAAGTGCTAAGAGCAGAGCCCAGGTGCTGCCCTGGATCTGAGCATCAGGCAGCTGTGACTTTTCCATGGCTGACCTTATGAAGTCTGAAGGCATACTGGTTGGGAAACACTGCTCTAACCTTCTAAAGGCCCTTAGACAGCTGGATCAGGGAACACAAGTTCTTTGTTAGGATACAGCAGACTGTTAAAACAGTTTCCCAACCCAGTCTTGCAGACACACATGCAAATAAACCTCATGCATATTCACTACAGATACCCTTAAAACCACATGTGTTAAGAATTTCCCCAGGACTGGGTTGGAAACCATCAGGTTAAGAAATTCACCTGGCAGTTTAAAAGCCTTCGGCATGCAACATATACAGCAGAGGAACATTTTTTTTCCAAACCAGAACATTTTTACACTCATGGGTCTGTAGCAACATATTAATTCTGTGTACCTTAGGTGAGTGCATTCCAACAGAATTCAGCTATCAGGTCAGTTGCAATGCCATAAAAACATACTTCTTCCATAATAGTACCAACAGATCATACACAGTATCAACACCTCATATCAGATGAATCGTGCAGAAAACGGTTTATATCCTTACAGTCAAAGCATACACAAGTTTCAAAAACTACAGTTCCTCTACTGATAAACAAGTATGCGTCACTGGTGTTGCACCACATCCTGATAATCAATTCAACAATAGACATAGTGCATGAGTTAGAAGCCACTTAAACAGTAATGAAGTTTTCCCTGCATAGCTCAAACTTAGAGGGAACAGCAATATTTACTTTAAAGAGGGTAATTACCAGAAATAAGTTTTCTCTCTGAGGAAAGTATTTTGATAAATTCACCATGATAGGTTACAAGAGCACTGGCATAATTTGCTGACCAGCTTAGAGTTCCAAAAATAGCACTGTGCTGTGCTTAAGTAACACCTCTAGTTGTATCTAACTGTCAGCTCCCTTTTGACCCAAGTGAAACAAGAGAAACTCCTAATGGAGTCCGTGAATCCACGAAAGTACTGCCTTTGGAGAATTGATACTGGCAAAGAAGGGAGAAAAGCCTCAGAGGAGACATCCTGAAATTAACGAGCTCAGGTGGAATGGGAGCTATAAACTCAGAAAAATAAGAGTGGCACTGAAAACAAATTAAGCCTCAAGAAATTAGGTAGTTCTGCAGCAAATACACAAACAATTTTTAGAAACATCAAACAAATCCAATAGTATAAAAGCCAAGGCACTAGTACATCTTGTTCCTTTTGACACCTGGCCACTGATGCTGCCACTTCTTCCTTTCTCTTTCTACCTGAGCTTTCCCAGCCTCCTCATCTATATGCTCTCTCCCCTCATGGAGACCAACAGCTTCCTCACTTACCTTTCTGCTGCTTCTCCTCTCCTAATCCACATGCTGCTGCAAATGCACAATTACATGATCTGTGCATTTGCAGCAGCAGTACTCATTGTGGCTACTCAATACTTCTGTTTAATGTGAGGCATGTGATGTAGGTGCTAACTATGAACCACTGTGCATCACCAGAGGAGCCCAGAAGCTTCAATGGGTGCTGCTGCCGCCAAGTGGGTATCAGTAGTTTGGAGGATGGGGTGATATGTCTCCTGGGAGTAAAGGGAAGTATGAGAGAAAAAACCCAGCCAAAACATTGCCTGAAGGAGAGAGATGAAGGCCAGAAGCAATAGTAGGGTATAAGAATCAGCAGCAGAAATGAAAGAAGAACTGAAAGAAAGAGGGATGACAATGGAGAGAAAAAAAGAAATCAGAAGAAAGGAAAGGATAGATCTGGGGAATGGAGACAGGTAAAACAAAATGAGAAATCTTTTCAAGAGATATAGGAAGGAGGAAGAGAATGGAAGAAGGAAAATGGATGAAAAATGAAACTAAAAATGGTGATCTGAAAAAATAATTCTGATTCATACATGTCAAAATCAGCAAAATGTTTAACACTATTCAATAAAATGACTGTGCATATTAATATAGTCATAAGTGTGCCAAAGAATTGCATAGCATTTGTTACATGATTCTCCACAAACATGTTCAAACTATAGAATTAGTAATAAAAATCATAATTGACATACAAATTAAAAATCTAAAGTTATGTAACAAATAAAACAAAACTATTTTAAATACATAAAACAACCCAAGACTAACCACAGATAACCATAAAATCATCAATGAAAATGAACTGACGTGATATCAGGCCGATTCAGTACAGTGTGCTCACCTGAGCGCACCACTTGGCTGTGTGTTTTTGATGTGTCTATTACCCCTTATACTGTAAGGGGTAACAGCGCCTTGAAAATGCGCGGCCAAACTCGCGAAAACTAATAGCTTTCATCACATGCAAATGTATGTTGATGAGCCTATTAGTTAGTTGCCCAAGATACTGAAAGTAACGCCTGCCCAAAGGCAGGCGTTAACCATAGACAGCACCAGGAAAGTGTACAGAAAAGCAGAAAAAATGCTTTTCTGTACACCCTCCGACTTAATTTCATAGCGATATTATTCCCAAAAAAAAAAAAAAAAAAAGCTTCAAGAAAAAAATCTGCCCACCAGTCGGTGGGTTCGTAAACGGACGCTCAATTTTGACAGCGTCCGTTTTCCCGACCCCGTGGCATTGGTTGTCAGACCCGCTGAAGCTGTCGCTTCCGCTAAAAAGGAGGCGCTATGGACGCACTAGTGTCCCTAGCGCGCCCTTATTTATTTAAAGTTTTTCTAGACCGGCATTCGTTGGGATCATCAATTCGGTTTACAGGTAACACGAAATGTCATGCAATGGCTTTACAAAAAACTGTTTCAATATAACAGGTGGGGGGGATTGCATAAATAGTAGGCGATAAGTAATAAAGGCACCATAAATATACAGCATTGTACAATATAGTAGCAGAGAAAGTATTTACAGCATAGTACAATACAAAGTGCAAGGGAGTGGGTCATGAGAAGGCCTGTCTGAAGAGCCAGGTTTTTAATTTTTGTAAACAGTGTTCCTGGCGAAGATCAGAAGGCATAGAATTCCATAATGCTGGCCCTGCAATGGATAGTGCATGTTCTCTTAATGTGTGGATCGTGAGTTTAGGTGAGGGTATGTGTAGGGTAGCCAGATAGTGAGATCTAGTAGGTCTGCTGGAGCTGTGGAAGGTGAGTGAGTTATTGAGCCAATGCATATTCTGGTTGTGTAGAGTTTTGTGTATAAGGGTGAGGGTCTTAAATTTGATATAGTGTGGGATCTGGAGCCAATGTACCATGAGCTTTCCCAGCCTCCTCATCTATATGCTCTCTCCCCTCATGGGGAGAAAGTATTAGGGGCAGATGCGAGCAGTGGTATCCCGAGGGGAGCCAATGCCCCCGGGCACAAGGAGGCTCATGCGGCCGCTGAGCCTCCTTGCCCGAAGAAAAAGATCGCGTTCAAATGCGCTGATGCTCTTTCTCCTTCCTGCCTATGCGGCCCCGGAAGTAAACGTTGTCGGAGCCGCGTGGGCAGGAAGAAGAAGGAGCATCAGCGCGTGCAGAAGAGCCACCGCGGGCTGCTGCGAATCCCAAGTCGCAGTGGCCCAAGAAGAGGAAGAGGCCCGGTAGCGAGGAAGAGGCCCGAGAAGTTCAGGGCCGCTGCAGAGCCCATCCTGCGGCGACCCGCGAAGAGGAGGCCCAGAGGTGAGAGAGAGGCTGAGGGTCTGTAGAGGGTGTGTGCGGGCGTGTATGAGATGAGTTGAGAGATTGTGTGTGGGAGTGAGGATCTGAATGTTTGCAGAGGCAGCATGTGAGAGCCTCTGTGTGTGTGTGTGAGAGACAGCGTGTGACGGTGAGAGACTGTGTATATGAATGATTGTATGAGAGACAGCATGTGACAGTGAGAGCCTGTGTGTGTGAGCGTCAGACAGCATGTGCCAGTGAGAGACTGTGTATATGAATGATTGTATGAGAGACAGCATGTGACAGTGAGAGCCTGTGTGTGTGAGCGTCAGACAGCATGTGCCAGTGAGAGACTGTGTATATGAATGATTGTATGAGACACAGCATGTGACAGTGAGAGCCTGTGTGAGTGTGAGAGAGAGAAATGCATGTGAGAATGAGAACCTGACTGTGTTTGAGGGAAGAAGACGGAGAGAAAAGAAATACGGAAGAAAAAAGGACAATATAAAAGGAATTGGCAAAAAAATAAGAAAGGGAAGGTGGAAAAAAAAAGCCTGTGACCAACCGATTAGAAAACTAACATCAGCCAGCAAAGGTAAAAAAAAAAAATTTACTTTTTAGTGATTGGCACATGTAATCTTTGGGAATGTGCAAGAATAACACTTTCTCTATGCGGATCTCACAATGTACGAGATCAGCATGGAGAAAGTGGAAGCCCACGGGGCCTGCACAGAGGAGGCAGCAGAATGGGCTTCAGTGTCAGTAGCAGCAATTGGCGCCTCCCCAATAGCCATGTGGCAGCAGTGACAGTGGCATCAAGATTACTGACATCTGGGGACGGTGGCAG